>NC_090216.1:17511568-17817521 GCF_033026475.1 Channa argus
CTTTTATCACATTAGTCACTTCATCAAATCTTTCAATGAAGTTGGTGGAGATTCCAGTTGAATCATTTATTTGACTTTTCGGTTTGGTGTTAGTAGTGTGTGAATAGGCTGCTCTAGAGCAAGTAACATAGGAGTGAATTAAAGTGCAGTATCACATAATACATACTTTAGAGATAAGACTATTTGTTGATAAATGTTGACATAGGAATTTATGAGTGTTTAAAATAAAATAATTAATAATTAAAACTTTGTTAAGAAACTAATTAAAATAGTTTCTTAACAACGTCCATTTAATAGCTCTTTTGGAGCTTTTGATCACGTCACAGGGTCTTCACAACAAATCCGATTTGTTTTGTTTAAATGTCCAATTTTCCCATCTTTTAATTGTCACGTGTTGCAGAACAGCATAAGCCTGCAGCATAGATTTGCTAGTTTGTCCATAGACGTCTGTTGTTGTTGATGTCCTAAAACTATTACAAACACATCAGACAGACACGTTGCTCCACTGGGAGCCTTTTATTTTGCTCAACATTTTATTTAAATTCCAAAAGTTGCTGTATATTTAACAAACACTGCCCCCACATGCTCAGAATTATTATTAGGAATTGTTTCCCTCTACAGCAATCAATCGACCACATGTGTGACCTCTCTAGTCGAATTATAGGGACTCACATCAGTCTGGACAATATAAGGACTGTAATTTATTTTTAACAATTCAACAAATGGAAATGGCTTATAGACATTTGTTAGAAAACATTATAAATAATTGGACCGTAGTGATATTTCAAACATTTTCCTTTAAATAGCTTTAAATGTCTATAATCATTTAATCAGTAATTCAGCCTATTTAAAAGGAGTGAAGTTCTCAGCCTTCTTTTTGGTATTATGCTGAACACAGACCAGGAAAAGCTAAGAAAATTACAGAAAAGCAAAGGTAAAGACTTTAAGACCATATACAAGCTTTTTGATATCCATGTGACTTCCACTGCAAATAATAAGTTTAAGGTCCATTGGATTGTAGTCAAGCTCATACGTGAGACATCTGGAGGATTGTGGATCAAACTATCTGTTGGCAGATGTGGAAGGTTAATGGCACCGTCATTCACGTCCATTTACATTTGATGTAATTTAAAAAATATTCTGTTGAATCAAAAATCAATTCTGGTTATGACTTAGCAGCAATGAAAGATGACGTGTACATATGTCTGACGAGTCTGAAACATCTTCAGATGAATTTGAACACTTCGTATCCTCCAGGCTGACAATATGTGATTATGTGTTTAATCTCTGTTCCCATGCTGTCACTTCCTCCTATTTCTCCCTCAGGCTTCCAGCCCCTGGTCAACTGAAAGTGCCACATGGCACCAAAACTCAGGGGAGGGATTTGTGCTCGATGACTACCCCTGTGAAGAGTTCCATGTTCTGGCAACTGCCCAGCTGCCTGGGCCCCTCCTCTTGCAGCAGAGAATAGCCTTGCTGGAGCTCCTGGCAAACAACTGGGACACTGGGTAACACACACCATTAGATATTTCTCCTCCTGTGTCATTTGCTGTCCAGTGAATACTGTTCCAATATATATGCAGATGCATTCACTGCGTGTATGTTATGTTTTGGAAACTCATTGGCTAGAAAGAACAGCTAGGCTAATGGATTTGGGGTCAGTCCAGGTCAGGTGTCAATTGCTACAGCTGTAACCAATTAAGTGATTACTTGGGTAAGAACGGGGAGATTGTTCCACACTTAAATGTTATTCTGCCATCGAGTGAAAAGGGATGACAGAGGACAGACTTTCATACTGGTGAACAGTGCAAACTGCTAGTACAAGAGCAGTATAGCAGATACTGTAAAGGTCGAGTCAGGTCCTGTTTGAACCCCCCCCTACCAGCTTCTTCCTTATATCCTAGTTGGAATAAATAAATGATCACACCAATGTTTTCATAACCTTTGCTTTTTATTTGTATTCAGAATTTTCAGCAACGTAGTTTATGGGGCTCACTGGGCGAGCAAGACACTGAACTCCAGTTTAGGTGCTACCACTGGGTGAAGCTCAGCCGTATAGCAGCTCCCCCAGTGGTGTGTGACTGTGTGCGTGGTTGTGAGTGGAAATGGGTGAATGAGAAGCAGTGTAAAATGCTTTGGGTACCAGTAAGGTAGAAAAGCAGACACACAGTCTCACACAGTCTCACTGACCATCACTGGCAGCAGTGCAGAGTGCAAACATAATGTCTTTTTAAGCAAGACTCATCCATCTGACCAATCACAAAATTTCAAAATTCTTTCCCTGATTAGTACATATCTATTATTTATTGTCATTTATTTATTGTCATTTTGTAACAGTGATTACCTGAAGTGCTGTGCACAGTTTGGTGGGTGTGAAGCAAAGAGTAAAGCTTTTCAGATATTTAGTTTTAATATCAATTTTATTGTTATCTGTGGCCATGTGTTGAGAGTAACTGTCATGTAGTCAATTTGACAAGTGGGTTTTTCTTAGATCCAAATTTTACGGTGCATTTAACTCATTCATCATTAACGATGTGCAGTGCTGCTGAGTGCTGCGTGTTCTGCAGGGGAATGTAGGTCACCGGTTCTGCCACTTTGTTGACTTGTCACAAGTGGCATTAAAATCACTGAGCTGCAGCTGAAAAGGTTTGATCACGACTAGGTCTCTGACGTCACATGGTCGTTTAGTAAATGTATCATCTCACTTGTCACTATAGACAGGATTTGAAACCACAACCTCTCTCATTCTTCCAGACACCACTACTCTCAGTACCTCACTGCGCAGGTGGTTGACAGTGATGGACGACCTGCCAAAAGCACCAAGTCCTCCTTCTTTCACTTCTTATGCCATCTAGAATGGGTTCCAGCCTATCGCACATTGGAAGGAGGAGAGAAAGAGAGAAAGTACCTCTGTCCAAACTCGGTCTACCTGAGCTTACCGGACACCACCAGCCTGCTGGGGACTCATGTCAATTATGTGGATTTAGACCCTAGTGAATTCAGCAGTGCTCTAGGTAAGAGTTTACTATAATGGAAATCTCTGCCCTAACTGCTGGTTGTCCGCAAGATTTCTATTTATTTCCATAAAAGCATCTGCCAATGTCTCCCACTTACTTTAGGAATGAGACAAACCATAACAGTGGATACTCTCATTGGCTACCTGAAGGAGTGGTGTGTCAAACCAGAGGCAGATAACCCGGAGCCTAGAGTAACGGACGAGTTGGAGGGGGCCAATTTCACTTCTACGGTTCAGCACATTTACAATGTCTACAACTATCTGCACACGCACTGTCCCCAGAAAAGCCTGAAGGAGCTGTTTCAGCATACTCCTGCTGTATTCATAGAAAACACCAGGTAGGCCAGCAGCAGCGTCAGCATAGTCTTTCAGGTTAAGGTGAAAATTTCAACTCTGGAGACCACAAGTGAAAACATTGTTTTTGCAGGTGTAATGACTGGTGTTCAGGACGCTTCTACCACCTGAAGGATGTGTGCTGGAGTGACCCAACAAAGATGTTCCAGCGATACAAACAGCTTCTTTACGCACCGGATAGCCCCATCCAGGAGCCCAATCTCCTGGCTCGCTTCTACAGCCAACTGGAAGGCATGCGAGACTTCTTCACCAGAGTAAGCAGCTCTGTTGTGGTTTCTCTATAAGATTTAAATTATTTTCCCGACGTGTTAAATGTTACTTCTGGATTCTCAGACTCTTCGTTGAGTTTCTACTGAACCGTATTTCTCTTAGTTACTGTTAACCTTCCCATTTCCAAAGAAATGAATCGTTAAACCTAAACATAAGTTAGCACTTTACACTTCTTTGATGGCTTTTGATGCCTGACAAAAAGATTTACAGTCGGCTTTTATGGGAAAACTGATTTCTTTACTGTCGTGTAAACAGGGAAGCTAGTTTCTGAAATCGGGGTAGGGGATTAAGAAAACTTAATTTCCCCAAGTAAATTTCTGAGGGAGAACGCTGATTTCTTTGGCATGTATACGTGTAACCATGTTTCTAATCAACTTCCTAACAGCACATCTGCATAAGAAATGGCTGAAGACAGGAATATGCAGCTGAACGAATGAGGAAGAGATGATTAGGAAACAATGAGTAAAGTCAGAAAGCACTGTTTTCTATCACTAAACAGTAAAAACCTGTGCGCCAGGCTTCCAAAATAAGCCAGAGGTGGAGAAGAGATCAGGTTACTGTGCTGCTGCATGTATAGGTGTATTTCCAGTACCCGGGTTACTTAAGTGCATGTAAACGCATCTATGTACAGACTTTTGAATCTTTTACTTACATTTTAACCTTTGCGTTGGATTAAAAGACAGAATATGGCATCCACACTGCTTCAGCATCATGTGGAATCAGAAGCTCAATAGGTCTGCTGTTGCTGAGTAATGATACTGACTGGTGGATGGTTACTTACATGAAATTACTGCTTTCTTATAGCTGCTTAATGTGGAGCGCAGCCCTAATATGAAGCAGTATGTTGGTTTGTTGGAACTGATCTGTTCATCGTCACCTGTACCAACTGCTGAAGTGCTGCAGGATGTGTCAGTGCTCTATGCAACACTTGGTAAGAACATTGAGACTTTTATTCCATAGAAATTCTTGCGTTCAATAATTCACACATTTTTCTGCATCTTATTTACTTTTTTGCTCAACAACCAATATTTTCTCTCTGGTTACATCCTCCTTCTGTCAATTATTTTTTTCTCTTAAACAGCAAAAAAGTGTAAGATTCCAGTATCTGGTGACCAGGAAAACATCCCTCAGTCCAGACTCAACCCTGCTTACTGTTCCACATTGAAAGGTTTGTAAAGATAAGATAAGACTTTATTAATCCCACGATGTGGAAATTCCAGTGTTCCAGCAGCAAAAAGACAAACACTCCTCCTCACCTAAACGAATATTGCACAAGAGTACAAAAAGTTACATAACTGACTCAAAAGTTTCTCCCAAAATAAGCATTCACATAACACACAAACAAAAAAGCTTCACTTTATGGATGTGTTGTACAGTCTGATAGCTGTGTGGAGGAACGACCTGCGATAGTGCTTCTTTATACACTGGGGGTGTAACAGTCTTGTGCTGAAGGAGCTGCACAGAGCCTGTGCATTGTAGGGGGTGGGTGGTGTTATTCATGATGCCTGCCAGTTTGGCCAACATCCTGTCTCTGTCTCTGTCCGTGCTGCCAACTGCCCAGCACACAATAGCGTAGAAAACTGCAGAGGCCTCCACAGTGTCGTAGAACATTCAGAGGAGAGCCTTGCTCACACCAAAGGAACTCAGTTACAGCAGGTGGAGATGACTCTGGCCCCTTCCTGTACAAGGCAAAAGTTTGGGGTAGCTGTAGGGAGGTTGTCCACAAACAGGGTCAGTGGTTCGATTCCCAGTGGCTCCTCATAGTGTCCTTGGGCAAGACACTGAACCCCAAGTTGCTCCCGGTGTTTCAGGTGAGCACTTTGCATGGCAGCCTCCACCACTGATGTGTGAATGGGTGAATGAGAAGTAACAGTGTCGAGCACTTTGGATAAAAGCATAAAGCATACACATGCTTCAGTAACACCTCAAGATGTGTCTTTGTCCAACTTCTTCATGTCCTGACTATTTTCTGCAAACTTTTCGCTGCAAACAATAACCAGTTTCCAGTATTGCACATGATTTGAAAGCAGCTGAGGAGACGTTGTTACTGCAGTGTGGAATTACAGTATACTGGAGAGTAAAAGCAGGTACATCTGGTAATTGTACTGGTGACATTGTTTGAAGCTGTGTCACCAGCAGATCAGACCATCTCTATCATCCAGGTGTGTGCAGTTTCTCACATATAAAAGTCTCTTGCACTGCAAGCTGAAGTATGTGTTTAAACTTACCAGACAAAAACTAAAGAAACTGTACTGTGTGTGTATTTTTATTATAAATTTTTTTAATAAATAAATAAATACTACAGCCCCACTACAAACTGCAACCTCCTCTACTCAACCACTTGGTATTTTTCTCGTTCTCACCTAAATAGAACTAACACCTGTCCAGGTAAGAATGGGGTGGGTTAGTCACATGAAAGTACCCAGGTTACCTCAAAAAACTAAATATAAAGATTAGATGTCTCATCTACTGCAAACACCACAAAGTGCCTATGGTTGTGCCAACATGTCTCTACATTCTATTAAATATAGTGTATTTAATCTCCTTCAGTTTCACACTACCCATCCTCCCTCAACTTGGTAGCACCCAGACTCACACTGCTAAAAGAGCCTAATGATGCAAACCTGTCTCCACTCTGCTTTGACAATAGAAACACCAATCAAAGAAAATTCCTTCAGAGAGACCCTGATCCAAGAAAGACTATAAAAGCAACACCTTATCAAAATGCAACAAATCAGATTAACTTAACAAATATATTGCAATTAACCTTTACAATACATTGTTAATGCTGGAGAATACAAGGCCTGGTGAAAAAGGGAGAGTGAGCTTTTCACATAGTCCTCAAATGTCTGTCGAGCAGCAAAATGTGCTTCTAGTGTATTCTAATGGATGACTAGCCTCTTCCAGTGTGGCAAAAAAGAAACATGTTAAACCTACAATAAAAAAACAGACAACTGTCTCTCTTCAGAATTTATATTACAAATTGTAGCATTTCTGTATTACAATTTCTTTAGGTGTTTGTTGTTGTTTTTTTTATAAAAAATATAGGTTTCATCTTGCTATTGTTAATTTAGCTGAAACGTATCTAATTTATTTGGGGTCCTGAAACACTTGACTGGCGTTTTGAAATAAACCAGCTGTAGAGCAGTGAGGCATTTGTCCACTGAATGTAATAATATGCCCAAAGGAGCAGTGATATCATTCTGTCTTTCCTCATTGCATTGGATTCAGGAATGGTGTCTGATAAGAGGGTCTTCCCCACCAAGGATAACAGCTGGGTGAGTCTGGGAAGTAAACCCATGATTGCTGATAACAAAGAGCTGGAAAAGATCTTTAAACATCACAAGCAGGTGTGTCTGCTCAACCTGCCACCAGCAGAGAAGAAAGCTGCTCCCAGTAGCAACACTGGGAGTCATGGTATGCTGCAACAAGTTTTCCTGTACAAAACAGATATATTGTAATGCTGGCAAAAATGGAAATTCTGACTGTGGTTGTGTATTTATTACCTGCCAGGTTATACAGTCCCAGGAGAGCGAGCTAACACTGTCCCTGCCTTCAACGAGAAGGACAGATTAGTGTTTCTCGAGGAGATTTGTGGAATCCGCCAGCTGTCCCATTGTGTCAAGACTGAGCCACTGACTGAGGACCTGAGGCCCTGTACGCCCATGCAGGCTATGGTGCGCTCAATAATACCCTACATCCAGAGGTTTCTCTACTACCACGATGAGCTGGCTGACGTCTACTCAGACCTGATTACCAATAACATAGGAGAAAAAATCAAGCGTCTTCACTTTGCACAGGTGAGAAGAGCACACTTGGTTGGTTTAGAGCGATTGTTTGGAAGCTGGTGGTAGTTCCCCATTTGGACATTTTTATAAACCCATGGGGTCACATAGGGATCAGGAGAGTCTCTGATTATAAACCCATTCACCTCAAACTTTTATTGTTTTTCTCCTTTTAATTTCAGGAACTATAATTTACTGTAGGTACCATCCACCGCATGAATTAACTACAGAGAATGCAAATTTAAGTCACTAACTCTTAACTGTTGTATAGTATAATGGACATCTTTGTGTGTGACCTTATAGATACACTTTATATACTATTTACGAGTATATAAGTGTTTCCAAAAAAAGGCCGCGACAACACCAACTCCTCTAACTGTCCAGAATTTAGCCACACTTTCAAAGGCCAATATTGTCTTATTTTTCATTGTCTTTAAGGTTGTGTAAGCATTTGTATTAATTTATTTAATCATCACGTCATTGCATTTTTTATTTAGTAGAAGTACGTAAATAGTAAAAACATTTTAATGTAGTTATGAAATGGGTTTTCAAAATTAAATTAAATTCCTTAAATTAAAGACCCACAGACCAGAAATTGAACACAATACATGTAAAAGAAACGCAGGAAATATAAATATATTTATTTAGTGATTTCAAAACCAGGTTTAGTTCTTAAAGGAAAAGTTTTTGACATTTTTCAAAATTTGAAACAGTGTTTAGATCAACATGTTTTATTCTAAAGATGTTGATTTAGTGCCATATTACAAAACCAAAAAATATACCAAACCTGGTTATTCCACAAAGAATTTTGCAATATTGCGAGACTAAACCAAGCTAGACTTTTTTTTTTTTTCAAAAATGGCACTGGAATATTCATGTGTTAAAATTACAACTCTAGGAATAAATAAGTAAAACAGATGAACTATAGATTTTAAATGTCCAATTTATTGTATATGTTTTGAATAGCAGCAGATTTACTTAGATGCCTGTCACTATGCCGTCTGCAAGAAAGGAAAAGATGTAGTTTAGGGGTGGATTTGTATGAGATCACGAGGTTTATATAAGGTTTTTGATTACTGTTTAACACACACGTGGTGTTAGAAGAAGCAGCAATAATTAGCATTAAGTATATAAAAGCACTTATGTATGTTGGTTGCAGGTGGGTAAGCTGTATATTCGCTACCAGCTGGATTTTGCTGACAGCGAGGAACCTATAGTAGAGATACAAGATGTCATCTGTCTGCTGAAGGACAACAAGGAGCTGTACATCCAGAAAGACCACCTCTCAGCCAAGCTGGACATCTGCAGGTTTGTGTGATGGAAAAAGATCCAACACGTACTTCTGTTGAGAAAGTGATTCCTAATTGTTTAAAAATGCTGATCCAGTAAAACAAATCTGTGGTCTTTCTTTTTTTTTAACCTTCCTGAAATCATGAGATGATTGAGTACATTACCCACAGTCGTCTTTCTTCTTTTTGTAATGCTGGAGGTTATTTCAAACTGTGATTAATTAGAAAAGGATACTTGAATGTCTTTACCTGCAAAGTGGAAGTGGAAGTGAAATTGGTAACACAACACAGAGTGCTCAGCATAAAGACTTTTTTAACTCTAAGGTCTTTTTAATTTAAATTCAATAAAGCCCATTATATTTACATAACTCCAGTGTTTATTTAAAAAACTAAAATAATGTCCAGAAAAATTTGGTTATTATTATTATTAATATTATTATTTTTAGGCCTGAGATGGGTCAGTGATTGGCAGCAACGTTAATTTTGATGAATTGTTTTTTTTTTATTTTTGCAGTTAATTTGTCATTGATGACAAAAAAAATTTGTCATCGATGACAAAAAAAAAAATCACCTTCCAAAAAACTGCTGTAAAAATATATATTAATAATTATTTTCAAATGAGTCACTCTTTTAAAACCACTACAGCCTGAAATATACATATCAAATATTAATTATATTCTTCTGGGTTTTAAACCCATTAAAAGACATTATGTTTACCTAACTCCACAGTTTTTTAATTAACGCGCAAAGTGAAGCCTTCTAAGAAAAATAGCTTATGAAGTTGGACACATACCATCAATCCAACTTCAATAGTGACACACGTATCATTTTATTAGCAAGGCACTCTTGCAGAAATCCATAAAAAGTGAAAATTTACTGCATGCTTTGAATAGGAAAACGTAGCACCATCTGGTACACAAATAAGGATTAAAAATAGAAAGCTAGTAGCTCAAAATGAAATCTTAACATAAAGAAATGCATTAGTTTATGATAAGATAAATGTGGACTCGAAACTGGCAGTTTTAATGGTTTTCAATGGGACAGTTTTTGTCGTTAGGATCAAACATCTGTTTTTAATTCAAAAGTCAATTTTGTAATTAATAAAAAAAAATTAATTAATATTCTCTGGCAAATTTGAACTATATTTTTTCAACAACGGTCTTAAGGCCTAATCTGCCCTATTTCTAGCAGTAGAGTTAATAAATTAGAATCAATAAGGGTCATTCAGAGCAAGAATGACTCTAATAAAGCTAATAATTAATAACACCATGGCAGAGCAGGGTTGGATGTTATGATTTGCTACAGTCCAAAAACTGTAAAGATCTTTGGAATCTGTATCTAATTATAGTTTTTCGGGTTGTGTCAGGAAAAGTTCAGTCCTTATCTGCAATCCAGTGTAATTTAAACTCTTTAATTCACTTGAACATCTCTTCATCTGATCAAAATACAAAGCTATTTAAATGGTCACTGTGTGCAGAATATACGTCCGATTTGGCCATATGCAGTGTGTTCATGTGCCTCTTGTCTGCCCAGAAAAAAGGGGATGTGAGCTGATGCATCTGGTGGGTTTTTTTTTTGTCACCACTAGTTAACATCAGCTTGATGTGTCATGGCCTTTAGGCAGCATTAGCATGAGAAATTGTCATGTTATCACAAAGAATACTGCCACATGGGATTGGGAGTACTCTGGAAAACGGTTGGCACTTTACACAGTCTGCTGCTGCATCTAGCAATACAACCTGAAATGCTATTATGCAAGGAGAAAGCCATACGGTACATTAATGCAGAAATACCAGGGTTCTCTGGGCCCAAGTTCATGTCAGATGAATCAAAAGACAGTGGTAACATGTGGTCACAGTCCACATTTTAACTTGTCCTCGAACACTGGGCTCTCCGAGATGAAAAAAACATCCAGACTCCTATTAGCACAAGGTGCAGAAGCCAGCATCTGTGATGGTATGTTGCATCGGCATGGATGTCTTTGGTACAGTACTTGTGCAGGTACCATCTATCTATGTGACATATATTGGGACTTTAGAGAGATATATGCTGCCATCAAGGCAATGTCTTTTTTGGGAGGTCAGCGATTAATATTCTTTCAGCAGGGTATGGCCTGGCCCCAGTCCGCATGTGCTACAATAGTGGGGTTTGTAAATGGGGCTGAGCTAAGTTGTCGGATGAAGCATCAGAAGAGCAAACGTCGGATCAATGTATTCAAACAATTTAAAGCATGAACAAAGGAATTTGTGGGATAAAATGCATTTGAAGCTCATTCCTGTGTTTGTCTTGTACATTATCTTGTAATGCTGTTTGTGTGTATTTCAGGGAGCTGGCGAAACTCTTCTGCACAGAGAGCAGCCACAGGAAAGAGCTGATGCCGTTCCTGAGTGGCCTAATAACCTCACTTGATGTAAGCCCTCTATAATTGATCACTGATCCATATCCTTTAAAAAGGGTACTAGCTTCCTCTCGGCCTTTATTCCAGTCATTCCTGGACTACAGGCTATGTAAAGTCAGAGGTTAAGAAAGTTCACATCAAGTCCACAACTTTGACACCTCCATACTCAATATGTTGAATATCATATTGAATCTGAATGATTTCCTGTACAGATTTGCAGAAGAAAAGAAAAATTATGCTTTGGACTGTTTGATTAATGTTTAGTTAATGGTTAAGTTTTAATGGTGTAATTCTGAAATGAAAAACCCATTTAATACACTTCAGTCAGACAGATGCAGATATGAGAGGCTTAGGGGAAATTGCGTTCAGATCTGCCATCCAATTTATTATATCCGCTTATGACTTTAACGTTTATATTATTTAAGGGAATTGATTCAGCAATAACTGGCAGACTATGTTAATTAGGTCATCAACATTTTAACGAGTCTGCCACTGCTGACAAGCGAATCTGAAAGGACAAACCCAATATCTACTACTTGTGTAAATTGTGAATGGATCAGTCCTCTATTCTAATCCTGACTGTAATGTAATTGTATGTGGCAAAGAGGAGAGATGTGTGTGTTCACCACAAAAAAACTTAATCTTACAATTCATTCAGTGAACAAAGAACTTCAGTCATTCTTCAAAAAACATTAAGGAAAGCTTTCATAAAAAAAAAAACGCCCTGCATCAAGATTAGAGGCCTCAATTCTGCAGATTAGTTTTCATGACTGAACTGTTTAAATTAACATAAGTTGGGGCAAACTGTAGAATATTCTGTGTTGGTAAATTGTAAGTGCAGTTCTTTCCTTATATGTGGGGGAATCTAATAATGCAAAGTGCATGTTACTTTAGTGTAACTCATAATTTGTGGGTGGCAATAAAACGTTGGTATAGCTCACAGATGATTTCACAGTTTACATATTACATTTCATTGTTATGTTTGGTGTGAGGCCTCCTAATGATAGAAGTTCGTAAAGAACCACTGTACAGGTGGACTGGGCTCCATTAGATGGAACGCCTGGATATGCCCCTCACCTTCAGACAGAAAGGACTTCATTTCCAGAGAGTGTCCTACTTTAGGGACGAGAAGTGCCGAGTTACTGTACAACGTCAATTCATCCCCTGTCTTCTATGTTGTTGGTATAGGATCCCAATTGGACTCATTCAATCTTTGTAACTTTTATGGTTAAGAATGTTAAAAACTAATGTAATATCATTCATCAAGATTAAGCCTCAGCTTCATTACCTTTATGTGTCTGCAGAACCCAGGAGCTTTGAAGAGATTCCTGCACAAAGAGGACATCAAGGAACTGCCCAGTGAGGAGGAACAGTGGGAGGTCCCCGAACCCCCCAGACCAGAGAGCTTTGAAAGAGGTAAATAGGACACAAATGTGAAGTTCACAAAATTAACTCACTGAAAGAAACATTCTGCAGATTTTACACATCTGTATGTTCGTCACTACAAGCAATAAAATTCGGTGTATTGTAGGTAGAGCAGGCTCCATATTTCAACATGAAAAGAAAAGACACTATGTTCTGCTAAATCGACCTCTGACTGTTACTGCAGTAAAAGGCTATATCAGCAAAATGCACACTTGAAGTAAGACATGTATTTTTGTTGGACGACAAAAAACACGGTGGACAAAATTACATGTTTGTCTGAGTAAAATTGTCACCAACCAAAAAGAAATTGGAGGAAAGTGTTCAGCCTTTTTAACAATTAAGCAATGTAATTTTTTATTATTGGTATCACGTATTTAGTATTAATGGACATTTTAGTTATTAATGTACTGTAGGGACCACTCTGAGTTTGGGACTGATACCCACAGACGTATGAAGAGCAAGAGCAACTAAGGCATCGTTAAAGTGTACAGAGTGTTAGGAAACTACGGATCTGCAGCTCAGTATTAATGTGAACCAATCACAGTTTGATGCAGAACATCAGCATAGAACTGGAGCATGAGATGAATTCGAACGTCACAGTGCAGCGTTTCTTCAATCTGCAGTTTATGCAATTCTTCCTGTGACACTTCCATTATTATTTCATAAAATTCAAATTTTTCTCAGCCCTGCACCAACACACTCTTTACACACACACACACACACACACACACACACACAGAAAGATAACGGGTGTGTTCCACATATGCTAATTTGGGTATGTTAAATGTTGTGTGTGGCAACATAAAAGAGCAGCTGTTGCCAGGGCTCAAAGAGCAAGAAGAGCAGATCCCGCAACACACACACACACACACACACACACACACACACGATGACAATGGCATACCAGCACTGAAACAGGCTTTTATCTGATTGTTGTTTTTCTTCTAACTCTTTTAACATTTTTGAAAATGTTTTATTTTAGTGTCTTCACGGACCTTCAGCACCTCCCCAGAGGAGCCATCACGCCCTGCACAGGAGGATGGAGAACAGACGCTTGCTTGCTGGCCTCCAAGGGCATCAATACTCAATACAGGAGCCAGTAGAACATGTACTCTATGCATTTGTTTACACTAAAGGAAATTGCTATTTCAGCTTTGTAATTTCTTCTCAATGGCAAATTATATTTGGCATTTTGCAAATTTTACCGACAGGCCAAGCTGGTGGGAGTGTAGTAGAAGCTGTTATGAAGATGTGGCCTCCTCCTGCTCCACCCAAAGATAGAGAACAAGAGAAAGAAGTCACCTTCAAAGGAAGCAACCAAGTCACCCACAGTGGTCCTGGGAGCTACGAGGGAAACCAGCCACTAAGGAGCAGCTGGCCTTCAGACCAGCCCATCCTTCAGAGGATACTCAGCCATCCAGGCCAGCCAGGAGCTAACCCTGCTGCAAGTGCCAACATGGACCCCACCCCACAACCTCCAGGTTACATTATATACAAGAACGGTGTCATACTGTTATCAGTATTTCTACTGGTTTAGGGTTTAAGGAAGAATCCTGGAAATGTACAGTAACTATTCAGGGCAGTAGTGTTATAGTATGGTAGTATATTGAAGTGGAAGCTGGAGCAGTCAGATAAGAGGAGGTTTGCTCAAAGTAACAAACCCTAAAAATGATCTCATTGTTCCTAAGGCAGCCTACAAAACAATCGTTTAAAAGTTTGAGAAAATGTCCGTCAACACGGGAATGAACAAGGGTTTGAAATGGCAGAGGTAAAGCTTTTTAAAGATTCTAAGTAATATCTGTATATGTCCTCCCAAACATCATACTTCAGTTCTATCTTTATTTACCTGCCATCCAAGGTTTTATGTCTGACAGGCAGTTTGCTGAGTTGAGTCTATGGACAGTCTGAGTTTCGGTGGTTTGATCCTCAAGTGTCCTTGGGCCAGACATTGAATCCCCAAGTTGCCCCTGTTGTGTTTGTTTCTTACTTGTATATCACTTTATATCGCCCCGCCCCCATCTCGGCTACTCCGACCACATCTCTGTTGTGCTAATTCCAGCATGCAGACCACTCGCCAGACGCTCTAAACCGGTTCTGAAACAGGTGAAAACCTGGCCAGCAGGAGGTACTTCTGCTCTTCAAGACTGTTTTGAGTGCACTGACTGGGACATGTTTAGGGAGGCCGCAACCAACGGCGATTCCATCAACGTGGGGGAATACATGTCAACAATAAGCAGCTATATCAGCAAGTGCGTTGATGACGTGACCATCTCCAAGACCCCATCACTACGCGCTCCAACAGGAAGCTGTGGACAAATGCTAATGTGCATCGGCTGCTGAAACGAAGAGACTCTGCTTTCAGAACAGGGGACAAGACAGCCGTAAGAATAGCAAGGGACAAACTGTCCATTGCCGTCAGAGAGGCGAAGCGCTCACATGTTCAACTTCTCTGCTCATGGACCCCATGCTGTTTGCGTTCCACCTCCACAACCCTCCATTTGGCCCTCACCCACCTGGACAATAAGGACTCATATGTACGAATGCTGTTCATTGACTTCAGCTCAGCATTCAACACAATCATCCCTCAGCACCTGATTGAGAAGTTGAGCATTCTGGGCCTGAACACCTCCCTCTGCAATTGGATTCTGGACTTCCTGACTGGGAGACCTCAGTCAGTCCAGATGGGGAACAGCATCTCCAGCACCTCCACACTGAGCACTGGGGCCCTCTGATGTTCACTCTGCTGATGCACGATTGTGTAGCAATGCACAGCTCGAACCACATAGTCAAGTTTGCCGATGACTGTTTTTCAGAAGGGGGGTAGCACAATGGCTAATTTATATATATCACATAATGGCGCCTGATTATTTGCCATTAATGTCTTCACCTGGCATAGATCAGAAATATGGCAAAGGAACTAATGATAAGAAATTCAGATCAGGTCCTGTCAGTCATCAAATCTATATGTACAGTACATCCTGCCGATGCTTAATTTAGCCATTTTGTCTTGTCTTTCACTGACAGAGCTCAGTCAGCAGAGTGAGACCACTGAGTCTGGCAGAGCTGAGAGTGGAGAAGAATGCCTCACACCTCCCAGACCAACACAGAGTCCTCCATCTGCACAGTCTGCCAAGACAGACAATGACCAGCCTCCTCCAAACAGCCTGTAGGCCTATTCTTGATGTAACAAAATATCTGTAATATTCATGTTGGAAACTAATATTGATTTTTGCTTGAAACACAATCCCATTCCTACTTCCTGTTTCCCTCTCCATCTAAACTAATCTCTTCTTTTTCTCTGTCAGTGTTGTCCCTGAGGCAGTAATGGTCTCCAGCACATTTCAGGGGACTGCAGCCACTGCAGAAACTCAGCGTCCTCCTCTGAACCTGGACTTCCCTCTCTGGAACAAAGTCCAGCCTCCACAGGCCACATTGGAGGATGTGGAGCTCACCTGCCAGAGACCTATTACCGTGAGTAAAATCACGGCACGTCTTCACTTCCTAGTCGTTCAGCTTCAGCAAAGTTTTCTAAATGGTGCTGCTAATTTGCAGGTGATGTTATCCGATGACTTGATGGACGTGGCAGCAATCGGTGAATGGGGGGAGCAGCTGGTCAACTCCTTCCTGTGCCACTGGAGAGACAGCGGTGACCCCAGACGCCCCTCACATGTCATGTGGTGCAATGAGGCTGGAGAGAGCGGCCAGCCCTATGACTTCAAACTCACCTTTGAACCGGGACGGGAGCCATCGGTGGTGTATGTAGAAGTGAAGTCCACTCTAAAGAAAGAGAAGGCATTTATCCGCCTCTCTGCCAACGAGCTGGATTTTGCACTGAAAGAGAGAGAGCGTTACCACATATACAGAGTGTACAGCGCAGGAGATGCTCAGAGTGTTCGCGTATGTCGCATACAGAACCTGGCGCAGCATCTCCACACCAAACATCTGGAACTGTTTCTATTCATTTAAGGCCTTTAATTATGGGGAAATATTTGTACTATAATTCAACACAACGACAGGCCAGTTAACCCTGCACTGATGTACGTTCTTATACTTTTGCCTATTTTACTATCTAATGACAGATTTTGCACATCACTTTTTTATGTCTGTGGAGAATAATTTTAGCGTTAACAAAGTGTTTATTTTAGTCTACTATTTTTAAAGTGCTCAGTGGACGTACTGTACTGTCTGGTGTTACCGTTAATGTTTTTGTCCCTTTACCTCACCATTACTCCAGCATTCCTTCAAAATAAAAAACTTTTTCTGTCAGCTGTACAACTGGGAATGATTTTGCCTCCTTTTGCTACATATATTTTATGTATGTTTTATTTTTTATGTCAATGTTTTTATTCCTAAAAAATCTTTATTTTTGCCTGATTCTGCCATCTTAAGCTCCCTGACAGATGAAATGATTTTAGCTGAGGGTTAACTTAAATGAAGTAGAGGCATAGTAGATTGCAGAGGTCCCTCACAGACTCTCATCCCTCCTGGAAATTACACCGTCACTGTGAACAGACTGGGCTTTGACAGTACAGGCAACAGAACATCTATTGTAGGTAAAGCTTACAAAGCTCCTCCACTCATCTCTGATCACACTCAAAGCTCTTGCTGATATAAATATTACTTTTCAAAGACAAGGCTGCTCACAGTCCAATTCAAACCTGAACCACAAAAACGCACAAGTCAACCGCTTAGATTTTCTACTTAACGAATAAATGCAGCAGATTTATTAATTTTTTTTTAAATTCTTTTCTTGTGTCACATAAAATACTATGGTCGTCCATAGGAGCCACAACCAGAATCAAAGTCTGTAGTTGCTGCAGTAATTTTTGCAAAACAGGACACTTAGTAACCATGTGATGGGTGTTGGTGGAGAGATCAGAAACTGCCTCTGGGGACAGCACCTCCCTGTTTCCATCCTGTGATGCAACCTCTTGGTAACCAGAGTGAGCTTTCTATGGAGGATCAGTCCTCACTGAGACACGCAATATACAAAACGAACCAGTGGTAGGACATTTATGATAAATGCTGAAGCCTTTTAATGTAAAGATGTTTAGTGGAAATTCTGCAAAAATTACAAGCTGGTATTTTAAAATCAATAGATTGTTTTATGATTAAAATATGTCGTCACAGTTCAAATAAACAAAGATCACTGCTAACTCACTGTGGTGTTATGGGCCACAGAGCTGAAAATTTTACCAGTGTTTTGTTAGATACAATGTGATACGGGGCCACAGTCATGAAACACAACACATGACCACTAGATGATTTTGTTTGTTTGTTTGTTTTCTTCACCAACACCACTTTTATATTAAAAGTGGCTTCTGCTGCACGGCATTGCTGCCCCCTCTGAATTGGACTTTACGCATTCAAGTGTGGTTTGTAAACTCTAGGATATGAAATGATTATTAGTAGTAGTACAAGTTGAGAAGTGACGACAACAACAACAACAACATTTTTCCTGTGACACAAAAGTTCCGTGGTGATTTTTTTCTTTCACATTTACAGAGCTGCATTGTGCAAAGGTGTCTCTCTTTTGTAGCAGGATTATTCACAAAAGGCAGGAGATTTTCTAAATTGTTGTTATTGTCAACACACACCATTAAAAAAAAGACAAGTGTTATTCATGTCAACTTACTGTAACTGCTGATGCTCTAAAATTATTAAAGCGTTCTCTTTAAAAACAGTTTTTGTGACATGTCATGTCCTGCTGCAGCACCATTCACTGGTAAGTTATTATTTTTGATCAGCAATGATGCTCTATAGGTTTATTGACAAAAGAAAAAAAAAACAAATCACAGACTACATATTTTTAGTTTTAGTTTTGTTTGTTTGTTTGTTTTGTTGTACTTTTCCCAACCAAATACTGTATGAGTTATCCGACAGCCAATGAAGGCATCATAGTCTGTACGGAGACAGCGAGCAGCGGCTGCTCCCGGCGGATCCGTGCTGCGATTGGCCAGAGCTGTGAGGAGGGGGAGGGCTTTTTCTCTCCTCTCCTGTTTCTCTTCCCCTCTCCTCCCATCCTGGAGGACAGAGCGATGCGGAGACAATAGGAATCAGAGTCAGAGGAGGCTGCAGGATGCTCGGCGCCACCTCCCCGGACACACGGCTGCTGCTCGGAGGCTTCTCACAGGAGCTCAGGCGTTTCTCTCGGCTCAGCCCGCCTTAGTATGCGCTCATACCATCCCGTGCGTTTACCAGCAGCCTGGGCTCACAGGGCGGACTCCACAGCCTCCATATGGGAACAAACTGAAGGGTGAGCAGCAGCGTCCTCCCTCCCCTGCAGCCTCAGCACCTCGGTGTGAGTCAGTAAATCAGCAGCAGTCACTGTAACAACTGCGGTTATTTACGGTGCGTTTTCTAGGAGTTAGTGTAAGATGGATTGGGCCCCGTTATGTGCAGCGGCACACACACACAGTGAAGCATCATTGCATTGCTTTCAGTGTGTGTGTGTGCGTGTGCGCGCGCGCTTGTTTCCCATATCCCCAGCAAACATTATTGTTACTATTTAACACAGTTTTTTATATTTCTGTGTAGTGATTTTTATCACCCCCCTTACCCAATTCATGCACATGGCTGGGGAGCTGTCAGAGTGTCTACAGCAGGTAATGTGTGTGTATTTGTGTGTGTTCGCGTTTGTGTGCATTACTCCGCGTCCTTCAGCTTGTCTGAGCTCTGTTACATAGAGTGGAAATCATTTTCCTCAGAGTGGATGCAGTCTGAGGACACACTGCAGGTGGGATCCAACATGACGTAGCCTCAGATGTCCATGAGACCATAGTGTTTACATTCTGACTGGCTGCGTCCACCTGGTGGTCTCTGTGCCGCTGGTAGATGCAGCCACCGCATTGTCTGTGCCTTATAAGGATTTGGGGTTATAACAAATATTTAGCATCAATTATTTGTGATGCAGACAAAGTTGTAGCCACGAGTTTGACTTTGCAGGAATCATTAGTGGCATCATGTATTCGGAAGTTGTACTGAACGGTTGCAAACACTTGAGTTTTAAATCCAAGCTGATCAAAGAGGGTTAGGTTCACACACACACACGCACAAACACAAACACGATACACTTCAGCATGATGAGTCACAGATCACAATCTAGGTCACACTGATGGTCCATTGTTGAACAAGTCTTCACCAGCATTTGCACTAACTTTTACTGTCCTCGTGACATTAAAGTACAGCTTTGTAGGAAGGTGAGAGGTGTCCTGACTAACAGTGAATACACTAATATAGTGCATCCAGAAACTATTCCAAACATTTTGTTATGTTACAGCTTAGTCCAAAATGGATCAAATTCATTATTTTCCTCAGAATTCCAGAAACAATACCACATAATGACAACGTAAAAGAAGTTTGTTTGAAATCTTTGCAAATTTATATTTTAAAAACAAGTATTCACAGCCCTTGCTTAATACTTTGTTGAAGCACCTTTAGCACCAGTTGCAGCCTCAAGTCTTTGTGAGTATGATGCTCAAGCTTGACACAACTATTTTTGTGCAGGTTCTCCAATTCTTCTTTGCAGTGCCTCTCAAGCTCCATCAGGTTGGATGGGGGGCGTTGGTGCACAGGCATTTTCAGATCTCTCCAGAGATGTTTAATTGGGTTCAAGTCTGCGGCTCTGGCTGGGCCACTCAAAGACATTCACAGAGTTGTCCCATAGCCAGTCCCTATGTTGCCTTGGCTGTGTACTGGTCAAGAAGGTCTCTGTACATTGCTCCATTCATCTTTCTTTCAATCCTGATTAGTCTTCCAGTTCCTGCTGCTGAAAAACATCCCCACAGCATGAAGCTGCCACTAACATGCTTTACTGTAGGGATGGAATTGGCCAGGTGTTTCCTGGTGCCTGGTTTCCTTCAGACATGACACTGAGTTTCAGGCCAAAGAGTTTCATCAATGTTTCATAGAGTCCTTCCGGTGGGCTGTCACATGCCTTGTACTGATGACAATACAGGCCTGATTGGTGGAGTACTGCAGAGAAGGTTGTTCTTCTCAAAAGTTCTCCTCTCTCCACAGAGAAACGCTGGAGCTCTTTCAGAGTGACCATCAGGTTCTTGGTCACCTCCCTGACTAAGGCCCTTCTCTTCCGATTGCTTACTTTGGTCAGCTGGTCGGCTCGAGGAAGAGTCCTGGTGCTTCCAAACCTCTTCCATTTTTGGATGATGGAGGCCACTGTGCTCATTGGGACCTTCAATGCTGCAGAAATATTTCTGTACTTCTACAGATCTGTGCCTCGATACAATCTTGTCTTGGAGGTCTACAGACAATTCCTTGGACTTCATGGCTTCATTTGTTCTCTGGCATGCACTGTTAACTGTCGGACCTGAATTTCCCACAGGTCTCCAGTCAAGTTGTAGAAACATCTCAAGGAGGATCAGTAGTAACAGGATGCACCAGGGCTCAATTTTGAGTGTCATCACAAAGGTTGCGAATACTTATGTACATGTGATTTTTTTTGTTTCATATTTTTAATAAATTTGCAAAACTTTTAAACAAACTTCCTTCACATTGTGGTGTATTGTTTTGAGGAATTTAATTTTGAGGATACTAATGAATTTGATCCATTTTGGAATAAGCTGTAACATAACAGAATGTGGAAAAGGTTAAGCGCTGGGAAAACTTTGTGGATGCACTGTATTGTTTTACGGGGGTGTAACCTTCAGAGAGTCCAGCAGTGATGCTATGGTCTATGTTAGTGTCATGATTTTTTTAAAAACACAATAATATAAGAAAAGAGCTAAGCAGTGTTTCAGTGTTATGCAGTACATGTCAGTAAACCTTCAGCAATTCACTGTAGTGACTTATTTACAGCTTCCCCTGCTTTTGTAATTTGGCTGAAGGATGCAAACACGCTAACATTGTGTCATTATAGGATCAATGGATTTATAAATAATATACTGATTACTCAACTAACGTATCACTGGTCTGATGATCACACACGTGATTTTTACTTTATCCCCCAAATCTGCATTCGTTCTGTCCCTTATGCAGCTGGAGCTAACTTTCCCTTAGGTCTAGGTTCTTATACACACACAAACATCAGTCTTATCTCTCTAATGAAAAAGCAAAGAAGCTCTTTTTTAAAAATGTCAACCTCTCTTCCTGTAAGGTCTTCATTGGTACAGCAGGGCCCCCTTGAAAAGCCAGAGTGCAGTAAAATCCACTAATATGTATTGGAGTGTCAGTAGGTGCTGGTGGCTCTTGGTGCAGGGACACACACTTTTTTGATTCTTTGTGTGTCTGTGCACGTGTGCTCAGCAATCGGAGGACTAATCCTTTGTGGGAAGAACATTTACTGTCTAAATGTTTTCACTGCTGCCGTTTTCCCGCATGGGAAACAGGAACGAGAGTGTTTGCAATTTATGCATCGTGCAAATCAAAAAGTCTGCAACGTGCAAAAAATAGGTTGAAGATGGCATGTTGCTCTAATCGTTTGAGGGCAGTGGGGCCGTTTCAGCGGGGGGCCGACGTGGCTGTGATCATCGCCTTGGCTCGTTGAACGTGCTTGGCTGGTCAGCTCTGCCCTGCTGGTTGCATAAGCAGTCTGGGATTTAGTCAGCTGCGGGCCCTGGTCGCTGCTCTGTTTCCACTGAGTGTTAAACCTGGTGGCACAGAGTGTCAGTGTGGCGAGAGGAGGCAGGCGGAGGAGGGGGGGTACAGATTTGTGGCCAGCTGAAAGGAACATTGTGTATTTTGTGGCTGTTTCCAGAACATGGTATTTTAAAGCCCGTGGGAGTGTCCAGGTGCAGTCCTTTTGAAAAAACTTGAGATTGTTATGCAAAGCTTGGTGTAAACCTCCACCCTTTCCTGCCATCCACAAATAGCTGCCATGTTCAATTTGAGAAGTCTGCTGTGTGAACCACAAAATAGCAGATTTGGCTAATGTGTTCACATCATATTCTACACACGTAATCACGAGAAGCTGAGTTATGCTATTTACGTTTGGGGTTTTTTTGCAAGTCATATTCTATAGATATTAAGAGTTTCTGACAGCTACACTATATTACTAAGAACAGAAGAACTACAATTTCATCCTCATATATTAGGGGCAAAAGATTTCCCTATAGTTGCTGAATGCAAAGTGCAACACTCCCACTTTTATGCTCAGTTTCATTCTCATTCCAGTCTCCACTTAGTCCATCTGCAAGTATTTTGTGTTGGGGCAAGAGATCTACAGTTTGCACTGCGAGCTGTGTTTACGAGATCAAAACTGTAAAGTTGTGGGCTACATTGCAATGAGCCTTGAGCTAAAATGCCGTGAAAATTCCTTCTGAGAGACCCTGATCCGAACAAAACAAAATAAAACAAACCGTATAAAAATGCAACACATTAATTACACTAACCCAACAGTTTCATTGCAAACAGTAACCGAAACACTTAATATAAGTGAAAATGGAAAAGAGCGACATTATCACATAGTCCTCGAGAGTTTTAAACTCAAGCAGCAACATCAGATTTTAGTGTAACATAATGGATGCAGCTTTAAACAATGGGTGCAGTGACATTACTTGGCAGCCCGTCCCTTACTTAGCACACGGGCACACAGCAAACAGGACCCTGCTTCTGCTGCTAGTTGTCAAATGAGCAATAGAGTCTTTGGGAAATATCTTGACACACATGATTAAATGGTGGACTTTATACATTTCTTTATTAGATATGAATGGCCAAAAGTCTTTTGGAGTCTGAAGGTGTCACATCATTTGCAGTTCAAACTGGGGACCGGGTGCATGACTCAGATAGCAGGAGTGTGAACAGGAAGATTGCTTGTACCGACAATGTTTTCTGTGTATTTACACACTTCAAGTACAATATTTACAGTGATACATATATATTTTACTGTCTTGTACTGTGAGGCTTTACTGCAGTTTCATTCTAAATCCTAACGGTATAACTCTGGTGTTGCTGTCCTGCTGAAGGGTCTTCTTGATGTGGCCGAATGTTACAGACGGGTTAAAAAAATTCTTCTGGAATCCACCACAGTTGTATTCCATGTTCTTCCAGGATGTCCAGTGTCCTTTAGCTCACCAGTGCATTATTTCACATACAAAAGTGGAACTTTCTGCCTTGGTCGGTCGCCTCACGTGTATCCCAGTGAGAATGCATCACACTTGCTGAAGGCAGAACACCTCCAAAATAAGCAGGGACTGAAGACAGCTGCATTAAAGGCCTGGTAAAGCATCCTCATGGAAGAAACCTATGGCTTCAGATTTCAGTTAGTCATTGTGTGCAAAAGCTTTGTATCCAAATATTACGAGTGGCAATTACATTGTTTTAGTTTGTCCAAAAACTATTGAGCTGGGTATCTGGATCAAATATGTTGTAATGCCTGAACAGTTCATACAACCTTTCCAGGCAAACTCTTAAATTAAAGCTGACAGTCCACATTTGAAGCATATCTTAACTATTTTGTGACAAATGGTGTGAGGAGCCCGAATGATGAAAACTGAGTCACTCTCCAAATATACTGTATATAACTAACTGGCCCCGAATCGAGAAGTCTGTGGGGATCAGCACTGATGCTGAGTGAGTTACTCTGGTGAAATCAAGTAAGCTGAATCGAATTCCACCTCGAATCGATGATGTTAACTACGTTATTCCTAGATTAGCACGTTGCTCAAGCATTTTATTTAACGGAGTAAAGCACATAGCCTGACTTCATTTGGTGCTTTGAAGGCACACGCAGGACGACAGTACACCAGCGAACAGAGAATTAGCTGCCTGCAAGGAGTTACACATCTTCTGTATTTAACTACAGTAACGCGATGCTGTGAAACAGCATCTTAGCCTTGAGCCTCTTTGACATTTCCCATGTGAAAACGATACAGAACGAAATGTAATGTAATATTTCTGCTGCCAGGATGTGTGTGTGTTTTTCTCACGTTCTGAAACAGAAAGCCAAAGAGCCCCATTCCCCATCACCAAGACTGGAATTTTGATTGGTCAGAATGATCTGATCAGATGCCCGTGCAGCTTAATCACAGCAATCAATGGAATCTGCAGAGTACTTTTCTTGAATATTGGAGTTTATTTGACTGACAGTAAATGAATGTTAATATGATGGTAAAACGGCACCAACTAACTATAGCTCTCATAACTAGACTTGATGTTTTACTGAGATCTATTCTCGACTGAACTGGGCCTTTGAAATGAAGATGGGATTCAGCATTTCAGCTTAGCTCTGTAAAATGCAATCGCAACATTTTGTATCATTAACTGTCGCATTTTCAGCTCTCAGAAATGTGTGTGTGTAAATCCCTAAAGACATACACTCCCAGCAGACCTGACTTATCCAACACACTCTTCTGTGCTGTGTGTCAGTAGCTCCGATGGACGTTACCGTGTGTATGTTTGTGTTTATCACAAAGAGAGCTGCATATGTATTTATTTTAGAAGCAGCATTACACTCATAGCTGGATGAGTCATCGGTCGGGACAAATGTCGGCTCCCCGTGTGGAGAGGAGGTCTGCAATGCCACTCTGTGTATGTGTGTGTGCATACTGCGTCACATGGGCTCAGTCTGAACAACAGTTACCTCAATGCACAAAAAGTGGAATTTCATTTCAAGCATTTGACATATTAGATGAAAACCACTGCAGAGCCAGTGTTGGTAGCATCACAGCAGTTTCCTGTAAGTATATAAGAATCTTTATTGTCGTCATTGGGCACATATACACATTACACGTGCAATGAAATTCTTTCTCTGCTTTTAACCCATCCAGAGACGTTTGCACCCACCCATTTGATCTGATTCTCCTTAAAGGTGCAACATGTGGATTAGTGGATTTGAGATTTCTCTATGTGATGATAGCTTATCCTTCTGTCCTATGCTGTGGAGTATAGGATAGAAGGTGTTGTATGTGTCTAGCACGGTGGTGGAGAGATTAGCACTGCCACCTCATAGTTAGTAGTTCCTGGTTCAAATCCCCAAGTGGCTGTGGTCTTCGATGGAGTTTACATGTTCTCACTGTGCTTGTGTGGGTTTCCTCCCACAGTCCAAAGACATGGATGTTAGGTTCATTGGTGACTCTAGATTTCCCGTAGGTGTGAATGGTTGTCTGTCTGTGTATGTATCTCTGTGGTGGCCCTGAGAAAGACTGGAGACCTGTCCAGGGTGGCCCTTACCTCTCACCCAATGACAGCTGGGATAGGCTCCAGACCATGACCCTGAACTGGATAAGAGATTACAGATAATGGATGGTTGGAGGTGTTGTACAGGAAAAATAATGAATGTTTTTGGCAATAACATTCAGCTAGTATTAGTCAATATTAGTGAATTTCCTGTGGGAATGCAACCGCAAGGGGACACAAGCCAGTGTCTTCTTGTGCCAGTCCCAAGTCTGGATAAATGCAGAGGGTTGTGTCAGGAAGAGCATCTGACGTAAAACACAGGCCAAATTAAACATGCGAATCGTGACTTCCATACCGGATCAACTGGGGCCCGGGTTAACAACGATTGCCAGCGGTGCTGTTGACCTACAGGGTATCGGTGAAAATTGGACTATTCAATTCAATTCAATTCAACTTTATTTATATAGCGCCAATTCACAAAAAGTCATCTCAAGGCACTTTACAGAATAAAGTCAAGACTATAAAGATGTATAGAGAAAAATCAACAATTCCCCCTGGAGCAAGCTCTAGGTAACAGTGGAGAATAAAAAATCCCTTTAATTTAAGAAACCTCAAGCAGAACCAGGTTCAGGGTGGGCGGCCATCTGCCTCGACCGCTTGGGGTGAGTGGAAAGTGGAGAGAGAAAAGAAAAAGAGCAACAAAAGCAACAAGAAAACATCAGGCAGGTTAGTAGGACCAGTAGCTGCACGCTGGAAAACACACAGCTTCAAAGCCGGGGACACCTGCAGAAAGGGACAGAGAGAGGGGGACAGAGAAGGAGAAAGACAACTACGGGAGAAAACACACAGAGTTAATGTCATACAGTAGTGACAATTGTGGGGTTGTCATCACTTTGAGACTGGATGATCCTAATTTTGGCAATATTCCGTAGGTGGAAGAAGGATGTTCTAGGGATTTGTTTTATATGTGAGGTATAGGAAAAATCCTGGTCATAAATAACTCCAAGGTTCCTTGCAGTAGTACTGAAGGCCAGACTTATGCCACCTAGAGTAACAATATGGTTGGACATCATGTCTCTGAGATTTTTGGGCCCAAATACTATGACTTCAGTTTTGTGTGAGTTTAGAAGTAAAAAATTATAGGACATCCAGGCCTTTATGTCTTGTAGGCTTGAAGCTTGATTAACTGATTATTTTCATCTGGTTCCATAGATAAATATAGCTGGGTATCATCAGCATAGCAGTGGAAATTTATGGAGTGTTTTCTAATTATGTTGCCTAAAGGAGACATATATAAAGTAAAAAGTATTGGTCCTAACACAGAGCCTTGTGGAACTCCATAGCTAACCTTTGTGTGCATGGAGGGTTCATCATTAACATGAACAAATTGAAATCTATCAGATAGATAAGATTTAAACCAACCTAGTGCAGTTCCTGTAATTCCAATTTCATTTTCCAGTCTCTGTAATAAAATGTTGTGATCAATGGTATCAAATGCAGCACTAAGATCTAACAGAACGCAGAAGGACAGATGGTGGTAGACTTTGCAAAGAGGATGGAAATGGCTGTAGTGAACACTTTCTTCCTGAAGAGGCAGGAACATAAGGTGACATATAAGAGTGGAGGTAGAAACACTCAGGTGGATGACATCTTATGTAGACATTGAGATTGAAGAGGATGAAGAGTAGAAGAGGTGACTGGTGTGGAGCAGGAAGTAGCAAAGATTAGTAAGAGTGAAGTGAGGAGGGCGTTGAAGAGGATGAAGAGTGGAAAGGCAGTTGGTCCTGATGACAAACCTGTGGAGGTATGGAAGTGTCTAGGAGAGGTGGCAGTAGAGTTTCTGACTAGTTTGTTTAACAAGATCTTGGAGAGTGAGAGGATGCTGAGGACTGGAGGAGAAGTGTACTGGTACCAATTTTTAAGAACAAGGGAGATGAGCAGAGCTGTGGCAACTACAGAGGAATAAAGCTGATGAGCCAAACAATGAAGTTGTGGGAAAGAGTAGTGGAAGCTCAGCTAAGGGCAGAGGTGAACATTTGTGAGCAGCAATATGGTTTCATGCCTAGAAAGAGTCCAACAGATGCAGTATTTGCTTTGAGGATGCTGATGGAGAAGTACAGAGAAGGTCAGAGGGAGCTGCATTGTCTCTTTGTAGATTTAGAGAAAGTGTATGACAGGGTGCAGAGAGAGGAGCTGTGGTATTGTATGAGGACGTCTGGAGCGGCAGAGAAGTATGTTAGAGTGGTGCAGGACATGTATGAGAGCTGTAAGACAGTGGTGAGGTGCTGTAGGTGTGACAGAGGAGTTCAAGGTGGAGGTGGGTCTGCATCAAGGATCAGCTCTGAGCCCCTTCTTGTTCGCTCTGGTGATGGACAGACTGACAGATGAAGTTAGACACAAATCTACGTGGACTATGATGTTTGCAGATGACATTGTGATTTCTAGTGAGAGCAGAGAGCAGGTGGAGGAAAATCTAGAGAGATGGAGGTCTGCTCTGGAAAACAGAGGAATGAAGGAAAAGAGGTGAAGAGGCGAGTGCAGGCAGGTTGGAACGGGTGGAGAAAAGTGTCAGGTGTGTTGTGTGATAAAAGAGTCTCAGCGAGAATGAAAGGAAAGATGTTCAAGACGGTGGTGAGACCAGAGATGTTGTTCAGCTTAGAGACAGTGGCAGTGGACAGTGGAAAAACTGAAATATCTCATGTACATAAGTATTCAGACCCTTTGCTCAGTGCTTTCAAGCTCAGTCAGGTTAGATGAGGACTTTAGGTGGACAACCATTTTCAGGTCTCTCCAGAGATGTTCAAGAGGGTTCAAGTCAGGGATCTGGCTTGGCCAGTCTAGGACATTGACAGAGTTGTCCCTAAGCCAGTCTTGTCTTCACTGCAGTCTGAGTTCCCGAGAGCTGTGGAACAGGTTTTCATTGAGAGCATCTCTATACTTCAGCCCATTCAGCGTTTCCTCAACACTGACCAGTCTCCCAGACCCTGCGGCTGAAAAGAACCTTTCCAAATCATGTTTAATCAGTTAAAGTTACCGCAGTTAATCTCCAAATAAGGTGTAGAAACATTGCAGCAGCAATCAAGAGAAAAAAATTCAAGTGCTGTTGCAAAAGCTCTGAATACGTATGTGATAGTTCAGGTTTCAGATTTTATTTCCTTATAAATCTACACACATTTTTATATTTTAATTCCTGGTCATTATGAGGTTACGATTGCAGATTAATGAGTGAAAAATAGAATTTAAACAATTGCAGTATCAGTCTGCGACAAACAAAGTTGGAAGAGGTGAAGGGGGGTCGGAAAACTTTCTGAATGCTTGTATAGCCACAAACCAAAAAAGACTCCAAATCTGTCAGTGCGTTGGTGCAGCAGAGTTGATACATTTCAAACCTCAGGTTAAGCAGGAGCAGAAGTTGCATACTGTAGCTTTAAGCAGTCTGAAGACTTTACTCAGGGCTTTGTGAACCCGTGATGGACAGCAGAGTGATCGGTAATGAAAAGAATCTCGTGTTGCAGCCAGACAATAAGGATTAGTTAACACAAATCTCAGCCTATCTACCAAAACCCCCCAATACTCATTTAATAGGTGTCAGATTAAAAACCGCTAGTTTAGCTTTAAATGCCATAGACAGCAGTGTTTGTAATAATTTATAAGAAGGATCATGACATCTTAACATGATTATGTTATGAACCATACTCCTGTGTGTGTGTGTGTGTGTGTGTGTGTGTGTGTGTACTTTAATGCATGTTGCCACGCAGAGACAAAGCTACAGTTCGTCCTCTCTCCACTGCCATTTATCACCCAAACTGGCTCATCCTTTCTCACCTGCTGCTGTCAACTGCTCTGCCTGTCTGCGTCACACACAAAACATGAGAGTCCCACAGAGGAACCCAGAGGCCTGTGGAGGGGATGACAAGGTACTTACACTAGTTTTTAAGATTTTGTAGCGTAGATGGTGTCTTAACTATGATTGACGGTTATCTTTAACTGGACTTGGGAAAAGTGAGGGAACCTTTGGGAGAATCTGTGAAGAATATCAGGTAACAGTGATTTGTGTAGATGCACGTCGGCGATAAAGGAGATGGTGTAAATATGACAGCCGTCCAAGTCTCGCTGCTTTTCCTGTGATCACCGGCAGGAAGGCAGATTCTCAAGCGTCTGTTGAAGGATGGAGAAGAGCTGCTCTCCAGCATTTCAGGTTATGTAACTTGTATGTTTGTGTGTGTGTGTGTGTGTGTGTTCGAGCTCCTACACTTCTTCCACATGGGCCTGGATCTATAGAGTGAGGGTCAGGACTTGGCAGGTTTTGCTGCTCAGGAAGGGAAAAAAGAAAAAAAAAAGAAAGCAATCACTAAGAATAATCACACTGCAGCAGAGAATGGATTTGCTAGAAAGAAGTTTGCTTGTGTGTGTGTGTGTGTGTGTGTGAGGCAGCTCAGCTCTGGCATCGCCCTCAGCGAGTAGCATTTAGAATTACTTAAGCCTTCGCTGCAGATAATTAGCATTTTCAGTGACTATCACACTGCAGATCAGAGCAGCAGACTGGGAGCTCAGCGTCATGTCTATTACATTCCACAATAATGCAAGTGGTACCTGCAGCCACTGTTTTATCTTTCATCAACCTGTTTTCATGTCGAGGGACACGTGCAAAGAAAAAAAAACATGACTAGAAGAAAAAGGTGAAGAGCTGTGAAAAATCATTGGTTCTCTTTAGTTTGTATCTTAAACTAACCTGTTTCACATCTTCAAACTAAATTAAGGTTTTAATGATAATGGTGTTTATTAAGGAAAAAAGTTACCAGTCCAACACCTAAATGACCCACATGCAGCTTCACATCCGATCAGCTCTGGCTTTTGACTAGGGAAACATTCATTTTATTCCTTTTGAGACATTCCAAGCTCAACTTTCTCTTGTTGTTGCTCCACAACCCTTTGACTTTTTTTCACATACCCCTTTTTACAATAGCACAAACTAGATGTGAGTTTTCGGGGGGCTGGTGCTTAGAGCCTATTAGAAGCTGGCTTAACTTGCAAACCTTGTAAGAACCAGTTTGCCTCTCACTGATAGGAAAGCCACCGTAGAGTCACGTCACTTTGTTGGCTGTATGTTGGTCTTGCAGCAAGAGTTGGTCCTGCTCTCAAACCAGTTTTCCTGACTGAGAGCTGGTTCTTTGGTTTTTGAAACAAAGCTTTGGTTTGAGATTTAGGTACCGTCTCCAAACCCACTCTTATAGGTGGAAGGAGGAAGGAGACGGTTTCTGGATAGAGGCTGCAAATAATTATCATCTGTTATATTTGTACATGGATGAGGATTGATCACTGGTTGAAGAATTGTGTTTAGGGTGTTACACATGTTTACATTAGGGATTGTTTTCCTTTTGTCTGACAGTTAATTTAATAAGGTTTTGGGTCAACAAATGACATGTATGTTAACAGTTTTGAAAAACCAATTGAACCAATTGACATTTGTAAGAGAAGATTCCTGCTTCGCTAAGAAGGTGATGATGAAGATCAAGCGGATTCCAGTTTCATTAAACACAACTTAGCAATTAGGACAAATTGTCTGTTCACTGTGTTGTTTCAGTTAAGTCAAACTTTACCAATGGGGCAAATCCTGAATTACACAATCAGGACTGAAAACTAAGTTCTTGATCAAGACTTTTACAGTCTGCAAATCAGACGTAAGCAAATGTTAGAATGTTATATGATAGAAAGTTTAAGTAAACAGTGACCACGAAATTGTAGCCGTGTCATTTTGTTTTTATAATGGCACCACCTGCTGGTAAATTACAGGTGAACTTCTTGTGATACACCACTGAGCTCTGTGTGTCATCTCTTGTTTCTGTACAGTGACACCTGGCATTAGCTTTTGCTGCTCTTGTCCTGCCTGAGCATCCATCCCAGTTAGTTTTCTTTCCTCCTGGTCCCCCAAAGAGCCCCCAGCATGAGTTCCTCTCCGCTGGTGTCCCGAGCCAACATGGACATCCTGGACGAGCTGCAGCTGATCGCAGCCCAGAACCTGGAGAGGCTGGAGGTCAACAAGTACTACGAGGTGATCAGGGAGCTGGGCAAGGGCACCTATGGCAAAGTGGACCTGGTCATCCACAAGATCAGAGGTGAGGAGAGGACATGTGCACAGCCACCATTCAAACAGCAGCAACAAACTGGTGCCAAAGGAAAAGTGCCACAAATCAACACAAACTGTATATTTCTTATGTTTTTCTCCAAAAGGTACAAAAATGGCGCTGAAGTTCCTGAAGAAGAAGACGACCAAGCTGAAATCGTTCTTGCGGGAGTACAGCATCTCTCTATATCTGTCTCCCTGCCCCTTTATCATCAACATGTTCGGCATTGCCTTTGAAACTGACGAGTACTACGTGTTTGCACAGGAGTACGCTCTGGCAGGGGACCTATTCGATATCATTCCTCCACAGGTACTCCCCCTCCCCCTCACTCTTCATTCTAATTACTGCTTCAGTGCGTCGCAGCTTTTGCATAGCCCATGTTAATAATAAGTTCTTAAGAGGTTAAAAGACAGTTAGGTTATACTTTTGACCTGTCCTCCGTCCTCGTCTCTCAGGTTGGTCTTCCAGAAGCTGTGGCAAAGCGCTGTGTGCACCAAGTAGCCATCGCTCTGGACTACTTGCACTGTAAGAAGCTGGTCCACAGGGACATTAAGCCCGAAAATATCCTCATTTTTGACCAAGAGTGCCACAAGGTCAAGCTGTCTGACTTCGGCATGACCCGCCGGGCAGGCTCACCCGTGAAAAGAGTAAGTAGCAGTAGTGTTTTTGTGACTAAATATCTGGTATCTCGCTGGGACTTTGTTGATAATCGGTTGGGATTTCCCATCCAGGTGAGTGGCACCATCCCCTACACGGCCCCTGAGCTCTGCGACGTGTCCCGCCACGAGGGTTTCTGCGTGGACTACAGCACTGACGTGTGGGCCTTTGGCGTGCTGCTCTTCTGCATGCTGACTGGCAATTTCCCCTGGGAGAAGGCGCTGCCTTCCGACTCCTTCTACCAGGAGTTCATCCGCTGGCAGAGGAGGAGGACAAACACAGTTCCGTCCCAGTGGAGGCGCTTCACCGAGCAGGCCCTCCGCATGTTCCGCCGACTGCTCTCTGTGGAGCAGGACCGTCGCTGCTCTGTCAAAGAGGTGTTTGGGTACTTCAGCCACTCCTGGATGCTGGACATAGAGAACAACAACAACAATGGCAACGGCAACACAGGAAGCGCAGGTGGTGGAGAGAGGGTCAGTGGTGGAGGAGGAGGAGGAGGTGTGCAAGGGGAGGTGGATGGCATTATCTCCTCGTCTTCATCTGGAGAAGAAGACGAGGAGCTCCTAGTGGAGAGGATGAAGCAGCAGACTTTATCTCCCCTGTCCCCACTTTCGCCGCTTTCTCCCATGTCTCCGGTGACAGCGGAGAGGGGGAGCGGTAGCAGGGCCAAAGGCGCGACGATGGAACCGGGCGGTGGCCACCATTTTGTGTCCGTCTCCACCAACAGCTCGGTGTCATCCACCAACAGTTATGATCGAATGCCACGAGAAAACAGTTCGCCGGGGGGCCGCATGCTGGTGACTACACCCATAGAAATTTGCGTCTGAGCTTGTCAGAGCATAAACGTTGTCACAGACTCATCAGTACACACTTTTATACCTCTCATTCAACAACACAGATGTGCATGCGTGGAAAAGAAGCAGCGAGTACTAACAAGCATCCTGTTTTTAACATCTTGGGAAAGGAAGAGCACACACGGAAGACAACAGAAATTAGTAGTCGTACGCAAACTTCCTCGTGAGGTAGGTTCAATTTTTCTCAAGACTCCAAGAAAAGCCTCATTTACACTTTGAATTCAATAACGCGTGCAATCGTCGGTTTGCAAAAGCAAGAATTAAAAACCGTGAGAAATTGCCTCCATTAGAGATTCTGTCAGTAAATCCATCAGAAAAGAAGACCAAAATGTATTTCTTAAAGCAATACTTCCAGCAAAAAACACCAAGTGGAGACAGAAAGTGGCAGAATGCTGTGTGATCTCTTCAAGACATGATTTTCAAAGAAGCCGAGGGAAACCGGATTTGTATTTTTGGAGAAGACAAAAAAAAAGAAAAAAAAAAAAGAGCTCACCTAATAGGATAAAAAAGAAAAAACAGTAGTAAATGGGGGTTTTAAATGTTTCATGTGTATCTAAAATGTGAAAGTGTGAGTGTGTGTGTTGCTGTGCATTGAGTATGTATGAATCCAAAACAACTAGATTTATTTACTTTGAGAATTTGGTTATTTATTCGAATCTAAAAAAAAAACACTATTTTTTCTATTGTTTTTGTAAAGTTTACTTTATTTTCACTTCACGCTCACTTTTGGTGTTTTGGCCAAATCCCCTTTTTTGTGTACAATGTTTGGTTGGCTGATGTACATATTGATGTCAGTGGAAATGAGTTTGGACCAGTGGTTTTTAGACTGAATATTTTCCCACTTTGGCCGTAAACTAACACGTCGATGAGTGTCAGACGAGGCTGAGAGAAGGTTTATGATGTCTGTGTTCTACATAGCAAACATATCCACTTCACTGTTGAAAGACTGTTTTTTACTCTCTCACACAATTTGTTTGTAAAAGCTTCAGTTTTCTTCTAAACCTTGTCAGTAAAATGTTGTTTGTTTAGTTTCTGTTTTGATTTTTTTTTTTGTTGTTGTTTGAAAAGTCTTTTTTTTGTAATGTTTACATTTTCTGTATGGGTTTATTCTTGGCAAACAAATTTGTTGTACTGCTTCTGTTTCCTTTAAAACTAATAAGAGAAAAATATTGTCTGAAAAGAAAAAAAAAGCATCACTTAACATTTTCAATTCAATATGAAGTAAAAAAAATGCGTCTCCTTTTATAAACTGCATGACAAGTAGCTCAAACTTCTCTTTATTAAATTTTGAACCAGCTTTACAAAAACAAATAAGGGGGGGGAAAAGGATAAAAAGAAAAATGTTGTGATGTGGATTTTTTTGCCGTAGCACAATTTCTTGCATTACGTCCCAGAGTGAATATTGCTGTTCTAATCTCTTAGGGCTAAAGAGTCAAAACAATTAGTTTCTATTCAGTGTTGTATTTGTATTGCTATTAGTATCGTGTTCTCATCTTACAACCTTCAGGAAGAGAAAAAAAGCAAAGCATGAGGATCTAGAATGAGAGGTTCGAATTTAGGAGTTACAGAAACTTTTTTATTGCCACCTTTAGTGCAACAGAGTGGTTTGGCCGTTTGTTTTTTTTTCTCCAAGTGACAATTAACAGCAAAAAAGCTCTTTATCCATTTTTTGACATCATGAATATTACCTACATTATTTCAAGACAAAACATTGGATCATACACAGAAATGGGCTTTGTATGTGTTGCTTTCCAGACATAAATGTGCATGAACTTGTATGTGCTAAAGCTCTATTGTGATCTGCGTTGTCTCCTGTGTTGTCACAAGCTGCAGTACTTTGTAGATGTAGTGACATGTTTCTTTATCCTAAAGTAGCCTCAGCTAGGATCTTCCTGACTGCAGATCAGGGTTCAGACCTTAAATTGACCATTTGATCACGTTCTTCGAGGCTGCTCCCAGATCAGCCAGTGAGAATGTAAATTACTACATCTTGTGACAATCTCTGACTTCATCGGCATTCGGACTCAAACAAAGGACAGTCCTGATACTGATCACTATAGCTGTGCTGTTTTTCCTTGGCTGGTTGATTTCCATCAGCCAGCTGCTAGCAGCGATGCTTCTGCAGCATGTACTGCTCCGGCACCACACTGGGGAGGCCTTTCATACGAAGGACCGACACACAATGGCCTGTACATGACCTCATCATGTCATTCTTTCTCCACATTAACTATTCGACCCAAAATCCCGCTCGAGTTCTCCTCAGCACCCAGATGTGTCATCCATCCTCACAAGCCACGGAGTCTCATTTAAGTCAAGTGAGAACATTTGTGAATGTGACAGTGGCAGTGCCAAGGGGAGGCTGGTGGTCACGGTCACTTTTTACAAAGATAAAACTATAAAGAAATTGATATTCTGCCTGTTCTCTGCTGCCTTAATGAGTATCATGATTCTGCTTCAAATTAGTTGTGCTAATGTTAACAGAGGCATTTGCCTTCTGAATGAACGTTAGTAAATGGCCATGATATTATTTAACATCATATCTCATGATTTGACTCAATTATATTCCATGTTATGAACAAACTGAATTACATATTAAATATTAAAATTGTCAGTCTTTTAAAATTAGTTCCAGTTTCAAATGATGACAGCCCTCCTGGCCAGCACATATCACTTTTCCGTGACTGTTTTAATTATGGAAAATGTTACTAAACTTTCTTTCACATTGCTCAGAAGGTATATTAAAGTTTTCATTGAGGAAGACAGGATGGAGAGTTTTGTTAGTTTTACTGCCACCACTTTTGAGTGGAACAACATGAAACTGATCCACTAAAAAAGAACAGTGATCTAAAAACGCCGTCTTTCAAAATGGAGATCCAAAAGATCTTTGCATGTGCATTGGAACAGTAGTATATTTTAATGTGTCCTGAGATTCCCACTTAATGCTTCACATTCGTAGTATTACGCATATGTTTTAACCCATTGCATCCAGATTAGTGTAAAAGTAAAATTTTGGTCATTATCAAACAAACTCTAAATATTCTAAAGGCCTATTTGTGAACTTAGTGTTTATTTAGCACTGATCTAAAGGAATCTTAATATTGAGAGTGAATCATGGGAATGTGACAGAATTGGTGCAAAAGCGAATTATATAAAATCTGACTCCCTCAGTAAAATCTGGGTGATTCCATTTACTGCTGCCTAGACTGACTTGATTTAGAGATTTAAAAACGGGGCAGGAAAAAAAATAAAGGATAAAAAATTTTTAAAAAAAGACACTGATACTTGATAAGCGAGTTGATTTTCTGTACAACCTTGGCATTATTTTATCCAACTATGCTTTGTGACACAGAAAAAACAAAAACAAAACATTAGATGAAATATTAGAATGGATGGTACAGTGGATTTCTGCACAACAGCTGAGGACACCTTAACTGCAAAAGTAGAAATAAAAGCCTACATGCTCTTGCAGCAATGTCCGAGTCAGTCACTGCTGCTTTTTTAATTCGTCCATAACGTAACGTGTTGTAATGGAGTTTTGATGTCTTTCTGTCCAGTGACATACTTCAAAGCATCATGATTTTTTGTGGGATTTTAGTGAGTAGATGACACAGCACTAGAACTTGTATCCGGTTCTGTCTTTGCAATACAACTGTCTTCCTGTAAGCTGAAATTTAATCAATAAAATGAGAATTTGTTGGACATTAGATTTTTGTTGTCTATTTTCTTGATTTTTTTTTTTTTTAAATAAGCATTTCCCAGAATGTGGTGAATTACAAAAAAAGCATGAGGTACAGGTTATAAATACAGGGACATGTGCAGACTTGTACCATTGTAAGAGCTTAATGACACTTTAATGAATCTGTAGCAGCATCAGAACTTTAGACCGTACTACGGCTTGTCCCTTCCTGTCGCAACCCTCCCATTTTTATCCGAGCTTGGGACCGGCGTCAAAGGGACACCTTGGTGGCTGGGGTGGGATTCAAACCCGCGGTCTTCTGCATCCCAACCCAATGCTTTACCACTGAGCCACCAGGCCCCCCCATGAACTTTAGACCGTACATTTGACTGAAAACAAGACTAACAAAAATTAAAAAGACATGAAAGTTAAAAACTAAAGCCATTGTAAAGACACACACACACACACACACACACTTTACATGGGCTACGGAATAAGAAAATACAAATTTGAAAGTCTTCCACAAAGAAAGCAAATTTGAAGGAAAATGTTGAAGAAAATATTTATTTTTGACAATTACATGACCTTTGATGCTCCAAGAGTTGAGCTTGATGGTACAAAAGGTTGCCATAAAATAATGTTGAAAAAAAAAAAAAAAAAAGTTACACGAGTTGGCAGTTATGGTTTCACGTAAAACCTAAACACACCACTGCAATAACAGGCACATGAAAAGAGGTGCTGGAATGTGATGGGTAATGTGTGCCAGGACACGATAACCACATCCTGCTACATGTGTCATTGCTCCAGTCAATGTGGGTTTAACACAACAAAGAAATTCAGAAAATAATATTAAAATCATTAGAATATCTGCGATTCAGCCCTGAGATCAAGACACAGAAAATATTTTTAAAAAACCCAAATTTTTTTTGTAAGAATAAAACATATTCCAAACGCTGTATTTGGTACAATGCAAACAACTGTTTGTAATTGAAAAATGCAAATGCTGCAGTGAAAATTTCAGGTTTGCTGACACGTGCTAATCTTCGCTGCAACATAAGATACACAAACACACAAAGATGGCACAAATGAATGACATGATGTTTAAGGATAAGGAGAGGTGTGTGTGTGTGTGTGTGTGTGTGTGTGTGTGTGTGTGTGTGTGTGTGTGTGTGTGTGTGTGTGTGTGTGTGTGTGTGTGTGGGGGGGGGGGGTCCTGCTGCTGCTGGTCAGACACTAAACAGACTAAGCCTTCAGCTGCCTCTGTGTGGATGCCCATTAACAGATACACACTTTTCCCAGGAAGTGTAATGCTGCCCCTACTGGTGCTATGGAGTAGAAGTATACAGACATCACACCAACATGGATCTTGGCTTTGCTCAAGCACAAACGGGCTCTAGACATGGCCTCTAATACATTGGGCATTAATCTCAGAACATGGTTAAAAGTCCCAAGGGAGTCTATTTGTACCTGTGTTGTTGGGGGGGGGGGGGTCCATTAGGAGTTGGCCTATCATGATCCAGTATTACCCAAACAAAAGCTGCAGCAGAAAAGCTGCCTTCAGTCCTCTGCACGTCCAAAGGGAGGTGATGTACATCCACTGATTTGTCTTTGCAACACAAGCTAATAAGAATAAAAAAAAACTGTATATACCTCTTGTGTGTTAGATAAGGCTTTACTGGTGAAAATGCACCATTTAGGCCCAATTAAACAAAAATATAAATCGCAGCAGATCAGGATCAGAGATCTTACTACTCGCCTGGCCATTGCTTCTGAAATTAATATCCACACGGAAATGAGTGTTTTGCAAATGTACATCCTTCTTATACGTTAACAGCTGATGAAAAACCTTAACCTATTTAATTATCCTCAAACAGGCCTCAAAACCAATTATATTAAAATGCTGTTAAGACCACAGATGAATGCACTTTTGAATTCTCTCCTTCTGAGGTGGGACTTCAAAGTGCATTAAGCCAAATAAAAAAATCAAAAAAAAATCACATGGTCTCAAATCCTGATCTTTAAATATGTCTCTTAAAGTTCATATCATGGCCTGTGAACCACACGAGAGAGCCGGAGGCTAACAGGGTAAAGGGTGGACAGTCAGCTGGAAAAGGTAATACTGCATAATACTGCACCCGGAGCAGAGGACCACACATGTTCAGTGCCATTCCAAAGTGCTTCCTGCTAAAAAAAATAAATAAAAAAACCCTCACAAAGGGAGAATACATTCAAACATCCATCCCCTAAATAACAACTGGGTCAGTTTTTCTATTCCAAATATATGAGACTTTCTTTTACACTGGTATGTATAAAATTAAACATAATGCCACATGTGACTGAAAAGATGAAAAATAACAGATGTGTTTAATATGGAACCCTGTTGTGTTGACTGTGCCCATTGGGGTATCGTGTTCTGTTTTAGGGGCATTTCCTGACTGTCTAGCTCTTTTTCTCTCCCATCTCTACAGAAAACCAGCATCTACTTGACTGGTTTGATATTCCAACCTTAAGCTGCTTTACCAATAACTTAAAAACACACAATCAAACCTTGACACTATAGAAGACAACAGGAAAACGCGAGGAATAAATAAACCAAATATAATCAAATACAAATATAAAAAATTAAATATCTTTGATTGTTATTCATATTTAATCCAGGAAAAAAAAAATCCATATAAATAATCATACAAATGTGAAATTCAGCATGTTACTGAGTACCATCAGACTGGACTGAGGGAGGTTTAACAGTGCAGCTGAGGGGCAGAGGGCGAAGTTAAGGTTTGTGGGTGCTAGCTGTCAGTCAGGAGAACCCTGGTCCACTGTTGCCGTAGTTACCAGAGGAGGGGGGAAGGTGAGCCCCTGCAGGATGTCGGAGGTGACTGTCTGGAAGACAAAGAAAGAATTCAATAATTAATTCAAGGTGACAATTGTATAGATTTGTATCTGTAATAACCATCTGTAGCAGGTGCTAGAACCAGCACACAAACTTCTATGATACAGGACCTGGGAGTCTAACAGATCAGGGGGCACATAGGCCAGAGTTCAGTTAAGAGACACAACATGAACACAGAAAGACAAAGATGACAAGAGACACGTGACAACATATAAGGACAAAAAGTTGAAAGTTGAAAGACCCCAAACATCTGAAAAATGGTCAAAATAAGCACAAACTGCTAAAGGAAACTTGTCAAAGTGACATGAAATGACCACAATCTAATGAAAGGTAATTAAAGGGACAATAACTAATGATCAACGCCCAGTGATCACAAAAAGAAAAATGATCGAATAACGAGATCATTAAAAACAACCAAGAGACATAATTATAAACTTTAAATAAACAACTGAAGAGTGATCAGAGATAAGATGGACATTTTACACAGATGTATGTTTATGCTATTCATGATCATCTGAAGATTACAAAGCATAACAATAGCTAGTGATTTAATATTTTCAATAATACATGTGCTGGTTCACAAATGACAGACCTGTCTGTTCAGTCTCTTCCTGTCTTTACTAAATGTCTTTCTGTCCTGTATCACCGAACCTGAATAGTCCCCTAAATACGATTTCACTCCAAACAATCCCCTGATCACCAGTTTGTTGTATGTTAGAATTATTACCAGTCAGCCTCACTTGGAAACATATACAGACTTTCAAGCTAAATCCCAGCTTTAAAATGTGCTTAGAAATCAAAGCGGGAGAACGAAAGTAGATCAAGTATTTACTAACCTCATGAGGTTTCTGCCGACTTTGTCACCTGTCGTCGCCCCTGTTTACTGTGGGGGCTTTGAATGTCTTGTTCTGAGGAAGGATGAGGAATCAAACGTTCAACAACGAGTTAATAATCCAGTCTTCTGTAGGACCAGCAACATTTTCATAATAAAGGGATGAAATGTGAAGTTACTTTTTGCTCACCTTGTGCTTTTTACATTTCATGGAGAAATTTTCTTCAATGAGGACACAGTCTGCAGGTACAAGAACAGAACAAGAGCTGAACATGCTGCACTGATTCATCCAAAAGGTTCAGCTGCCCACACGTGCAAGTACAGGCTAAGCGGAAGTTATAGCAGCCAACAGCACTCCACAAAAGAGCTATTTCCAGACTGAAGTACACACACACACACACACACACACACACCCTAACTGGTATTGTTTGCATGCATGTCTCCGGTTGTGCTCAGTTTTTGAAGAATTTCAAATTTAACTTTGTAAATACCATGCAGATTAACATGTACAAAAAAGGGGCTGGGCTTACTGTGTGCTGAGTGGGGGGTGAAGGAGAGGAGGACTTACCTGACTCCAAAGCACACCTGTAGTGGTACTTGTTGGGGCAGTTTTTGAAGAAGCAGCCCAGTGTAGCACCTGGATCATGGCACATTGAACACATCTAGAAACACAACAGATATATACATGTTTTGCATTTTTACATTTGGTAATATTATATTTATAAGCCATCTAAGATGAAGCAGAATGTTTAGCTCCCAGCGTAGAAATCAAATTAGGGAGGTGTGTCAAAGAAACCACAGATTACATTTTCTCTGCAGAAGCTGCAAAAACGTCTAAGTTCTGATGTCAGGAAGCCATTAAAACACTAAAACTGTTTTCAGTATGATTCACACATTATTTCCTTCATCAATGTGGCTGCAGGGATCTTGTCCAACATGCCAGATCTTAAGATCCAAAAAGATGAATAGATAGTTTTCTTGGGTTTTCATGGTCCTTTAACTGGCCTTCCCTCAACCACATTGCTTCTCTCCGTGGATGGATTTTCTTCTAGTTAAGCACAGTTTGGATAATGAAAACTAATAATAAACTTCCACCATGTGTTATAGCTGATGCTTGTATACAGTAGCACAAAGCTTTAGAAGGTTTTAGGACCCCTCTGATGAGTGAAATGCCATCTACAGATATTCTAAGTGGTTTAATTCTTGACTTCAGCTTAGCCTCTCAAGTTTAACCAGAAAGCCCTTCTGGACTTGAGGAACATTCTCATCGGTTGAGCGGTTGGTGGAAGTGGAAAAACGTCTGTGGTTTTGAGGTGAGCTCACTGCAATTTCTGTTCGGCTACAGTCTTGAGATCCAGTCGCTAACAGTCATTCTCATAATTTTCAAATTAATTTAAACATGTTTAACAATCACAAATGACACTAGTGACAACTGAGGGAGATTTGCAGTAACTAGAACTAAATCCATCTCACCCGAAGGATAGATCCTGGATGGCGAGGTTTGTCTGCCATAAATATCAACTGTCATGGTCTTGGTTTTCAGGTTTGTCCCTACTACTACTACTTGGACCAGCAGTGTCTCCCAGTGTCCCTCATCAGCTTAACTATAAAGTGGCTGGATGAGAATTTTCCAGCAAACATGCCAGAACGACAACAGTTTAGTACTCGATATTGGCAAATACTCAAAGGAAAGTACTTGAGGGAAAAGTGGTATAAGAACATCCCTAGAGTTGTTGGAGGGAGTTCCCCACCTTATTGTCTATGCACACAACAGGAACTGAGGATGCACAACACACTGTGCCAAAAGAGAAGGGGGCTGAATACTTTCTGAAGTAACTGCACAACCACACTAGGACGACTGGGGTGTATTCATTTCCTTTACTAACAAAGACTAAGTTGTGGCTAAAAGCAATTGAGGAAAATGACTATGCTTTAACACTTTAAGCTACTGTTTGCTACGGTGAAGGAAAAAAAGAAAATAATTCTTAAATAACAAGGGGATAAATCTGACTGTATTTGTAGAAATTAGACCAGCAGTAAGGCCTCAATGTTCTCATTGAAATGCACAAGTTAAACTCAGTAGATTTGTCATATTACACAGATTAGTGTCTCGCTGGTTCACATCTGGACCATTTCATTTCTTACTAACATAATTGTAAATTACTTGTGCTTAGTCATGCCCTGATTGGTAAACTCCTAAATTTATTAGCATCCTGGGAACAAAGGAAGCAAGTAGGTAAACAGACCCTTAATGTTTTGTTTCTGTGTTCCATTATAACCTATCATGTGTCTGTGTGGGATTGTGTAACAGTGTGTTCACATTACACCATTACCGTCTCCTGGGCCACCTTCACAGCCTCCTCCAGTCCATAGACTTTGCCCTTCACGAGAAACACGCCTGCGGACCAGATGCCACAGTCTTCATGCAGCCAGTACTCACATGGCTCCAGGGGCAGCACAGGGGGGCTGTACCAGTCCTCCACATTTGTGGAGCCACCTTCTGACCGAGCCCGCTTGACTGCAGGGCTGCTGGGTCTGTCACTGTTCCACCGGTGACTCTCCAGAAGGCCCTTCTGCTTGAGCTGAGCTCCTTTTCTGAGGGGCTGCAGTGTGGGCGGAATGGCACGTTTTCTCCCTTTGCTTCTAACACTGCAGGATGAGGAGTCAGAATCACTATAGTCGTCCTGGTCCTTCTTGACATTCAATGTACTGGCTGGTGTTTTGGTGCTTGGCTGGTACCCCTCAGGGTAGTAGGGACCGTAGAGGTCACCCAGATCCATGGCATTGGCTGACTGCCCACACAGGCAGCAAACGAGAGCATGCTGGTGCTGGCTGTGGGTGGAGGCTTGACCCGGCTGGAGACAGGAAGTGCTGGGTACAACTGCAGAAATAAAGCTACTGGGGTGAGCCTGAGGGTGTGGGCCCTTCTTGTGTTGCGTCCTTGCCTCCTCGGGGTAGTTTATTACAGTACAGTGCGAGAGCGATGACTGCTGATGCTCCACGTGGATAAATGGAGAGAAATTGTCCAACCTCATGTCCCTTTTCTCCTCCTTATAGTTGATGTACTTCAACTTGATCTCTGGCTCCTTGGGGGAAAACATGGAGGAAGACTGGCTGCGTTTGTGTTTCTTTTGTCTCCTCTTGAGAGCGCGAGCTGCCTTCGTCTTGCCAGTGGGAGATGATTTGATACCTGTAGCCCCAACTTTACCTTGACTTTTCTTTGGAGACTTTGATGGTGGCGGGGGAAACCTTGCCATATGCATTTCTACTGAAGGATCAGGGCAAGACGGAAGCTCTGGCTCCTTCGATGAGTTCTTGTGCACAGGAAACGGAGAGCTTGGCTGAGATGAGGTTTTTGTCTTTGACTTTGCGAGTCTGGTCTGTGGCGGGTGCACAGGATCTAACACGTCCTCTGGCTCTTTCTTGGCCCTCTTGTGCACAGCAACCTGGGGGATTTTTAGAGGTGTGTTAAGTGATTTTTTTAAATTACTGAGGATTTCACAATTAGAGGTAGAGTCTTTGCAGCTGTCAGTCTTTGTGTTATTAGTTTTACCCCCTTTCATTTCAGTTACGGCATTTTGTTTGACCGTCTTCACTGAGGGAGATGCTTTCACTCTGCCTGTCCTTCTTCCCATCAGCAGGCTGTCGTTCCTCTTAGGGCTGGCTAAGTTGCAATCACCAGCTCTCGTCTGGGAAGCACTGGCTTTCTTACTGGTGCGTATACATCCGGACACTTTATACCTGCTTGAATTTATGTTCATAACTATAGCCTCTAATCGCGTCCCTCTGCCAGAACGCATTGGCAGCCTCTTTTCTTTTAAAGTTCTCTGTAGTGCCTTTGCATTCCCGTTTACGTGGGGAATCACAACCTTGGATTTGTCTTCCGAAACGTCATTCGTCGAGTCAATCGAAGGCTCAATCGCTGCCTTCTGTCTATGGTGTGGATGCTTATTGTCTTTACTTGAATCCATCCTTGTGATAGAATCACTGTTGCCAGGGCACGGCTGAATGCCCCCCTCTGTACTTAAGCCGTCCCACAAAACATCCGCAGCTGTTTCTACAAATGAGTTGTTGGCACTGGGGGAGCTGGAGGCCTGAGGCAAATCGAACACGTCCTCTACATCTTCCAGTGAGGTAGCAGAGGGGGAAACTGGGTCCTCTAGAGGACTGATATACTCCCTGCTCAATGTACACAGGTCTCTAGCCCCCATGCCGTCAGGGGCAACCACTCGTTCCTTTTTCTTGGAGAGGTGAAATAGCACCTCAGAGCCCCCCGTCTCCTCATACTCTCCTGTGACAGAGGTGCGAATTTCCGGTGAAGATTCAGGAAATACTCCGGAACTCGAGCTGGAATCTTGACCATTCTCCAGAGCTTTACAGTTTACTGCACCCTCTTGTACACGCTTAACCACGTCCCCATCACTGGAAATGACTCCACTATTAAACTCCAGAGGCTCGGGTGTTAGACATATTTCCCCATTGTTTTCTGGTCGCTCCTCTGCCTGAGACAATGACTGCAAAAGTTTTGTCTGGCCGGCAAGGTCCACAGGCCCCTCGGCTTGATCTAAATAATGCTGGTTCAATGCATAGCCAGTCTCTCCAAGCCCTTTCTCCGAGTCACAGGGAGGGTGGAGTGAGAACATGCCCACAGGAGGCATACTGTACACAGGTGAATGTTCAGTGGAGAAGACGTGAGACCTGCTCACATAGGAAAGGGTGACTGTAGTGTGGGAGAAGGCATTGTCTGGCTGAATTTGATCCCCTGATTGGTGCGTGATGTCCGCGGAGCCGGTCTCTGAGAAAGGTAAACCTGGGTTGCTGGTCCCGGAGTTCGGGTACCAACCGGGGCCCTTGACCATCTGCAAGGCATCGAGGGATGTGGCGCTGAGGACACATTCCTCACCCTTCCTGGTCAGGTCGATCAGAGTGGGAATGCTGGGGGTGGAGAGGTCTTGAGGCTGTAGCTCATCTAAGCTCCCAGGTGGCTCCATAACAACTAAGATAAGGAGAGAAGACAAAAATAAGACAAGAATAACTGAAAGGCAAAAACAATTTCTCTGAAATGTTTTTCCTCCAGTTAACATGGAACCAGATGTGTACAAATGGTCTTTCCAGGACCTTGAGGTCATAGTTTAACAAACTTTTGCCACCACAAAGTTCATCATTTTTATGCACATTAACAGTTCGTTTTAAAGCAGAAAATCAAACAAGCTCTAATAACTAAAGTCATAACACTGACCTTAGCTAGCAAACCGACGTATGCTTGAATTTCATTAAGCTGCAGAGCTTAGCAGAGGTTAACTGACAAATTAGGTTTGGGGTACTTTCCCAATTATTTATTAAAGTTTAAAAAAATAATTGTTAGGTTCGGTGCATAGTGTCTTTGCAAGGGACGGGCTGAGTTTTTCTTTTTTATTTATTTTTCTTAAATCACCAGCGTTGACAGGTCAGGATTGGTAACGACAGTTAGCTTAGCCTAGCAACAGCTAACTGCAGGTAGCTAGGCCCGGCTTAGCTGCGGTAACGTTGCTGTACAACGAACTCCATCAAATATCAGGCGTCTTTAAGTTACTCTCGTTAATGCTACTAAGTCCTACAACACTGAACAAAACATTACAACTTCAAATGTTTACTAACGACCGCTTTTTAATTCGGCAGTTTTTTAATACTCCGTCGAAGCTCATTATTTATGTAAAATGTTAAGCTTTTCAGCTAAGCGCTACACACTGTTCGTTGCTGCCCACTACGACTGTTAACAACTTTGTTGCAGATATAACAGCCGAGCTAAATAATGCCAATAAAATCTGGCGTCCGACGAAGTTTTTTGTCCCATTCCATTATCTCCGAATTTAAGAGTGGACCTTAAATGGTTCAAACAAGTGCACGCCGTTTTCCAGCGAACGCAAATAATCGACGATACCGAATGCATCATTAAACTGTGGCTTACTTTTCATCGAGTTTGGCTACATGTTGTTTCTCTTTAGGAGAACGGCACACATCGCAGGGCAAGGCCCGGCTGGCTGAAACAAAGACAGAGCGGAGGTAATGCGCTGTGCTGTGCTGCTCATTAAAACTTACCCAGACAGGAGCGATCGTAGAGTTTTCAAATGTCCCGTTAAGATTTTCTCCCACCCGGCATGTCTTTCAAACCCCCATCTACTCCAATGAAACCTGATAACACCACAGACAGAGAAAGCCCCACATTAAACACAGATCCACACTTTTCCAGGAACACACTACTCTGACAGCAACGGTGTCAGGTTAGAGTATAATCTCATACTTCCGCTTACGCCCTTCACAATAAAACAATTAGCGATGCGTTTGTCGTTTTCCCTTTTCAATTAGAAAAGACAGAAAGTACAATGAAAAGATACATAAAACGCGTCATTCACCGAGGGGCAATCTATTTTTCAGTCGAGTCCATTATGCACTTGTTGCATGTAGATTGTCAAACAAAGGTTTACACGGTACATGGCAATTTAGCCCCTTTTATTCTAGCAGTTGGTTTGGCAGTTAGCGCTGTGCTAGCTCTGGGTGGCTTGACAAGTTAGCTGAGCAGTTGTCACTCAGCTGTGGAACAGAAAAGCATTGTGGGAGCAAAGCGGTAGGACCCGTTTCAATCCAAATTACTGATGCTACAAGAAAGATTGATGTCATTTGGTCCTGTATATCCAAGAAAACATTTGGTGTCATTTTCTCTTGTGACTTCTAAAAACAGACTTTTAATGTGTTTTTTTTTTCTATCTTTTTTTTTTAAACCAACAAAGGACCGAATAGAGGAGACATCCTTAGTTTTTCTTTTGGACTTCTAACATGGACCAAATTCTAAAAATAGTGGATCCAGCATTTCCTTTAATGCACCTTAGTGCCATCATTTGTCGACCACCCTTTATGCACATTTTGTTTGCAGGCGGAAACCCGGATGATGTCATCAGGGGGGACCAGGTCAGGTTAGCCCATAGTGGCCGCGCGCACGGACGCAGCGGATCAGGACTAACCCTCCATCTGACCATCTGATGCAGTTTCGTTGTACACCTTGTATGTATAATGACAAGTAAAGCGCATTAACCTTTTAGCTTAACATTCAGAACACAATGCATTTAAAAAAGTCCCATTAAAATTATTAGACTAAAATTAAGAATATAGATTCTGAGAACTACGAAATAATAACTGATATAAATAACTGAATCATAAAAAACCCATAAACAGTAACAAAAACAAGGAGGAACAAAACTTTGTTCTTTGTGTCTATGTGATTCTTTCGTATTGTTACTGTGTCTGAATATGCTGAGAGCTACTAGAAACCAGAGTCAGATTCCTTTGTAAGCATGAATGTACTTGGCTGATAAAAATGGATTCTGATACTCATATGCAAAGTGTGGAAATAGTTTGGCATATAACATGACACCTTTAACACTGCAGGCACAAGCATAAAAAGTCCCAGTGAAAAGCCAGCAAGTTTTACATCTGAAAGGTCCAAAATACTAATCTTTAGCACCTGGACCCGCTTGAGGTTAAGTGCTATAGATGAAACAACTACTGCACATGCAAGTGAACAAATAGTGTGAGCAAAGTCAATATTTTGATGATGACTATGTGACATAGTGGGAGCCTCTGAAAAAAGCTTGTAAGTGGACCTTAAATTGGGTTTACTTTCTCAACTTGGCTTTTCCAATGAGGAAGATGGTAAAGAGGAGAAATATATATTTTTTAGTAGAAACTCTTTAACAGTACTTTTGTGATCCTTTTTTGACAAACAGAGAACAAAAACAACGTTTTAAATACAACGTGAGAGATATGTGGTAGGTGGGAATTCATTTTCATCTAGTCTCTTATTTGGAAAATTCTGTTTGCTACATTGTTCCACCTTAGTCTTTATTATTATTAGTTATTAATTGCACCTGATCTTTTCCTGCTACCAGATATATTCAAAATATCCATTTTGATATCTGGTCAGTTGAGGACTATCAAGCATCTGTATTCTGAATGAGTCTTGTGGAATTTATAGCAGCTCTGCAGAACATTACACAATACGTAGGGATTGAGTTTCTCTAGGTGAAATGCTCAAATTGCTTAAACGCGAGTGAAGAAAAAACACATTTGCAAATAGATGTTTGCAGGAAGTTAATTAAGTAAATATAAAAATCCAATTTTGGTTTTACTTTATAGAAAGGAAAACCAATTAAAAATGTACATAATATTACTGCAGGATTACTATGGAAATACTTTCCACTACTTTCATACCAGCAGCATTTGTTTAATCAAAATGTTTAGGAGACCTGAGGCATCAATTATAGTAAGAAAAAGGCTTTGCCCAGAGCTTTAATTAATGTTGAGAGGGACACCTTTGATGAATTTGGCATAAGATAGAGCCCCTACTGCCTCCCTCTGCATATGCCAGGTAATTTCCCACCTAGCAGCACAAAAATTACACCAAACAGAAAGTTAGGACAGATTTAATACATGAAACCTGAGCGTGGAACAGAACTATAAGTGGACCCAAAATCAAGAATGACTTTTTGTCAAAGATTAAGTCAATTTTCTATGTAACAGAGCAGCAAGCACAATAAAGACTAAATGGTCACAGGCTGGAAAGGGTGCAAAAATATTTATTGCTAATAAACCTGTAGTCAGTTGGTGTATATTTGCTTTATATTTACAGTAATAGAGTACAGAGGAATGGGAATGTGAAAGAAGAAAGATCCCAGCAATTTAAATAAATACATAGACTGCCACTGAACAAGACTACAAACATAAACCAACTCCAACAACTCCTATACAGCTGGACCAATGGTTGCAGTGAGGAATATATATATATATATATATATATATATATATATATATATATATATATATATATATATATATATATATATATATATGTGTGTGTGTGTGTGTGTGTGTGTGTGTGTGTGTGTGTGTGTGTGTGTGTGTGTGTATGTATATAAATGTTCATACATGTCAGTGAGAGTCAGTGACTCCTATCCATATGCATTCAGTTGTCGTCTTTCCATGGACCTATCCAAGGATTACCAGAACATCTATGATGTTAATTTACAGTCAGGTGGTGAAGCAACATAGTAGGAACATTTCATGCAGATGAGCACTTTTGTCCCATAGTTTGTTCACTAAACAACACTTCCATCTGTGCAAGAATAATAACGGAGTGATGGAGCATCAACGCGCAGACCTGAACACCAGATTAATTCCTATGGTTTTGTTATACAAGTATTACTCATCAATATGTAGTTGTGCTGCAGCCGTTTAACATCACATTTATGCTTTTGGCTAGCAACAGTCTAGAGGGTTAAAACAGTAGCTTACACAGTCATAGTTTTAGTGTATGCATGACAGGTGCTAAATTAAAAACAGTATTTACAGTAAGACAAGGCAGAAAAAAAAAAAACAAAAAAAAAAAATACAAAAATGTCACAGTTAACTGAAGTGCATGGAATGCAAACTCTAGACATGAAATTCAAACTTCATACCATGTTTTTTTTTTTTTTAATAATATACGATCTGTGTTTGTGGCCAGTGTCTGGTGTTGCTAAATAAGTAATTACAGAGCTAAAATATAGTGGGCTTCTAAACATGCATCAAGGTATGGAGGCGTGATGCATAACTGTCAGAACTCCTTTGTGTCTTTATTTTCAAATAGGTGGAGCCTCTGCTCCGCTGTCAGCCCTTCCTTTAGACTCTGGAAAGAGAGAGAGAAAAAAAAAAAAAAACACGTTTGACTAATGGCAGTAATTCACTGTATCCTTCTGGACAGATGCACTGTTCCTGAGCAGGCAGTGTTTTTCTTGTCAGTGTAACTCTGTTGTCACCCAGACCAAATCTGTGACCAAACCTCTAAAAAGGAATCAGGATAACCCACACACCACTCTTAACCTCATGCATTAACATGCACCAGCCTGTATAGAATGGACCCCCAAAACTCACCAAAGGAAGTAAAGAAGAGTGAAGAAAGTTAAATTAGGTAAGTCAAAGATAGACCTCAATGTATCAGAAGTAATATTTCCTTATATCTGGTCAGTTGATAACAGGAAAGATAATTTTACACTGAAATTTGTCTTTTAGTGGCCAATGCAGAGTTATAATATATAATGCAGAGTATTCTTATTTTTTGTTTTGACTTATTTAATTTTTTTCCCCATGCAGCTGATGTTCATGAGTTGAGAAGCTGGGTTGAGCTGGGTGTGTCCAGGGAGGACATTGGTCTAACACGTAAATGGTAAATGTTCTTGACTTATATAGCACTTTTCTACCTATTGGCACTCAAAGCGCTTTACACTGCTTCTTATTCACACTCATACACACACGCAAACACCGATTGGGGAGCCGCTATGCAGCTGGCCAACGCTCACCTGGAGCAACCTAAGCTGGGGTTCAGTGTCTTGCTCAAGGACACTTTGACATGTGACAGGAGGAGCTGGGGATTGAACCAACAACTGCAAGATTGGTGGACAACCGCTCTACCTTCACATAAGTAATCAATATAGGCTAAGAAAGAGTCGATTTTGCCGATTTAATTTATTTTGTTCAGTTCATGTTTTAATCACTGTTGTAATCAGTCACATCCCAGTTCACATGCAGTAGAGTACGGACATCCGTAAGTAAACATTACTGTTCACATAGCAAAATGTATGAGCCTGCTATGTTTATCTCCCTTTCAGCAAGTTCACTTCTATGTATTGTAAATGAGCAGCTTTAGCTTAGCATTAGCTTAGCAGACAGCACCTTCAGTGAGCAGTCAGAAAATCTGCTGCTAGAAGCCTTGGGAAGCCACATGCTAACATACTCACCAATTAGCTTAAAGTCATCGTGGACATACCCAAATACTCCACTTTCCTGATCATTACATTAACACTATAAAATGCAAAGCTAGCATGAGATTCAGAATTGGTCATCTCTGCTCCACCCAGCTCTCTCCTAATATATTTTCTATGTTAGTAGTAATAAAATTACTATAAAGGAAAATGATCCAAAAGGTACTAATTAAGCAGAGGTCATTTAAATTGTAATTGGTTAAGATTTATTTGTAAGTTTTAAGTGTCTGAGGATAAAGGAAAGTATTAGCTTGTCCTGTACAGTTCTTAATATACTCAGGTAAATATTTGACTTATCTAATAATCTTGGCCCTTTGATGACGAATGGGAGTCCATTGTTTGCACCAAGTCTTTAAGCAAACCAGCCAAATATTCATTAACTAATTAATGTTAGTTTAAAACCCAGTGACGTGCCAGACATTCTCATTCTCCCCAAGCTGTCATTTGTGCTTCACCGCCATGTGTCTGTAAAGTGGGATACTTTACTGTGGAGTAGCGACTCTGATCTATTGAGTGCCTTAGAGGTGGAGGACAAGATAATGTACTTAAACCACCCATGGGTGCGTCCGTTATGGTTTACCTAAAGGAGAAGGGGAAGGAGGCCTACACGTCCTCAGCAGCTTTAACTGTCCCAGGGCATGTCACGACTCACAGACTGAGGACAGAAGGGGGAAAACCGGTAATTGTGCGTTAGACTAATATGGTGTTTGCATCACAATCCCAAGTCTGCAGTTTAGATAGGAGGATAGGAGACACAAAATGGAAGTAAAATGAAGGCCAGCAAGAGGACGAGGTAAACAGTGGGCATGCAATGCTGCATGCAACACTGCAGGTGACCTGTAGATGGCAGCAAGTTACTTAACGGTATTTCCTAGCCTTTGTTGGGAGACATCTAATGTTAGGATTGCTCTGTCACAAGTCCAGAATCTGTTGCTGTTTAAGCAAAAATAATGCAATGGGTGATGAAAATCCTAAATTAACGCCACATTTGGATGGAGAACTGATCTGATCCTTGGAAAAAAAAAAACCCACCTTTGACCTTATTGTGCGCTCAGTGCGTTTAGCTGCAGCAGCTGCCATCTTAAGGATGTCAGGGTTACTTTTCGACTTCATGATATCTGGGAGCAAAATGTGAGAAAGTTAAAATAAAAAAAAAAAAATAACATTAGTTTGATTTATGAGCCAATTAACACTAAGTACATTTATCCAGTTCACCAAATTCACTAATAATCAACACAAAAATATGAAGTGATAAGAGCAGTATAAAACATTTTCTTGTATTAAGTAAAGAATGAGGGCTGTTGTATAATTGTTTGTACCGTATCCCCCTCGTTCCATCTCCTCCAGTGACGGATCCCCTAGAGCCTCGTGGGCCAGCTGCAGTTGGTCTCGAAGACGGCCCAGATCCCGCTCTGCTTTAGCCTTGACAATGCTCAGCTCTGTGTAGATGTCCTTATATTTATCTGTTGCATATTTCTTGTCCTAAGAAAACATTGTTTAGCAGTTTAGATAAAGAGTATTCATATGCATTCAGCTAGGAATTTGTGGATGCCCCTTTCTAAAAATAGGCTCGAGTGGAAGTGGGAACAAAAAAAAAAAGGCTCACTCTTTGAGCAGCTTGGAGTTCATCTTTTAAGGAGTTGATTTCCTGCTTCAGATACTGGACCTCAGACTCCTTCACCCTAAGCATCACCTAGAAAATAAGAAAAAAAATTGACAGAATATAGAACCATGAATGCTGAAAACTAGGGGAAACATGCCTTTACGTTCTTGCCTTCAATTGTTTTTAGGGGCCTGGGAAGAATCTGCTGATTTTTAAAACCTCACTAGTACAGACTTGCTTTGAAGGGATTTTTCAGTTGAACCTTACCTCTAGCTCATAGAGTTCTTTTCCCTGGATTGTTGTGTTTGTGTCTCCTACTCCATCCTCAGACGTCATTGAACGCATCTTTGTGATCTCTGCTGCCAGACGGTTGTTCAGCTCCTAAACATGCCACAAAGACGAAGCTTACTAGGGCAGGTACACTTACATGCTGAGTCAATATTTGTACACAGGTAAGTTAACAGTGAGTGACATAACATGGTTGTCACAGGGTGTGCGTTTGCACCTGGTTGTGTGCGTTGAGCTCTTGGTTCTCTCTTTGACATTGCCTGAGAGCCTGTCTCTCGGCTTCCAACGCCTGGGCCAGGTGGGCGTTTTCCAGGCACTTCTGGGAATACTGCTCTGACAACACCTCGATCTCCCGCTGGAACGAGCACAGCTCCTCCCTGAAACACAACACAAATCCATGCTGATGGAAGATATAACGCTATCAGTGTGGGGTCAGGGGTAAAAGGGTGCAACGGCAGCCAGATATCTCTGGTGCAGTTAACCAGCTGATATTTACTTCCCTAACATTTGCCATCTGTTGTCCTGTGATGGAAATAAAAATGCATGTCTTATGTGTGTCACAAGGTATTATATTCTTTGTTAAGGCCTCCACCACTGTGCTTTGAGCTTACAAGCTGTCGGGAAGGATTTTTTTATCCTTGGTTTTTCAGAGCGAGACAGATTTGAGATCAGTAAAGAAGTTGGTGCAGAGTGGCAAATCAAAAAAAAAAAAAAAAAGTTTACTTCTAGTCAGAAAACGCTGAAGAGAGGATACTTAAAAAAAAAACAGATTCCAGCTTAATTGAATTCAGCCTGATTTACTGTTAACACCTGCACTTTCACAAGTTCCCACCTGAAGCTTGACAGCACTGTGAGGACAGGCAGGTGAGCATTAAACACGTTCCAGCAAGCTGTGAGTGAAGGCTGCATAATCTGACATCTTATCATTTTATCAGTTTGACTAATGAGAATTGAGACTCGACTGACTCAAAGTCCTAGTCCTGTTCTGTACTGGTGCTGCTCACATTTACTGCAGACAGCCAGAGAGCTGTGGCATTCAACATAACATACTCATGCTGTCTGCGGATCTCCTCTATGTCTGCGTTCTCTGTGTTGCTGTTGGCTTTGCGAGTCTTCTCCAGCTCTTTCTCCAACTCCGTCCGGTGGGCGTTTTTCATTGCTTCAATGGCTGATAAAAAATAGTTTAATTAATCGATTTATTAAGTAATAGATTCTCAAGAATTTATTCTCTGATGATGATATTCTCTTTGTTACCAGCAATGGTGGCTGCTGTCTCCTCCGCCAGTAGCCTCTCTTTCTCCTCCTGCAGGTTCTCCAGTTCTCTCTGGTGCTTCCTCTGCAGCTCATCTATCACCTTCTGATGGGACTCCTCCATTGCAGCAAAGCCCCTCTCACAAGTGGCCTGTGGCAAAGAAATAGTGAGTAAACAACAAAATTTCCCAGAGACTAAAAGGATTCTCCTGACCAAAGCGGCTATTAGAATTTTTTCTAACAATAAGAATTCTAAAGAAGTGGCCTCAAAATGTATAAAGAACCCTTCATTTTTTGAAAACTTTGCATTTTGCATTACGCTGGACATCCACGGGGGTGTGGCAGCATCATGCTACGAGCTGGCTCCACAGCAGCAATGACAAAGAGACTGGTCACAAGAGACAAATGTTGCCAAATACAGAGAAGTTTTTATGAAGAACATCATCAGGATGTTCCAGATTTAAACATGTGTAAAAAGACCTGAAATGGCAGTTTATACACTTCCCATACAGTCTGATTCTATTTAGGTTTGAACGGATGAGCCAGGAAGAATAGTATAAACTGCAACTTACCCATGAAGGCAATAAGCTGTTATAGGTGCCTAAGGGGCTTCCACAGACTAATGAATTAGGAATCAGAATACTTTTTTCTTTAAAGGAGAGATTTCAGATTATTGGGCAGAAACTGCTGACCTATCCATTAAAATTCAACGTACACAAAATAAATGATGCTAATTGAAGGGTTGTGAATTAATTTTGAAGCCACTGTAATACAGTGTAGATCATCCTTTTTTTTCCCCAGCAAATAACTTGCAAGCTACAGCTTGTTAGCCATGAGCAAGTTGAGCCTGTGAGTACAAAAAGGTTAAAGGAATGACAGGATACACAATACATGAAGGGAATGCATAGACAATGGTAGAGGAGGGTGTAAGAAGGTCGGTGTTGCCATTTCCTACCCATAGCACAAGCCCCAATGATGATGCTCTTAAACTCTTTCTTCCACACTAATCTCACAGAACACTTTTATCAACATCTTTGAGACAGAGCAATTACACTGCTGCTGTAAATAAAGTGTAATTAAGTTTCCACGAGTAGGGACTTCAGTGGCCTTTCCACTAGCCCTACCCAAAACCCAGCCCCGTTTCCAATCTCCATTCAATGCCACTCATCTGAGGACTCAGTTGATGGCTGTGCTCTGACCTGTGTTTCATCTCTCGCCTTCAGCCCAAGAGGGGAAATGGAAGTCCAGTGTGTTTTTACAAGGATAAAGCTCCCATGACAGTTTAGACCCAGGAGCCTACTGTGAGAAGGTGAGAAGTCTCCCCCCACAGAGCAAATGTAAACTTCCTGCTCCAACATCAGACCAGGCAGCAGCTTTATTTGGTAGCATGTCAGGGAATGACTCTTGTGTGTAAATATATCCTGGGTCACCCTGGGGCACATACTTACTACTCAGACACAGCAGAGCATTCAGTCAGCTAAGACATAAGCTGAAACTCTCAACCTCCAAGACGCGGCGTAAAAACTGGCTTTTTCACAGCAAGTCAAAAATAACACTCTGGTTCATCAGACCAAACTGAAAACTGACAATTAGCCTCTACTGCTTGATGTCAGCAATCACACTGCCTAAAATGTGTGCTGACTTTTAGGACTTTGATAAATTTGTAGTTTAAGCCAAGTGTTATATTTACTGCTCTACTGAGACTCTACGGAAATGTTCAGTATAACTCTCCCAATGCGTAGTTTATAAAATCAGATATTTATTTATACTAGGATATATTCAAACCTGGACAACATTTCTATTTTAATCACAGCCTCATGACCTATGATGCATCAAACCCCTACATGAATGAGAATATTCCATCTTTTCATGACAAAATAACAATGAATGCCTCCTACTGACATGATATGTGTACAGTATATATACAAAGCCTAATCTACTGTATCTTGTGCCTCTCAGCCATAAAGCTCCATTGTTACTGCATTGTTGATAAGCAATGATAAAGCTCCCATGACAGTTTAGACCCTAAATATGCCAAAAAATGGCTTCATTCATTACAATGAGTAGACACTACAGCTTATTTGGCCTCAATCCTACATACACCATCTTGCTACTTTAAACTCACATGTGTACCAAATGTGACTGAATACAATGCTGAAAATAGTTGCCAACAAATGAGATATTCACTGCTGTTTGAGTAACATTGGTCAAAAACTAGTGTCCATCTGATTAAAGAAACTACTGTTACTCACATATCAAATATGAACCAGTAGGCTTGAGGCCACAGACAGATTAAGAAGGTCAGAAAGTATAGAGACAGACTCTGTTGATTTTGATCTTTTCCTGGAATTTGTTGACAAGCCTTATCAACTTTAAATGCTAATAAATTGCACTACTAAAATAAAGGTTCCAGCTGACCACAGTGTCAGGGTGACTTCTCTCAAATAAGAGAAGTATACTCCTCAATTGTGTCCAGCCAGGCACATACGTTTTAAAAATAACCATGGGCAAATCTTATATTAAACAGTAGTACTGACGTTGTGGTACAAATAAAACTAAAGATTTTAAGCTGTAACATTCAAAATTAGCTGGGCTTTCCCCTCTATTGCTGTAAACTGTTTTTATTGGGAACTGCGTTTCATCACAAGTAGGAAAGGCTGTCTTTCTAGTCTTACTGGTCCATATTGCATTTCGCCAGGAATTTGAAATGTTGAGATCGCAACAATTAATTTAACCGATCCACTGTGTGTGTGACTGCATGACCCTACGATTTAAAACGTCATGAAAACATTGCAACATGCATCAAAATCTATCGTGAAAAGTTGTTATGAAATCAGGAAATTTTGGACTTCAACATCTACAATAACATCTGCTATTGGGACTGATACTGGTTATGAAAAATAACTTTTCGGTTTATATTAAATGCCATAACTATGCAGCAATGCAAACACAATTCATCTAGTCCCCACTGCACTGGGTCAACTGTTTTGAACTAATCCTTTATTACGACAAGAACTACGACTGCTTACGCTTTAAAAGCTTCTTTGACATTATGAATAGTAGTAATAATTTAAGATTGCTTTTTCAGAGAATCCACAACTGCATCTTACTTACTTCACCAGCAAATGCAGTGTTTGGCTTAAGAGTATATAAAATCCATGCAAGGCTAATCGGATACTAAATTAACTGTGTTAGACATATGTGACATGCAGTTGAAAGCTATAGATAAACCAGGGAAATTACTAAACCTCAGGTTAAAAAAAAATATTTAGAGACATAACTGAACTGTTATTCAGAAGAAGTAAGGCTTAAAATGTAACCGTTAGTAAAGACAGCCAAAGGAAAAGAGTTTAGACCCTTACGAATCAAATGATTATCATTACCAAAATGTATCTAATATAGATGTATATATATTTGCTATATTGATTATGATAAATAAATAATGATAAATAAACAATTGATTATGATAAATAAAAAGGGTTAAATCTGAAAAGGGTCACCTCTTTATCCTTAACACTTAACAATGCAGCATAGCTGAATTACAATTCAGCACACTGATGTACCATGAGGAACTCATTTTATCGCAGAATGAGCTAATGAAATGTTTATGTCACATAATCTTCTGTAAAAAAAATTTAATGGCTGATTTAGGCCTAATGTATCGATGGCTCGACATTTTACGTGGGATAAATCCTCAACAAAATGGTTTCCTCAATAAACAACTACTACGTCAATGATCCTAAAACCTAAAAGGTGGTTAGTTTCATGCAACACAGAAGAAACATGGTTTACAGAACAAAGAGCGAGGGTAACAGTGAGCAAAGCTAGGAAGAGGAAAAGTGGTTGGGGAAGGAAGGGAGGGAGATCTGGAAATGCCACAAAAGGTACACAAGGCATCACAGATGGAGGACGACAAGGAGCGCTTCCACCTTCAAATTTTCCAGGTCTTTCTCATATTTCAGCCGCAGAGCCGTAATGTCATCCTGCCCTTCACGCCGCCTCATCTCTTCGGCCATGACTGAGACTTTTGTCACCAGCTCTTGAATGCGCTCCTTCAGGGCTGACGTTTGGGCTGTGGGATGCGAGGCACAGTCTTCATCTGTTGAGGTTCTGTCTGGGTTTGCTGCATTCACAATGTTTCTCAGCTCTTCCATTTCACAGTCAAACCACTCAAGAAGATTCGTCCGTTCCAATTCATGCTTCTTCTTAAGGCTCTCCATGCAATTTGTCAATGAATCAATCTCCTTCACATTTTCTTCAGAGCGGAGATGGAGCATCTCGCTGGCTTTGGCCATCTCCTGCCTTAACTTTTCGACTTCCTGTTCATAGCCATCTTTGACCTCCCGTAGTTCCTTTCTATGTTGTGCCATCATATCATGAAGCTCAATGGTTTTGTCCAATGAGTCAATAGGCTCTCCTTCGATGTGGATCATAGTTTGTGGGCCTGTAGACGTTATCAAAGATGCCTCGGATAAACGCTGAAGATCTGCTAGTTTAGACTGGAGATCACTGACCTCTTCTCTTAGTCTAGGACAATTTGCACATTCAGAGGCACTAACCTGAGAGTCTGTCTGCTTTTGCTTTAACTCTTTCTCATGCTGGGCTTGCAGCCTAATGTTCAAATAACACGTGCATGCTTCTTTGAGGGCTTCGTGCAAATATTCTGATGAGTGCCTTTGTTTTTGTCCAAAATTAAAACTGGCTAGAACAAGAGACAAAAGTTCATCATCCTTGTCCAGCGTTACACAAGATGCAATGTTTTTGAATCCATTTGACTTTTCCTGTAAAGTCTCTGTTAGCTTTTTAAGAATCAGAGCATTTGTGTCATCATCAAGCCAGCTGTACATGGAGGTGAAATTTGACTCCGTCAGCATCTCACTCTTCATTCCTTCTGGTGGATAAATTCCACTCATTGAAAGCATTAAGCGCTTTTCCGCCATCATCCGCTGTGCCACGCCTCTGCAACAACTGTATCTGGTTTTCTCTGGTTGTGTTTCAATGGTGTCCAGCAGCTGGCTACAGAACTCTGCCTCTACTACTAACCGTATGTCTTTCTGACCCGCATGAAGTGACTCTGCTTTTTCTGATGGAAATAAAGTGCCTTTCAAATTACTGAGCATTCTCTCAACATTAGCATCTACCTTTGCTAACATCTCTACAACTATATCAATCGCTTCAGACTTGCTCTCAATTTCTTCTGCTACTTGCATTATAAGTTCCTTTTCTTCAACCTGCTCATCTCCTGCCTTAACACACTTGCCAACTGTCCTTTCAGCTGTACTTGTCTTCATTTGTAACTTCTGTTGTAGCTGTCCCACTTCATTTTCTGCTTCTCCTACCTTCTCTCTAGTGACCTTCTCAGATTGCTGGTTTAGTGTGGTTAGTTCACTGTTCCTAGCTTCCACTTCCATAAAGCACTGCTCTGCTGACTGAAGCTGTGCTTCTGTTTCAAATAGCTTTTCTTGGGAGGCTTCCAGTAGGTCTTTGAATTGCCCTGTCTCAAGATTTAAGCCCTCGTCCTCATAATCTGTCTGGAAGCCCAAACCTTTCAGTGTGGCCTCTTTCAACTGCAGCTTCTTCTCAGTATCTTTAAGGGTGTTACCAAGCTCTTCCAATGTAACCAGAGCTTCATGGAGCCTCATGGATTTGTCATTCAGCTCCCTCTCATAATATTCCCTGTCTATGGTGTTAGCTTCTTTTTCGGCCAATATGCCCTTTAATCTTTTCAGCTCTTCCATGACCATGTGATGTTGTTTGCCACCCTGCTGGCTAATCAACTCAGCTTTCAGTCTGTCTATTTCTCTGTCCGCCTCTGTCAGCTGGTTCATTATCTCTTGGCATCGCTGTTTCAATGCCCTATTTTCATTTGTCAAAAGTTCAACCCTTTGAGAAAGCATTCCAATTGTCATCTCATTAGTCTCTGAATGATTTTCAATTTTTGAGAGGGGGCTATAAAGACTTTTTTGCTTCTGAACCTTCCCCATTAAATCCTCCATGGTTAGGAGACGTGCTTCATATTCACGGATACTGTCCCCAGCTCTGGCTAAGCTCTTTTTTATAATTTCATTTTCTATTTCCTGCTGATACTTCCAGGTCTCAAAGAGCTTTTCAAGTTGATACTTCTCTGTTGTCTCTTGATTACAACTATGGGACTTCAGCACTTTTCCCAACTCAACTAGAGAAAGAGATTTACCAGTCATCAAGTCTTCCAGTTCTTGAATTGCTTCTGTGCTGTCTTGGAGCAAAAAGCTAACTGTTTTTTGAACAGGTTCAAGGGGAGGGATTTCCAGAGGAGATTGTTTTTGGGGTTCAGAAAAGTAAGGTTCCTTGATGGGGAAGTGAGAAAGTGAAAGGCCAAGCTGTGCCTGCATATTGCGTTTTTTCAGCTCTTGCAGCTTCAGGAGTTCTTTTGTCTCCTGGTACTTCTTTGTTAAAGTCTGTGCTTGAGAACTAACCACTTCTGGCCTCTTCGTCTGAGGCGTCACATCAGCCTCCAGAACCAAAGGGTGCTCCAGCTTGGAAAAGGGGACCAGACAGTTTGTTAACACACAGCAGGGGAGACACAAAGCTTGCTAATAATTCTCAGCGTTATCTAGAAATCATTTCCCTCTAATTTCTATGAAACAGTGACATTACAAAAAATCCTTTCCACATGATAACCCCAAATTAATAACATGAACAGTGATTCAAAAACAAATTAAACAAATTTCTTAAATTTACTGGTGTAAAACAAAAGAAAAGAAAACAGATTTAATAGTCAAGGTTAGTTAATCGCAATGGAGCATGCAATTGAAATGGTTAAAGGTTACGTCATGTGGCAAGTAATGCAATATTAGTTTGAGCTGGATGGTTTACTCAAGGATGGAAGGCATACCAGGGTCCTACAACACATTTCTGAAGTTCTCTGGTCCAAGCTCATGTCTTGCACCAAAGCAATTCTTTTCTGAGTGGAGATAAGGAATCTTGTTACCCAGCTTAAGTCTTATGTTTAAAAATACTTCTCGAATGTCTCCATAACTGACTGCAAATCACTGAAAGGTTGTATTTTTAAATCACATAGAAACAAAAATCCCATACGTTACATCTTTATAATCACAGCATTATCTAATTTAAAAACTCAACCAAACTATATAATCTAAACTTTTTCATTTCAGCCTTACTCTGGCAAATCCATCCATACATCAGCACACAAGGACAGAAATTAATTCGACATCATACATGTGCCATTAGGCAGCTAAATTCTTCCATGGAATATTTGTTAAAAGAATAACAAATGGATGGTCTGTACAGCAGTTAATGGAAAATCTGAATCTACTGCCCATGCAAATAAATAGACAAGAAGCCAAGAGGTTATTATTCGTACATGTTACAGTAAACTTACTGTGTACTTATTAGTAACAAGGGTGGACCTCCACTGTACCTATGGATACATATTTGATGTTACTTATTAACGATAAACTAACTTTACGGGAATAACGGGGTAACAAGATGAGAATAAGAAAAATAGCTAAATATTTGTAATTAAGGGGTACTTATTCTAATATATAATAAATATTACATGATAGGTGCGAATATTTATGATGTAACTGCTGTGTACTTTCAAATAAGAAGAGAGTATGTGGCTCCACTATATATTACAACCCATTTCTTGTAATTACTGTGTAACTACTGCGTAAGTACAGATAAAGAGGGTCCACTTTACACCTATAATACACCTATTATGTAACATTTAATTATTTATCAATAATTTGTTTAGAATAGTAAAGTTCCACTGATTTGAATTGGTTTTCTATTTGAAGCAATAACAATAAAAGCATAACGGCTATTTATTTTGTCAAAAAAATTATATATCTAAACTCTATTACCTGTTGTTGTACAGTTACCCTCTTCTCATCTGTAGTTACACAGTAGTTAGGCTGTTACAACAACTTTTAAAATAACAGGTAACAACAAATATTAAATATAATTAAATTCAACTGTATTTATATAGCGCCAATTCACAACAAAGTCATCTCAAGGCACTTATGTATCCATAGGTACTGCGGAGGTACACTGTTGTTACTAATAAGTACACAGTACATTTGCTGTACTTTCCTAAAGTGTAATCTAAAGTCTTACCAAAATTTTAATAATTACTATTCAGCCAATGGCTATAAAGGATAATATCACTCTAAATAAAAACCTAAAGGAAATGTGAACGTAAATAAAAAGCTATTTGTTTTTTAATCTTAACATGGATACTATACTTCTCTTTCAAAATTTACTTAATTTTACCTTTGTCTTACTTCACCTGTACTTCTATAGGATATTTTCATTTTTATATTTTGTAACTGTATGTAAATTACAGAGCACGGTAATCATGCCTTCTAATTTAATTCATTATTTAAATGTCAATTATAAGTGATAATATACACAGAGGAAATAGAAGGAAAACAACCAAAATAAAATGTTTGTAATTTAAAAATAAGTTTGGCTTTTTTCTTATTTTTACATTCTTGTAGCCTTTTCACACGTAGAAACTTTTAACAACTTTTTGTAGTGAAAATCAATGAATTCATAGTTTTTGCTCTTTTCATTTAGAGTAAAATTATGCTTGGAAAGTCACATCTACAACTATTAAACTGGTTTAATAACTGGTTCTTTGATCCACAATGTACTAAAGTAACTAATGGCATGAGTTCAGATATAGTACTATGACACAGAGAAAAGAGATTAACTAGTAGAAGCCAATTTAGTAATAAGATCTCAATGTTTTTTCACATGCAATGAACTCATGCAAAGGCACATATCTGTAGTCACTTTGTTGCTTCAACGTCAGTTTTGTTTGATGTTTACAACATAATAAAAATACATCATGCAAAAGATGTTATACAATGAAAGGGAAAATACTGTAGAATCGAACAATATATGCACAAAATCAATGACAGGAATTTCCATGATAGCAGAGTAGCGTAATACAATGAAGCTGCACACTGAATACAAGGAAACTGAAAACTCACAGGTGAGATGTAACCTGCCCTGATGTCCTGCTCTCTCTCCAGAGCTGTTCTCAGCTGGAGCTCCAGCTCCTGTTTGTGCTTGTTGGAATCAAGGAGCTGCTGCTGACAGCTCTCAAGTTGTGCCTTGAGGTCCTCTATCTGCAGAAAACCAGGGTTGAACTTTTATACTAGTTATAATAATAAAACATTTAAAAGGCCGGGTACTCTTGCAAATTAAGAGAACTTTCAATCTTCCTTACATAAACATTTTAAGGTAAAAGAAATGGGAAACATAACTTTTGTTCTTATGTTTTAGTCTTACCAGACCTTCAATACATCAGCATTAACATAAGGTCTTCAATGACTATCTCCACTAAGTCAGCCAAATATCTGGGGGTCATCATTAATGACCACATCGCTTCTTTCTCTAGATTCTCAGATTTGCCCTCTACAATACCAGAATGATCAGACACTACCTTTTTGAATATGTAACCTAAGTCATTGTGAAGGCAGTGACCATATCTTGTCCCTCTACTGCAATAATTGCTGACAGGATCCAAAATGCAGGCTGTCACTTTAGATCAGCCAAAAAGGACAAATGTCACCACACTTCAGATGTTTGCAGTAGGTTCCTGTAGCTGCCCGCATCAGGTTCAATGTTCTGACTCTTGCCTACAGTGTGGTCCACTCAACAGCCCCTGCCTACCTAAACTCCTTCATCCAGGTCTACAGTCCCTCACTCTAAAACTCTTTTGCAACTTTCAATGCATGTGAAAGTTCTGTCATCTGAGAAGTTGAATCATGTCAACTGGATATCTTCTTTCTTGGTTGGAAATATTTCTCTACTCAGAGCCGATCACTCTGTAGCCAAGAGTCAGAGCTTTGAACCTTAACTTCCTATGCACTTCTATTTAAAAAGCAAGCACAGATAAAAATTTTCGTACCTGTACTATTTTGCACTTGCATCATATTAAACAGGAAACTTCACTTTATTATTTTCTCCTTAACTAAGATTTTTGCTTGCCTTGTACCTCACTTTGGATAAAAGCCTCTGCCAAATTACTAAATGTCTAGATCTTGGTGTTTCTTCATTCAATTCATTTAAAACAATCTATATAATAAGACTTTTTCAACATTTTCCACCACATTTCATGATTAAACGTACCCCTTGTTTGTAATTTTCCAACAACTGCTCCAGCTCGGCCGTCTCTCTAGACTGAGTTGTTGTGGGCAGAGGCACCCTCCTCTCCTCCCGTACGGGTGTCTTCTCCACCTGCCGCCAGTGTTGTTCAATCACCTCCTCAACCCTCTGCTGCCTTTCCAAAGATGTAGGACCTAACGAATCTGTGTGTCTAACGCCCTCTTCACTCTCACAGTCTGTCTTCCCTCCTTCGGTTAGAGACATCTGTTCCGCCGATGAGCTAGTCACAGACTCATACCTCTTCCGCCTCTCCTCCCTTCTCCGGCTCCGCTCCAGCTCTCCCAAGCCTACGTGGAGGCTCTCGGCCTCCTGTGCCCGCTGCTGAGCCAGAGCCTGGGCAATAGGTCTAAACTCTGCCCAGTCAAAGGTCTTAGAGCGGCCTTCTCGTCTTCGTTCACGTGCCCGGCTCTTTATGACTCCTGGAGCTAATTCTCTCTCCACAGATGAGGCTTCAGAAGAGACTGAGTCTTGTGTGACATCAGGTCTAACAAGACCTTCAAAAGGAGAGAAGGAGCCATGATCCTCAGTTGAGCTGGAAGACAGATCAAGTGCATGAAAGTAAGTTTTAGCTTCTAGTTCTAGGACTGTCCATTTCCAAAACTCAAAAAACAAAATCCTAAACCCAAGAGTTCACTGGATGTGGTGCAACATAATTGCACCTCTGAGGCACGATATTCACTTATATAAACAACTACAGTTAAAATCATTTTAATATTTTAGGAGACCATCACTAGTCATTGACTGTTTTTACATAAACACAACAAACTAGTTTTACTAGTTTGTTCATATCTCTTCTTCAGTATGCAAAGCAAGAGATTTGTTGCTACTTAACCAATTTATCAGACAACTTTACATTGAGATGATAAAGAGAGTCGTTGCACAGCCAAAATGTCACATTTCCAGTTTACACCTACAAATGAAGTATGATCTTGGCAAAATGTGTGCAATACTGCACAAAGACAATGTGCTGACCTGGCCACATCGGGGGCAGTGGAGGGTCTGACATTCTTCATCACTGCCTGGATCCAGTTCCTGCGTATGCCTGCTGTCATGGCAGAAAGTGTGTGCACTCCCTCCTGTGTCTGAATATTTAAAAGTAAAAAGGAGATAAATGACCTGCATTTAAAACAACAGCTCTGCAATAAATTAACTTATTAAAATATTTTATGTTTAGCCTCAGGGTTAGTAGCTGTGGCAGCTATCCCTTCTAATCTTTTTTTGGATGCATTAGGCCATTGCAGAACAGCTTTATGGAAATGTTTTTTTTAATGTGATATTTGTTTTGATGATACATTGTCTGGTTTAACGCCATCTTATTACAAATGGCTAATTTAATGAAAAAAAATCAAGAAAGGCTTTCATAAACATATGTCTTCGCAAATCTCCCAGAACATTTAGTATTACAAAATATATCACAAGATAAAGCTACATAAACAGATATGAGATATGCACACCTTTATTTATTTACACCAATTCTTATTTACTGACTACATTGAGGCTGTACTTTGTGCATTTTACTATATTACACTATGAAGGTGGTCACTAAAACGCCATAAATACCCAATTTGGAGCTATACAAAAGCAGCCAAAACTTAACATTTCACAGTGTAAGTATGTATTACATGGCTTCTGTGTCACAACTACTTGAAAGGTCATGGCTTTGCAGATCCAGACAGAGCTGTTTCATCTGCTAATATGAATTCCTGAATAAATGAGAAGGCAAAGCCTCTTACATGTATTTGGAAGCCATAGTTGCGTTGAGCCTGGTATTCAGTTACATTGCAGCAGGTAGTAAGATCAATCTCACCATCCAAGTCAGAAGCCTGAGGTAACAAAGAAACATCAAACACTGTACCACAAATGACAGCTCAGGGGAAAAATGTGCAACAACACTAAAATGAAACCAATATATTCACCTCCTCTGCGATTGAATCCTTGTAGTATCTCAAGCTGTGATCTGTTAAAACAAACCAGTACTTCTTCCACTGCAACATTGAAGAATAACAAGAGTAAGGTTGGGTGCAAGACACGGTTCTGTAAAGCAGCGACTCACATCTACAGCTGGTAACAAAAAATCTACGTGTTATACTACATGTGCATTTTAAATCTTTAATGCCCATTAAAGACGTTATATTAAAGTCTGACCATGCTTCGCTAAAGGTCATAGAAACCTACTGACTTTTAAGAGTGCTTCAGGTGGACAGTATAGAGGCCCCTCATTCTCTTTTTGAACAGTCCTGTAAATGTTCTAATTTTTAGTGGGAAACTGCTCATATGGTCAATGTTGCTGATATTGACATTTTCTGATTATTTTAATTTTTTGTTTGACTGTAGACCAAAATGTCTTTTATGTGGGGTTCTCACCAGCATATACCATAAACATATTGTAGATTATCAGTTAAATACCTGGCCTTGCTCGTCCAATTTAACCATCCAGCCTTTCTTGAAGTTAAGTAAATCCGGCTAGGAGGGAAAAAAAAAAAAAAAAATGATAAAAGAAACAATATTGACTTTATTAGTGTGTCACAATGGTTATCATGCAAAATGCAGTTGTCAAACACAAACAATTGAAATGTTGGAGTAGGATAACTTTTATAATATTCCATTTAACAAAATAAAGCAAACTTTAACATCACTTTAAAATAGCCAAATCTGTCCAAACTGACATTGGCAAAGTGTCGCATTCAAATGCAAAATCATATTGTTGGCAAAAATCCATGCTCACTCCGTTAACTGAGGGTAGAAGTTGTCCCTACCAATGGAGCAGACAATTTAAAAGTCAAGGTGCACGATTGTTTAACTGTGGACCACTGGTCAGGGCCAACTTCTGCCATACTTGCTGCTGTTCGTATAGTACTGTTGCTGTGATTCCACACAGTGGGGGAAAAAAACTTGCTCACACGTGTGAAGCGTGACCTCAGGAAGCAGTAGTAAGTTGCACACACACATATACACTTCCGAGAATGTTTGGCAACACTTACACATGTTAGTATTTCTATTATCTTTTTAACTGTCATTTTTGGGGGGAGGAATAATGCAATGCAGTGCATACTTTGAATTATTATATCGATCTATAAATGATTGATTAATTTAAAGTTTTATTGTTGATAAATTATTATGTTATTATATTAATTGAAAAATAAAAGAGCTTAATGGGAAAATAATCAATAGATTAATCAACAAAAAAAATAATTAATATGTGCATATATTAAACCACAGAGAAGATGGCACCTTTTCTGTCAGATGACCCAAAATTTATCTCATGTGACTGGCAGTGTTTCCTGTTATCCAGGTGTTTCGGTGAGTTAGACTGTAGAACAATAAATAGTTAAAAATGACAGGCCTTAGTTTTAGCCTCGGGCAACCTGTGAAGTCTGGAATGCTGCTAAAAAGCAGCCAGTGCAGCAGACCCTTGCTATTTTTTGCAGGAAGCTTAGGAGGAAATCACACCTAAATATCTGCAAAAACTAATCAGTAGAATGGCATTGGTTTGTCAGGCAGTTATTGCTAGAAGAACACAAGATTGTTTTGATAAAAGAGTTTAATTTTTGTGTTTGATTTGTAATCCATCTATTTATCAAAACACCACCAACAAAAAGTAATAGAAATACAAAAGTGTGTAGGTGCTTCCAAACTTCTTCTTGGCAGTACAAACACATATATATACATATACATATACACACATACACACACACGAGCTTAACCTGGAGAAGAGATGGTGAAGAGGCGGCTACACTACCCTCTGCAGCGTGGAGCTTTGGCCTACAACACGTATACCTAACACCGCTGACCAAGACCAAAGACACATTAGGAAAAAGGCAATTTTACATCTGATCTGACACACTTAACTACAATAAATACCAGGATGCACGTATGAGAAAGGTTTTCACTCAAATACATGGCAAGGCCAGAGCAACACATTTGAATAATTTAAAACAAAAACACAACTGAAAGCATTCAAGCATTTTGCTTCTTTGAATAATCTCATACTGCTGTACTGTGTGGGTATCATAGCCTGGAAAAAGTGTAAACCCAGTGGCATGCTGTAGTTTCTCAATGTTTAATTCTGCTAACTCTGTTACCCAACTGAATCCAGCCTTGCAGCCCCAACAACCCAGAAAGCTCTCTGCACTTTGCTGAAGACCTTGCACTAATTCTGACCCTGTATCCTGCAGCTTAACAGGAACAGTAGAAGCTTTGTCTGGGGGACACACTGGCTTTCAAAAAGAATTGCAAAACCTGAGTTTTAGTTAAAACCAAAACAATTGGACGGAAACTTCCCTTCCTCAGCTCCAAGAATCCCTCTTTATCACAATCATAATATGAAACAGTCTTCACTACAAGTGCACCAGCTTGTAGCATAAAACAAGCAGCCTGAGGTGTAGAGCATGCTGTGGCCAAAGAACTAAAGCCATCAGTCGATTAACACAATTTTAATCTCAAATGTTTAGAACTGACATTTTATATACATTATTAACCAATAAATCAAAACATATGCAGCACATTAAAATATTTAAAATAAAATTAGCCAGTGAAAACATTTAAGCTTTTAGCATCTAATGATTTAGATTCATCTAGAGATGCAACTCTTCAGCCACAGCAAGTGTCTACGCCACTGATACAATCATGTCTGTGTATCAGTAAGCTAGTTTTCTGCACCTCAAGTTGCCCCACCAACATGTTTAATGTACATGCACGCACACACATGCACACACACCTTCACTGACTTCCTGCCCGTCAGACCTTCGATCCATAGACTCTCTCCCCATGTTCAAATCCCGTCTTAAAACTCACCTTTTCCATCTTGCCTATTTCACCAAAAATGAATAATCAAAACATTCTTTTACAATGTTTATTTTTTTATACTGTATTTTTTTTATTATGCCACTATCGACAATCTGCTTGCTTCTTCTTTTCCTTTCGGCTGTTCCCTTTCAGGTGTTGCCACAGTGAATCATGTGCCTCCATCTAACACTGTCCTCTGCATCCTCTTCTCTTACACCAACTAACTTCATGTCCTCCCTCACTACATCCATAAATCTCCTCTTTGGTCTTCCTCTAGACCTCCTGCCTGGCAGCTCCAACCTCAGCATACCGATAATCTGCTTGATGCTTTATGTAAAGTGACGTTGAATGTTGAGAAAATGTATTATTATTATCATTATTATTACAGCCCCACCCCCAGGTCTTTACTGTACACTGAAAACGTTTGTATTTAACATTAAAAGATGGATGAAACTTGGTCTCCTCAGTCCATAAAACTTGATTTTTTTTCTTCACAGCTCTAACAATGCATCTGCCATCAGCTGTTTATGTTGCCTCCAATTTCTTTTTTTTTTAAAAAACATTTCAAAAGTGTTTGTGCAATGCCTTTGAATTTTTTCCACATTCCAGACTTCACAGGTTGCCCAAGGCTAAAACTAAGGGTTGTCATTTGGAACTATTTATTGTTCTACAGTCTAAATGAAACACCTGGAAAACAGGAAACACCTGCCAGTCACATGAGATAAGTTTTTGGCGATCTGACAGAAAAGGTGCTATCTTCTGTGTTGTTTAATATTAGGGCTGCACCTAACAATCTATAGCTTATGGGTCTGAACACAAATTAAATATTATCACCTTTTATGCAGGAGGATTTACTGCAGAACTGTTGGATTAGACTGACTTAGTTTGAGCGTAATAAACTTACAACTCAATGGCAATTCATTAATTTATATCTGCAACAGCAAACTCAATGATATTTCCTTAATCAAATTAAAACTTGGTAAAGTTTAAGAAGAATGAAGATGAAATCAGTCCCCATCACTGATCCCTGTCCTCCCTTTGTCTATTACTGATAAAGACTCTCTGCTGTGACTGTCTCAGCGTCCACCAGAACCTGTGGCATTAAATGTTGCACATACAGCTTTTTGTAACTTTTGCCTTCCAGCTCTATGTAAACTAATGTGTTCGTAGCAGCTAGCAATTAGCCAGCAGACTTGTTTTAGCAAACGCATGATGGTGGATGAGGAACTATGGGCACAGCTGAAATGATCACTTTTTTGATTGTTTTCATATCATGTTTTGATCATTTCCTCTTATAAATCATTAATTTGCGGTAAGTTAAAAAGTCAATGTATGTGATATACACTTGTTGGGAGCTACTCTTCCTCAAGGTCAATTCATATAATATTGATCAAGCCTCCATCTCAACATTTTAATGACATTATTAAAATACAGTATATTATTCCAGTGTGACCTGAGTTCTGTTCCCCTTTTTACTTCACTGTGTGAAGAATTCGCCCTGTGAGGAAGAAGATGAAGACACATGAAGATACATCTCCACTTTCTAGTGGTGGGTGCTAGACCTGTCTATCCTGCAAAACCGGCTACATCTCAGAAGATGACCTTCACGCCTGCTGCAAGTCAGGCCTTGGCCCTGAGCACACTGGGCTAGCTCTCACTGCCCGGTCCACATGCCCCTACTGTGCATATATGCACCTGGAGGAGAAGCAGCAGCCAGCAGACGCGTTTGCCACGCAAAGGTTAGGAAGACTATCATGACGACGATGATGCTAGCTGGGTAAAACGTTGCACTTCACCTTAGAGGAAGCGCTGGACATTCTGGACCCTCCCTGCTCAGAGGGTGAGAGAGACCACACTGGAAAACATGGAATGTAAAGGCAAGAAAGAGGCACTCCGCCCGTCTTCCACCGCTTGCTGACCTCCTGTCGACCTGTGGGGCTCTTCTCCGGGACCCCCCAGAGATAGTCAGGGGATGTACTGACCAGAAGTCCATCCCCCTGCCTGTAGAGCTGCCTGTCCCTGTTCCTGATGGGATGGTTGGACACATTCACCGTAGTGAGCAGGAGACCAGACGTCTCCCACTCTGGCCGCGCTTTCCCACCCTCTGCCCTTTTTTTAAATCAGAGGAGAGGCAGCAACCAGGAAAACTGAGGGCGCCAGTTGCACGTTATGACACCTTCACCAGAGTCCAAGGAGAGATGGAGCATGGCTCCTTTTCACCGGGAAACTGGAACATTCTTCGGCAGACACAGGCCTACACCCTCGTCTCCACATGTTGCAGTTTCCCAAGCCAATTAGGAAACTGTCACTTACCTCCAGTGAGCATCTGAGGAGGCAGACAGAGTGAAGACACTCACCTCATAGAGCCACGCATCACCCAGGTCTCTGCACCCCGCTGGGGTCGAGACGCCCTTCGGCCCCTGCTGCCCCCTCCCCAGCCCCCTCAACCTCCTCCAGCGGCGGAAGTGCAGCCTCTCTCTCAATGTTCTGCCGCTAAGAGGGAACTGCTAGCTGGCATGTGCTTGAACCAGCCCACAGTGCCCCCCACAAACAGGCGGGATGAGGGAAGTGGGTGTTTGTCCAAAGACAATACCATACACAACGGCTTTTTTCAGACGCCCACCTCTTAGTAAAGAGCAGTTTCCTGACCATCAGTTTGCTCCACTCTCCTCAGTCTTGCAGCTGTTTGTGTTAAAGCAGACATTTCCCACACACAATGACTCAGGTGAAATCACACACCTGGTGTCACTCTCTCCTCCCAGATTTTTTGTCCCTTGTAAACACAAATCTCCATCCACTCAACCCTCCTCTCTGTGTCCTTTCCACCTCTAACCCGTGCGTGTTAGTGGTAGTTTCTCACCGTGGCAAGACTCAGATGACGACTTTTTTCCTGACATCCATGCCACATCACCTCAGCCCTTTCGTTCTTGCCCTCCCATGGGCATCTCAGAGCTGACATTCGGCTCACGCAGCGGCAGAGAAGGCTCTTCACGTCCACAGAGGCTCTGCAGATGTGTGCTCGCCCGCTCTCAGAGCATTACTCAGACTGGCGCAATCTATTTTCCATGAACAAGTGAATGGACAAATGAATACAAACATTACACCCTTCAGTTTGCCACCCCTCCTGTGATGTTCTGGGAGAAAAGAGCCATACAGGCTTTTCATTCTGGTTACTTTCTAGTTCCCATGAAGACAGACGGAAAGAGACCCATTCTCGACCTGTCTCTCTCCAACTAATCATCCTGAAGAGATGGAGTGCGTGTGTCCTGGTGATTGGCTCCCATCCATCAACCTAAAAGATGCATATTTCCATGTGCCCATCATTCACAAGGACAGGAAATTCCTGTGCTTCTCCTCCTAAGGGGCTCAGTATCAGTACAACCGCTTGCCTATCGGTTATTCACTGGCCCATTCTAATGGCCTCCTTCAGAGAGAGAAACACCTTGTGAAAAACCTGTGGCTGCTGGGTTTTGCCATAAACTGGAAACAGAGCTGCCCGATGCCCTCCCAGTCAATCACTTATCAGGGAGCCCACCTGGATTCACCCAGCAAGATGGCAAAGCACTCTACCATGAGGAAAGAGTGACAGTTCTGTCTGTGATGCTGCGGCTGGGCATGATGTCAGCGAGCCAGGTGGTTGATCTTCTGGGCCTTCTACAGATGAGAAAGATCCAGAGATGGTTTGTCCGTCTTCGCCTCAATCTAATAAGCCACAAAAAATGCTGAGTGACTGTCCCTCCCTCTGTACAGTCAGATCTGCCGTATTGGAAATCCCCCCCGTTTTGTCAACAGGGATTCGCCTCAGCAGAGTGACATCACACATATCTGTGTTCACTGACACCTCTTTGTTCGGATGGAGCGGGATGTGTCAGTCTCAGGTCATGGGAGGAAAATGGCCAACAGCCACCATCTCTCCACATAAACTGTCTGGAGCTCTCCACAGTGTTCAAAGCTTTGAAACTTTTTGCACCACTGTTGAGAGACAAAGACGTGATGGTGAGAACTGACAACAAAACAGCTGTCGCTTACATCAATCATCAGAGCGGAGTTCACTCAGCCCGCCTGTTCAAAACAGCCAGGGGCCCCTTGCTGTGGACCCACAAAGACCTGCGCTCCATCAGAGCAGTCTACATCCTAGGGAAACAGAACAGGGCTGCAGACCTGATTAAAGTGGAAGCATAAGCACTCACTTGCTCAACTGTTCTGGGACAGGTTCAGGACAGCAAAGGTTGATCTAGTCGCCTATCACTAAAATGCACAGGTTCACTGTTCTCCACGAGCAGGCAGGACGATACACCTCTCAGAGTGGATGCCTTCTCTTACAACCTACGGCCCAGAACCCTCCTTTATGCTCCTCTGTGTTAAAACCTACATTGCAGCTATTTCATCCTTTTATAAAGCATAATCATAAAGTTTTTGTCATAAAGAGAGATCTGTATTTGCACATCCTCTGATTAAAAGCTTTCTAAAAGGAGTGAAAGGGCAGCAACCTGTGATGCATTCAATGATGCTTCACTGGTAATTGCCACTGGTTCTAGTGGGCTCAGGGATCCTCCCTACGTGCAGGTATCTCAGATCTCTCAAATTCCTCTCACTGAAAATGGCACTTCTCTTAGCCCTGGCCTCAGCTGAAAGAGTGAGTGATTTGTGTTCTCGGTCTCTCAGTCTCTCCCTCGTGGCTCATTATTTGAAAGAATGGGAGAGGGCCATTTAGAGCCAGATTCCTACATTCATGCCTAAAACAATAAAATCCTCCTTCAAATCGAGAGTTGTTACATTAGAAGGGTTTTTCCTTCCTCCCCACACAAATGAGATGGTGGAAGAGTTTTATCGTCTGTGTCCTGTGTCTTATTATGATGCCTGCACTGCAACCTTCAGACAGACACAGCAGCTGTTTGTGCATTACAGACAATATTCACAATGGAAGCCTCTGACCAAACAGTCCCACTGGTTGTGTGAAGCCATCACACAGGTTTATGTGTCAACAGGGCGGGAGCCCCCACAGGACATGCATGCACACTCTACAAGGGCCGTGTCCTCGTCCAAAGCTCTTTTCAATGGGTCAGTGGAGGATATTTGTGCATTGGCACCATGGGCTTTCCCCGTGTCGTTTTATTCATTTCTACTTATGGGAAACTGAGTTTTCTCTAACTCACTTTGTGTTGGGTGTGGACTACAGTATGCACGGTCATACATCAGCAGAGATGAAGTGACTGTTTGAACAGCTACTTTACTTTTGAACTGACTACACGTTACGACAGTTGCCACATGGACTTAGTGGCCACAAGTTGATGTGGTTGAAGTAGAGAAGAGAAACAGCTAGCTGAGCGCTGTACAAGCTGAAGATGTCCACCGAGAGGTTTCTTGATTTCAGTTCATTTTCTCATTAAGACAGACAAAATTAAATCCTGTACGATTCTTCATTATTTTATTTTATGTTCAAAGTCCGGTAGAATAACTTGATATGGGATATGTTTACTCAAACAAAGGCTCAAAGACAAAGGGAAATGTACAGATTCAACATTTCATTCAAATCAAACTAAGGGTATTGACGAGCAGATGCCCCTCACTACTCTTTTTTTATTGACCAACAGCTTCCATATTTACTTGCAATGTTCAAACTGCGTACGGGTGATTATTGTAATGTTTACTCAAACAAAACAAGTCTCAAAACATACTAGCTTACATACCAGTATTTTGGTAATGTAATAAACAACAGGCAAACTGGCATGGACGAGGACGGCTAACGTGTTGTCTTCCTGGTTTCAACAGCTGCCTTAACTACAAGCAACCACCACCGCATTCGGAAGTTGGTCAACAGCTAACGTGGTCAGGTAGAAATTTCAAACAACGGCCTGGAAACAACAAGGTACCGGTTTGCTCACCAGGTTCAGGACACTCCTGTATTGGCCACCGCTTCCAGCTTTGCTCCTGACTAAATTAGGATGGATAAAGAACAAAATAGATGAACTCTTCCCGTTAATCCAAAACAACAAGGACTACAAGGCCTGTTCTGCCATTTGCCTAACCGAGACCTGGCTGGATCACACTGGAACTCCACCCGGCTTCACCTTACACCGTGCCCACAAGTCAGCCAAACTATCCCAGAAAACTAAAGGTGGCTTTATATGTATCCTGACCAACCAGCGATGGTACAACACCACAAAGCTCAATAGTAAATGGTAAATGTTCTGCACTTATATAGCACTTTTCCACCTATTGGCACTCAAAGTGCTTTACACTGCTTCTTATTCACCCATTCACACTCACAATCACACACACACTCACACACCGATGGGGGAGCTGCTAAGCAGCTGGCCAACACTCACCGGGTTGGGGTTCAGTGTCTTGCTCAAGGACACTTCAAAATGTGTGCTGCACAGAGGAGCCAGGGATTGAACCACCAAGTGCGAGATTGGTGGACAACCGCTCTACCTTCCTGCGCCACAGTCGCCCACAATAGTGCCCTCTTTCCTTTTCTTGAATACATCTGCATTTAATGCAGAACCGACCATCTCCCCAGAGAGTTTGCCTTAGTCATCCTGATTGTGCTTGGTGATTTTACCCACGCCAACTTGTCTGTGGGCCTCCGCAACTACATCCAGCAAGTTACCTGCCCAGGCAGAAGCGCTAACATCCGAGACCACTGTTACATCACAATCTGCAATGCTTACTGGTCTTTCCTGAGAACCCGGCTGGGTGGGTGGGACCATGCCAGGCTGTTGCTCATCCCAAAATACAGACAGAAACTTAAATCCACCACTGTAAAGTCCCAAACTGAAAAGTGCTGACTAAGCACAGATTGGGATGTATTGAGTGCAGCTGCGGGTAGTTTGGAAGAGCTGACGGACACCATGACGTCAACGTCTGTATGGAAACGTGCCTCCCCATCACAGAGAAAACACACTGCAATAACAAGCCATGGTTCAACAAAGAAATACAACTACAAGAGAAACAACTTCTACGCAAGAAAAGAGTTCTGCTTTTATCAGTGGCAACATGGAACCATATATCATGGCCACATACGAACTAAGGTCAGCATTCAGGAAAGCTTTATTTGAGAAAAATAAATATCATGACTAATTACAAAAAAAGCTCGTCATCCTTAGCTGACACTGATAATACCCTCTGGGACAGTCCTCATAATTTCTTTGCTAGGTTTGAACAGCTACCTGTAGCTTCTTCACCCCCCCCTCCAACAACTCAATTTTAAATCCAGGAGGAGGTGGTGAGGGTCTCTTAACAAGAACAAAAAGAGGAAAGCAGCTGTACCTGACAGGCACAGCCCAGCTGTACTCATACTATCTGCAACTCAGCTAGCTCCAATTTTTACCTACATTTTCAACAGCTCTCTAAGCCAGTGCATAGTACCTAAACCCTTCAAGAACTCCAAAAACAGTTTCCTGCCGTAATAATTACAGACCAATCGCTTTTACACCTGTAGGCATTAAATGTTTTGAGCGTATCATTCTCCTTTACCTGAAAAAACTCCCCCCCCAATGGACAGTCACCAGTTCACATACCGGAACAGTAGGTCTGTGGAAGACGCTATCAATCTGGTGCATAACAACATCCTAAAACATCTGGAATTCTCCAAAACCTAGGCCCGGATGCTGTTTATTGATTTCAGTTCCACTGAAATTCCAGTTATCAACCCTGTAAAACGTTTCAATAAACTTATGGACAAGGACATTGACACTCTCTGCTACTGGATCTGGATCAGAAAGACAACATAGAGTCAGGATGGGGAGCCTCTCATCATCTCTGCTGACCCAGAGCACAGGTGCCCTCCAGGGATGGTTTCTTACTCCCTGGCTCTTCTCACTATACACAAACAACCTCACATCCACTCACACCTCAGTCTCCGTTCTCAAGTATGTGGATGACACTACAATAATTATCACTGACAATAACAAACTTCCCTACAGTGAGCAGGTTGCCCAAGTAGTCACTTGGTGCCATAACAACAGCCTACAGCTCAACACATCAAAAAGACAGGAACTTATCATTGATTTCTCCCGCAACCCTACTGACAAACATCCAATCTACATTTCCACTGAACCAATAACCATTACGGACTCATTCAAATTCTTGGGCAATCAACTCACTAATAATAGCACAATAAACCGGGTCATGAACTGAAAGCAACCTACCCCTAACTATGTTTAGATATATAACCAACTATGTTCAGATATATGTTTAGATATAGTCTGTGACTACAGTCTGGATTGTTTGTATGAAATTGTTACCTTGTTTGTTTCTCTGACACAGTCAATGTGAGCTTTGACAGTAAGCAAATTCCAATGACTTGTTGTGAGGCCATTAATAAACGATTCTGATTCGTGTTTTTATGCCTGTACCCAAATGAGCACTAACTTTGTCCTGTCGAGTTATGGAGTAACTTTGACTTTACCTGAACTGTCTGCTCCCTCTCTGGCGCAGACAGGGACACTTGACTGAGCTCTGCCCTCGCTCAGACTCAGAGAAGAAGAAGCTGCTGTACAAGTTTATTTTATTATTCTCAAATCTCAGTGGTGTCTTAAAGAATTCATAACCGGTGATTTCAGAAATATTTATATTATCGTCTTCTAGTTAACGCTCAGCAACTAAATCTGCACACTTTGATGTCATTGCTCTATTGTCCAAGGAATTTAATTTTGCGTACCGTTAATTTCTATCCCAACTGTTTTCGATGCGTCAACACACATTTCTTAAAGCGATGTTTTTTTGGAATGTATATTTTGTAATTTTTTAAGCATATACCCAGTACTCTTCAGTGTACAGCAAAACAAATGAATTGGTCTTATTGTTTACAATAACGCTAACACTTTTGGAGGGGAGTGTATATTCAACTCCTGGTTACTTACAATAACCACTACTTGCCTGATCCTAACTCTTACCCTAATGCTAATCTTAAACCTGAAATTAAATCCAGTTGTCACTTCTAAATAATGGATTAGATCTGGTTCTCACAAAGAAGGACAATTCTAGAACTTTTAGTGGGGCTTAAAGTGTGTACACACACACCCACATACACACACACACACCCACCTTGGGTAAATAACAATGGCCAATTCTGGTAAAGAGAGATTTGTTTACTTTATTAACTATGTTGTGTTGCAAGTGTAACTTGCCTAAAGCAAGTTTCACGAGTCCTGCCTTTTATAAATAAAATACATATCATAATAGCTGAGACCATTACAGTTTGGTCACAAAGAGGAATCATTTGCTTTATAAGACCATTTAGATGACTTGTGTTTATAGGAATCATAACCTCTGACTCTCACAAAAGATAGGTTCCAGATGACCCCTGAATCTCACTTGGGATGTTACACAAAGCGAGAGGAGAGTAAACACTCACTGTCATGACTGAGTCAGTGGTCCTTCTGTCCAGGGACTTGGCTCTCCTCAGAGGGGGCAGGGTGGAGGGGAAATCCAGACCCTGATCCACGTCATGCCTCTGCTCCTAAACAACACAAACACACCAAAGGCTTTTTGCATTAATGTTAATCCTGTGTATACGTAGATTTAGTCAGAGAATGGAGGAAATATAATTACTGATAGCATGAGGCTAAACTCACCAGGTTCTAGTCTATATGTGTGTACTGTTTAAAACAACAGAAAAAAAGAAGAAGAAGAAGAAGAAGAAGAAGAATATATCTTATGTGTGTGTGCAGCACAAAGACTTCATTTGTACATGTATGCATTATTTTTATCTGTGCATGACCAACAACGATCTGGGGCCAGGACCAAACCATATGTTTAACAGTGTCTGACTATGAGTGTGCGGATGAGTGTTTTGGGACTTTGTGTTCTGAAAGTCAGATTTCGGATTATTCTATCTGAGCACAGAGGGCCAGGGTGGGAAAGGGAAGCACAATCACCAGGGGAATCCCACCACCGAATGGAAACTGGAAATGAATACAGCACAAGCTGCTGACCTCTGACCTACAACCAAAACAAAGACAGGACAGAGATGGAGAGCTGGAGGAAAGGGGGCGAGGGTGAATGAGAAAGAATGGGGGCTAAAAATGCAAAAACCCTTACAGGCTGGTTTGATGGCGAGTTCACATCTTTTCTGCCACGTGATGTTTAAAACTCTGTTTACAAGACTCACCACCTTCATTGTAAATGGCTAAACACAATGTTGGCACTGTTGGCTTGAACAGGCAAAGACACACACAAACTCAAACACACATTACCTCTCTGTGGAAGCGTCTGTGCTCACTTCGGCCCTGTCTGGCTCCACCCTTCCCCGACTCTTCCACCTCCATTTTTTCTGGATTCTCCAGCTCCAAGGCCTCCAGTTTCTCAATAACACCGGAGCGACTGGAAACACAGATGCACACAAAATACACAGTTAAGGTAAATCCGCCTTATACACAATTTTTATTTTCAATCACCATGTCTTTGCATTGTAGTTCCTGTAGCCCATTAAGTTTTTTTAGTTCGAATGGTTCATTGGTCTCATTATGACAGAACCAAGCCATAAGAAAATAGACATTTTAGTAATTCCATGCATTTTTAATTTCCACATCCTAAGGATGGTGCACTTCAATCTCACAGTGCTGTGAACTCTGTCAGCTTCATCTAGGTTATAATCAGATTTAGACAGGACAAAATACAATGCTACTTAGTAATAAAGTGACTGGCAAAGGTGGTAGAGTGGTCGTCCACCATTCCCACAGTGAGGTCGCATGTCAAAGTCTCCTTGAATAAGACACTGAACCCACCGGTGAGCAACTAGTTTCCACCGGTGATCCTCCATAACCAGATAGATCCTTCATAAGCAGTTTAACTTATGGAGGATCTATCTGAACGGTCGGGTTGTTGACAACACTTGTGTCCATTTGTTCCTTACTGTGTGACACAGTACACTGCCAACCCTGACACTTTCCCACAAGCTTTGTTTGAAAGCAGAATCAGCATTAAAAGGAAGGAAAAGGGCCAGAAGCAGAGGGAAATATTATATTACTCTTATATAGAAGCTTTTCAGCTGGAGCTATTGTTTTTAAAAGGGAATTAAAGAAAGGGGAAGAGCGGTGGAGGACAAGGACAGTCTTAATAGTTTTGTGTTTGACACTGAAGCACAACTTAGTTGCTCCCGGTGAGTGTTGGCATAGCAGCTCCCCCATCGTTGTATGAGTGTGTGTGTGATGATCAATTGGATCTCAGCAGGAAGCTCTTAGCTAGTCAGCCTAGTCTACACGGAAATATAGATGTAAAATAACTAAAAAAAAAGCAAACTTTACGTAAAGATGAAGTTACTGTAGATCTTCCTTGGTTGGCATGATGTAAAATATTCAACATGTCATAAGTAATAAATATGCTTAACTGCTGTTCCTGTAAAGTGCCTTGAGATGACTTTGTTGTGAATTGGCGCAATATAAATAAAGTTGAAATGAAAGTGAATTGAAAATTGAATAGAACGTGGGTGTGTCTGAGGTATTGCGTAGGTACTCCTGTTATTCATCTTATTCTGTTTTTCCTTTAAATGCCTGGTGTGGATAGAGCAACTAATTGAAGCAGGAAGCTCCCCCCTCACACACAAGCACACACACGTCTGAAAAGTTGTCATCATTGGTGTGTGTATGAGTGCGTAGGACCTCTGACCTATTCGCAAGCAAAACAGGGGCAGATTGCTGAATGGAAAGTCCAGAGGTTGTGTGTTTATATGGTCTATGCTTACAGTTATTTGTGTGACTGATAAAACTGAAAGTGGGAGGGTAAGAAACAGATTTTCTCAGAAACACACACACAAGGGGCAGTAAAAGCAGATCACATATACTAGAATGTCTTTGTTTGACCAAATACAGTCTGTTCTCCTCCCTTCCACAAAAAAATGCTGTTATGAGAGTGTACGAATTCACATCAAAAGCTAACGTGCGTCACTCAACTGTGTGTGTGTCTGCGTTTGTGCATAAATGCCTTTAAAAGGATAAGCCAGCAGCTCTAGTACTTCACAGACCACAGTGTCTGAAGCACAGTGTCGAAATTCCAGGAAAGAAGTCCTTCAACCTGGTTCAGCAAGTTAAATCAGACACTAAATAAATAGCTTACCTGCCAGGGAGGACAGTCCGGTGTTAAAAGGCTAAAAATATTCACTTCCTCTACAGCCTGACCTTCTGTGTCAGTGTGATCTTGTTTTATTCAAGCCTCAGCAAAAGGAAATGAACTCTGGATCAGTGAAAGGGAGACTGTTTTCATATTTTGTTTGGTACAAAACATGGAAAAGTGTATATGACAACTTCGTTCAAACATCGTCTCCCAGTGAGTGTTTCTGACGGTAATATGTGTTTAAGTATTTCCTCGAGGTAATACTTTATAGGTAATACTACGTTTTGGCTGAGCCAAACATCAGCTGGAATGACACAACACACAATAAATATGCAATATTGAAGAAATTAACTACTTTTGGACACAAAGAGATGAAGATGCAAATAAAATGCTTTGCTTTACGGAAACATGGCAGTTAAATAAAAGGCAAAAAATACTTCTAACCGGCCAGATTACATAAGGAAAATTAACAATGGCCACATCATACAGACAAGCTGCTCTTTCTTCTGATAATATGATAACAGATAACACTATTTATCACTGGCTTTATAACTGTAAATGTGGAGTAGGTCCTATAATTTACAAAGACTTGAAATTGACACTGTCCTGTTATCTTGGGGACAGTGAAAATAGCACCTGGGAGTCAAAGATTTGAAATGGGATCATTTTTGGGAAAATAAAGACAATGACCTTAAGGTGCATCTATTTTGCAGTACAAAATAATAACTGCACACACATAAATATTTTAAAATATATCAGTACTTCAAGACATTAGCAGTTCTAAATATCAAGTTTTCTGGCACAGCATTTTGTCTCGATAGGAACAAGGGCGAAGCTCAGCCAAGTGTCCCTGGCTACAGCAAAGAGGGAGCAGATGGCTCAGGTAAAGTAAAACTTAGTCCTCAATTTCAGTCGGCAACATGAGTGATCATTTGGGTAAAGTAAAAGAACAATAGGAGTAAATGATCAAAACACTATTTAAACAACCATAAATGTGAAAAAGAGTGATAATTGTCTCCCATTCACCTTCATATGCCATAATAACCATAATAAGTTTACTGGCTAAAATCTGTTATATCTTCTCAACTCAACAGAATTTTATTATTACATGAATTTGAATTTTCGCTGAAAAAACACAATAGACCTAACTTTTACCTGAACTTGTTTTTTGGATGACAGCAGTACATTCAAAATATAATAATTAGAAATAGGAGAGTCAGGTGATTTTCAGCTGTTTTTCTGATAAGTGTCTGTTCTAAATAAAATCAATTAAATTATATTTTGCCAAAAACACCAATATTGACAGGACAAACCACATGAAATAAGTCTGTAGGGAAATTTTAAGAACACTGTTACAGATGAACACTGACCTCCTCTCGGGGCTGAGGATGGCCTCCTTCTCCTGCCCGTCTGGGCTCCTAAAGCGGCTCCTCTTCTCACCCTTTCTGGCTTCGGCCTCCAGCCGTCTGGATCGTGGTGTGTCATGGTGGCTGCGGGAGTGGCTGCCTCTCTGGGTGGCAGGGTGACTGTCATTGCTAGTTACTGTGCTGCCGCTGGCATCAGAGTCCAGGGAGCTGATGGAGCCGCTGATGTGGGACCCATTGGAGAGTAGGGAGCTGCCTGAGGGGAAGGGGTCACTGGGGGCTGGGGAGAGGCAGCGTGGCACTCCTCCTAGGCTAGAGCAGGAGCCTGTGGGGGAGAGCAAGTCGCTGGGTGGCTGGGGTGTGGAGCCATGCAGAACCAGGCTGCCGCGATCCACGTCATCTCCATTCACAGAGCCTGTGTCTGAGGCTGACCCCACGATGGCAGGAGAAACACAGCATGCCAAAGAATATGATGAGACATAATTAGAAAGTGTGCTGTTTTAGTACATTACTTCTAATAAACCACATTTGTGTGCCATCATCCAACATTGGAATGTGCTATTTTTCTTGTCTCACATAAGACTAAATTAAATGACTTTGGCTTTGGGGCTGCTGGTTGTAGAAAATCCTAAATCAAGATGCGACCTTAGGAATATTGGATTATATAACTAATGATTATTTTAATGCATTAAAAATTGATCAAGAAAACATTTAGCAAACTAATCAATGTGAAAGTAAGCACTCATTACTCAGCTCATTGCTATCTCACTATGTTACTTGTTTTAATTCTCTTCAGGAGCTTGACATTTGAATCTCAATACTGAAGATCTATAACCAGTTCAACCTTTACAAAGGTGTTATTCCTCCTTACCTGTAGGGGGCACTGGAGATCCTGGGGGAAGGTCAACAGTGCCCCAGACTGCAGCCCCCTCGGCCTCTCTCTCATTCAATTCCTCCTGCCATATAATGGAGCTGGAGTCTGGTGCCTTCTCAGCCTCAGGGATACCAGAGCCAGTCACTGCTACCTTGGCTGGACCTGGCTCCTGAACAGAAGCATGCGAATCAGATAAAGACATAACAGTGCTTTGCGGCAAGCACACTTTGAACGTGATGGATGGAGGATACCTGAGAGGTTGTAGGTTCCACCTTGCGTTTCTTTTTCTGGTTCTGTTTGTTGGTCCGGGGGTAAACCACTAGCTGCTCGCTCCAGCTGGGGGGCGGGGGAAAAAAAATTTAAATAAATAAATAAAAAGACATTTGTGCGAAAATGTACTTTATTATTTTTTATCCTCTTAAAAGGTTGTCTACAAAAATAAACTAATTTAAGACTTTGGGACCTTCGTTTCAAAGGAAATTTTAGAACAAATTTGAAATATCCATGATAAATGCATTTTAAAAATGGAAATTATTATTAAATTATTGTTCCGAAAAAACACATTGACTGGTCACAATGAAGTGTAGGAAATGTATACCCTATTATTTTTTCACCTGTGCTGTACATAACCAACCACACAGCCACCAAATTAAATGTGATTATATAATTGAGTCAATGAAGCCCATCATTTCAATTTAACAGCCTACACTTAAATAATTCTATGCGTTTTAATTTTTTTTTTTTCATTTTAAGGTTAGTACTATTTGATACCTATTGAGAATTATCAACAGGCCACTTCACTCATGTTTTTTTGGCAGTGAGTAAGAACAGGGCTGGCTGTTTAAGAGGCAAAGCAGAAATAGGATAAACTTACAATTCAAGGAAGGGTTAATAGACCACTCTTAATTCCAAGGTGCAATAACTGTATTGTCATCATTTTGTCATCATAAAGAGTAGAATAACCAACATCATCTGGTGACCACCTTACTAATCTCCCCCTGACCACCACCTGGATTTGCCCCAGCACCTGATGAAACCTAAACTGAAACCTATTTTGGTACTAATTTACCACTTCTGAATTAGCCTATGCATGTTTTCTGAACATCCCACCTAAATGTTTTTCAGCCTTTGAGTTTTCTTACAACTTAGAGACAAACAATACACAACACAAGCTTAACTGACATTGTATGTGCAGTAAAAAGAGCACAGAGAGTGAACGTACAGCCACAGTTTACTTAGTAAAATTGTTGGCTGGTTTGTCATTAAGAGTGTAAAATTAAATTGTTTGTTCTCAATACCTCCATTACAGACACGACTAATGTTACGTGATTTACTGAACATAAATCAATGACTTTAGCAGTTATTTACACTGTGACTGTAATGCAGAGATGCTGTTGAGAGAGATCTGAGATCAGATTGAACTTCAGAGCTCCATCACTCCTGGTGACATCCGTGAGACCCACAAGTATAGATTCTTCACAGCCACATGTAAGGGACATACTCAGAAATGCATATACATTACAGTCTTTTTTTCATTGTTTTTATTTTCTTTTCTTTATTAAAAGGTTCATTAAGGAATTAGTTTGACCATGGAGTTTTATAAACAGGCATTTTTTCCAAATTGCATCAGGGTCCAGAGTCAAACCAGCTGTCCTTCTTCTGCAGCTCCTCTCTGCTGTTACTACTACTGACCCAGCTGATACTAAATAACTGTAATGGAATCTGTTCATACACTGCACAATAGTTGTGTTTCCCAACTGATCAGACCTAAAGCAAAATATGGTTAGTGTTTGTCCTGTTGATATGTCAGTCATTATACAGCAGGTTACAACCTTATGCATTAAACTTGTAAGATTATGCCTTTGGAAAATTTTAAGTTGGACCTGAACAGTTTCTGTTCACTTTCTTTATCTTAGTGTAGCATACAGACCTACTCTGGATGCTACATCATTACCTCTGATATATGAAACTTTTGTCTTTAAAACAAAAATAAAAATTAGGCAGTAGTAGCATTACTCAAACATGTCTGGTGTTAATTCTTATAGCGCATAGAAGGTAAATTTAATATAGCGTAGAAAATATTACAGGTTCAGAGCTGTGGAATTACTAGCAAAAATTAAATGAATGGTTAAAATTTAGTTATGTTACATCATTTTAGCCTCACTTAGGAACTAACTACTAACTTACTTCCTGATCTTTAATTTGACAGGTCAGGGTTTTCATACAAGCTGTGGTTTCTTTGCAGTTCACAGAGATTCACTCTGTGCTCCATGACACCAGACCCTGCAGTGTTTACTGACTGTTAGCTTAACTGTAAAGGATATGTTTGTTTTAAGTTTTGCAAAGCATATGGGCAGTGAATTAGTAGTTCTTTTTAATAGAACACGTGGCTCTAAACCAGGGGTGAATGTTACAAAAACGTGTGCTACAATATCAGCTGGTGGTCTCCCTTCCCATATTTTGTGCTTTGTGGTAAATGGTACCCTGTGATGCCCTGAGATGACTTTGTTGTGAATTGGCGCTATATAAATAAAGTTGAATTGAATTGGTAAATGGTCACTTATATGGCGCTTTTATCCAAAGCACTTTACAGTGTTGATTCCCATTCAGACACACACACACACACACACACACACACACACACACACACGGCGGTGGCTGCCATGCAAAGTGCTCGCCTGACCCACCGGGAGCAACTTGGGGTTCAGTGTCTTGCCCACTTCAACTTGAAGCACCGGGAGCAGAGATCAAACCACTGACCCTGTGGTCCATGGACAACTACCTTTACCAACTGAGCTACAGCCGCCTCAGGTAACTAACTGACTAAAATATATTGACCCACTCATTCTTATTATAAGACCAATCAAGGCTTGTTAAGGCCTTTAATTAGTAAATGTGAATTTAAGACATTTTAGATTTTTAAAGGAGCGGTGGCCAAACTGCTCGATGTCAAATACATTTTAATCTTTGTTCAGAGAAGTGCTATATAAGTAAAGTTATTATTAACTTATTGTAGCATTCAAAGCATCAACCAATGCAGGGAAGCTCACCCATTGATGATCTCTTTACTCTCTCCTCTGATAAAGTACTCCTGGTCAGGAGTGATGATGCACAGTGAGTTCTTCTGGCCTGTCTTGGGTTCAGCGTCAATGACATCTGTACAGAGGTTCATGTTCACAGTGCCCTGAGGCAGCGTGCTTGGCTACAGAAGAAACATGACAAATGCTTGATTAGTGTACGTCCTGGGCACCAGCTTATGTTATTAAGCCCTGGATTAAAATTATTACATCACAGATGAAGAATAGCTTAAACCAACAGAGTATCACCACAGTACACAAAAGAATATGCAACACTGGAAAAGAAAAAGAACAAATGAGGAAAAAGTTCAAGCAGAATGCTTAAGTCACTGGTTTCCATACATGTCTATCCGCGGCTGTGTTTCCACATTAAATTGGGGGCTGAGGGGTTATAACAACAAAACACTGATATCATTGGTATCAAATATTTCAAAATGCAAACAGAGACAAGCTAAGGAAAAACATCTCAGGGCTGCAATATTTCACAGACTTGGCTCAGCAGGTTCGCACAGCAGTTCTCTTCCAATCCTTCAGTCCTTATGTGCCTCGCTTTGTTGGAGGCACATCGGCCTTGTGCACTATGCACACTCGCCTGTTATCATCAGCTCACCATGGTAACTAGGCAAATCCTTTCAGCTGTAGCATACAGTGAGTGAAAAGGGGAGATGACAGAAATGGGATGCTGGATCAGAGCTGCTTTGTGTGTGTGTGTGATCAGTAAAGACCATAGAGCTGCATCTTTGTGAAGCAGCTACACACTCTCTGTAACTTGCTAATTACAACAAGTAATACCGCGGCTTCAGGAAGTATGAAACGGAAAACATGATTTTAGTAGTATGATATAAGTTTCCTGCTTGTTTTGTGTGACTGGATTATCACTTCAAGAGCCGAGAAATCCCCCAAAGTTCCTCTCCAACCTGTGCTGTGTGCGCTTGGAATCCAGTAGCTCTGTTATCAGACTTTGCCTGCTACAGATACAAAACAGGTGCTGGGGCTCCTTCCAGCTCCTTTTATGGCCACTGAATACATATTTAGCTTTATTAAGATCTGCCTGTAATCCCCCAGGGGCTGCCAAATATGGAAATTACACTGCGTTGCCTTTCAAAAACACTGATGCTGTGGAAGAATTTCCTCCATTTGAGGGAAACGATCCCAATTGAGATTAAAAAGCAGTGGCTGCTGAGGTTAAGGCAGAGAAAATGGCAATGACAACATGGTTACTGTTCTTGTATAAATTCTCAAAAGTATGTTGATTCAAATGTGGCTTAAAGACATTCCTTTTAATTTCAAATGTGCTACTGAAATGATACTGCCCCAGTAGTCAATGGATGCTTTCTCATATAAGAATAATGTTACTGTCTGACAATGTTCAGAAATCAAAGCAGAGAGCATGAAGTCATATGATGAGCACACAAATGCATCGTTAAAATTGAGCGTATGCCCAAACTGCGGGTTAGATTAATCAGGGAACTTCCTGGCAGATAGAACTAAAGAAAAGGAAATTAGGCTACGCTTGGGTTCCTCTGGCTGAGACACAGGTGAAGCTCCTGTAATCAGTCCACTGGAAAAGGTTCTTTGGAGTAAACCATCTCTAGCACTACGCATGTAAATTAAACCATAACTTAGCTATAAACCATTCCAAGACCTCAACAGCATGCATTGTGTTTGTATTAGAAAGGCTGGGACCTGCAATAATAAAATTGTATTTGCAATAATTAACGGAGTCTAGTTTGATCCTGCTATTAACTAAGACATCTAAGAGTATGAGATGGAGGAGAGATGAAGAGTACACAGGGCGGGAAGAGGAGTCCCCTGTGTTATTTATGCTGTCAGGTGGGGCACGGATCACTACGGTCTGGATGATCCTGTTGCTGAGAGTAGAAAAGCAACTTGTTGCTTAGAAACCAGCTTCTGCTCCTGGCACTGAAACAAAGGAGATGCATTTGCCAAGGCCACCATGCAAACACAACCGAATTGTTGTGGGTTTGATTTCTACACAAATTCCATATCCTCCAATTGTGTCTGCCTTCCGTGAGGCTGACTATTTTTAGTTTTGCTATGGGATATTATTAAAAGCAATGACTTTTCACAGACTTGCAAGATTTCAGTTGCTCTGGCTGACATGACACAAGAGGCTATAAAACACAAAGACAGAATCAAACTGTAACAATACAGAGACTGATGAGCAAAATGGTTCATATTCTATAAAAAGAGATGTGTCTATAATAAACTCTTTTTATAAATTAGAGCCGAGGCCCAACAGTAAACTTCCCCAAACAAAACTGTAAAACCAGCATGGAAAAAAAAAAAAAAAAGAGCCAGCTTTTGAGAATTTACTCAGTCCATAAATGATAACTCCTCCAATAGGTTTTTCAAAGGCAAGTCCGCCACAGCAGGCTGTAAACAGGAGACCACTGTTTTATATGTTGCATGTTCTTAGACAGAGTTAAACCCATTCACAGACAGGGGCTGTTGGCCTAGCTTCTCCTAACACTGTTTACACTAGTTCTAACTATGATGGAAATACTTTCAGAAAATCAAGGCCATAAATGTATTATAGTGGTTTATTCTGACTATAACAGGAGTGACAGTTTTGAAATTTCTAAAAATATGTAGTGAAACAGAAGCAGCTGTGAAGTGGAGTGGTGACCTCCTGACCCTCCTTTCAGTATGTTCTCATGGTCATTGACCTTTTTACCTTATAGCTTATAGGGGGGTCTCACTATTTCCACTTTTCCAGTAAATTCGGTCTCCATCTCAGTTTGATTAGTCATGTCTATACTTAGTAGACCAAACCCCTAACTGTTCAACTACTGTGCTTCGGGCTGCCTGTGGCAGGCCACATGGGGAATCTGTCTGGGTGTGGGGCATATCTGATGTTTCCTCTGTGGGTTTAGGGGAGATACAGCTTCCTTTCTCTCTCCTTCTCCCTCTCTGGTCCCAGGCCTGCAAGCTCGCTGCAATTCACCAAATAAGGGCATTGGAGTAGGAATTCTGCTTTAGACTGGAGAGCATCTTTCCCTTTGCTCGCAGTTAAAATAGTTTGGCATTGAGAAGCCAATGTTTCAGATTGCACCCTGCTGCCTGCTGGTCAAAAAATAGCTGACAGTGTCATCTGTGCCTGGACCTTGTTCTTCAATGATTCAGATGTTTGGGAAAAACAGCCCATTCAGCTGTTTTTTGCCTTCTGATTCAGTACTTATTGGTCTCTTCTTATCATAGTGACGCCATCATCCTCACAGTCATACTTATGTAAGCATGTGCACGCACGAAAACACAAGCACCTCCTAGACTGACTGAAAACACAATAAGAGCCTAATAATAATAATATTGTTGACACAAGAACATAACCTGATTCCTTAACTTGGCTAATCTCTAGCCCAAATTAGTTAAAGTTGACAATAGCCATGAGTCAAGACGACATGGCAATGGATCAGCTTTACTGAAATACAACCTTAACACTAAACTGACATTTATACATGAGAACTATTAAAATTACTTACGATAAAGATTAAGTTCAAAATGTCCTTCCTCCATATAACTTCACAGAGAGAAATTCTGGAAGAACTGGCGTTAGTAAGTTCTGAGACCAGTGAAAATCTATTACAGCTGAGCTGTCAACAAACACACTCAACTGTAGCTAGTTTACACAGTTAGCGTTATCCAGCAGTATAAAAGACAAAGCAAGTAAGCGGTTACATTTCTGCAACCAACACAATGTGAAAATGTGCTTTGCATAGAATGGAAAAACACTTTAAAGGGCGACATGATGTTGGGGTGAACGTGTAATCGCTTTGAAATTCGAGATGATTTCTGGGGTCAAGTACACAGTATTAACAGATTTTCTCAGGAATAACGTAAATAAAATAACACAAATTGAATTTAACACCATTAAATGAGACCAGGATTGTCAAATACTAACTCAACAGATATGATATGTAAACTGTTCCTAAACTAGCCTCTGATGATGTGGGGACCATACAACAACATATCTTAGCTTTTGCTGTTTTCATTTCAAGCCATTTGTGTCACGTCACGTCCAAACTTTGTGTAATTCTAATTACTATGGTGTCGCTTGAACCCAAGCTTTTATGCTTTTGAGGTGACAATCCTAATCTGCTTTATGATTGAGGTCAAAATTGGATGTGGACTGAAAGTTATCAAGCTATTCAAGCTAAGCTAGCCAACTGCAAGAAAGAGTGGAAAGGGGAAATGTTTCAAGCCAGAGAGAACATCTCCTTCAATCTCCTGTTTACTGTGGGTCTACAGCTAAAGAGGTCAACACTTATCAAGCTATACTTAAGTATGAAATTCCATAAGTTGGTAAGCAAGGAAAAAATTAATTTCACGCCAATAATGTAATACTGTAAGCATAAACCTTGCTGTGGTGTCCTGTTCAAGCCATTATTAAATACTGCACTGAAACATGTACTGTCTCGTGTGAGCCTCCATGTTATGAGAAGCTTAGTTTGACCAGTCGGTTGACGAAAAGCAATAAAAGTGGAGATAAAGTGATCAAATGAGAAAATAAGATGTGATAAAGGGGACATATGAAAGCAAACCTCAACCCTGAGCTCAAACAAATCATATCTGCCCTCCACTGGTGGCTCGAGGAGCTGGTTACACAATGATGAGCTTGATAAAATCAAGACCATTAATAGGTTATTATCAACTCCTAGGTTTAGGAGAGTTCCTCTCCTCAGGGGTTCACAGCTCAAAGCGGCCATTTCCCTGACCCACTTTTCCTGCCTTGTGGAGCAGATGAAAAGAGCAAAGGACAATAAGGCAGACAGTTTTGGAATCACCCTTACAATGAGAGGAAAACACAACTGCACACTAGCCTGGGTGTCACTGGAAACACATTATGCAGTGGAAACATGCACACGCATTCATGCAACTAAGTTTCCTCCCATTGTCATCTCTGGCAAGACAAAGAGATTCACCAAATGTGACATCAAACGCCTGGCTTCTACACAAAGACACGGCAACGCTGCTGCAAAGCTGGCTCTGCTCCCTTCCCTTCACTGGCCTGCTCTTGACTAGCAGTAAACCTGGTGCAGATCTTTCATATAAGAGAATAAAGACCCTGTCAAGTTAAAAGTTGAAAATCCTACAGTGTCTGTGAGTGTTAGGCAGCTGGCTCATAGTGTGTGGCCCGAGTGTTTACACAGAAGCAATCCAAGCTCCAGCCTGGCCAAATGCTATGGGTTTGGTCACCCATGTCACATTCCCCTGGTGACACACAACCACCACAAACGTGGGTTTACAGTGGACACCAGCTTTTTCCTCTCTGTAGTTTTCAGTCCCTCTTCACTTCGCTTCCCCATGCTTATCCAAAAAAAAAATCTCATAATCTCTAAATGTGTTTAATTAACACGTTAGGCATAATGAATGTGAAATGCTGCTGCTAAGGGGGAGTAAACTCCTTAATATTGTATTTCAACAAACCGTGCTTATCTCATCAGCTCTATTTAGCCTGAAATGAACTAGCGAGGAAGTTTCTGGTGATGTAGCACATTTTCAACACTGCTGACTTTGTAGACTCCTGTTTTTGTCAACCTTCCACCAGATACTGATGATCTGGTGTATCATTATCACATTCCCAGGCAGAGCTGACAACACTGCCATTTTCATCCTGTGTCACACTTTTCAGACTTAATTTAAATTTTAATATTTTAAAACTCAATGAACAAGGTTAAAATTGGGAGCACGCTGTAAGAGAGGCTGTAAATGGAAATGTCAGGGATACAAAGGTCTCTTACTATTGACATTGCAACACTTAAAATATCAAGAGCTTTAATCATAATATTAATTTGTTTATTAAATGTTGGTTAGATAGGTCATGTGATGACAGACTGGAGAAAAATCAACCATCTAAAAGACAAAATGCCCAGGGCCATGTTGGTATATGGAGTAACAAGTTAGCTGGATCATTTTGTTGATGTTTTGATCCAGGATCTGTTGGTTCTTCCAAAGCCATGTTGAGCTTGTTGTCCTGGAAAAGTATTAAATATTAAACCTCAGTTTATTCTATGTGTGCACCTAGCAAACCTTAATGTAAAGATAACATGTTGGATTAAGACAGCATTGGATCAGGAAGACTATCCAACTGTGTATGCGCTTCTCTTACCTCAGAACTCTACAGTACTGAAATAAAGGTGATCACCATGACAGATTTGTGAAATTTATACTAGGCTTAATAACTTAACACAATCCTCTGCAGCAGTCAAATGAGATTCCCGGCAACTGTTTACACCAAAAAAGCTAAATCTATAGAATCATCATTGTGTGTGTTACAGGGCCATTCTTTAGGAAACAAACACTGTGGAAGTTCCACTATACTATTCTATTCTATACATCAAGGCACAGAAGCAGCCTTTCAGCAATCAAATCAAGTGCCAAGTTAATCCAGTTTAGAAAACGAGAAGCAAATGGTGGATGAAGCACTCTTCCAGCCTGTTAAGGGCCTCTTATGCAACTCGGCTGTTTTATGAGAGGAGTAGAGAACATCAGTGTAGTGATCAGTGTAAAAGATGCTCCTACTTACTGATTCGTCCAGGGCAAAGCGTAAACACCCATGTTCGTACAGGACAAAGAATCTCCGTTGCCATTTCTGTCAGGAGAAATACATGCTATCAGAAAACCACATAAGGAGGTTTTATGAGTCACACCCAAACAGACATGTTGCTTTTACAAACAAAGTGTTGTTCCTCAATAAACCAAACACAGTAAGGCTGAGATTCTTCACGTCATTATTTTAGAAAGCAGCTGTAAATAAAGCTTTTTTAAGCTTTATTTACTTTTTAGTACACAAGTACAATAAGTGAAAGAAGGATAAAAGTATATGCATGCACTGTCAAAGTATATACATTATTGTATATATTCCTGGTAATTTCTTAACCAAAACATGCTCTTACCCGGGATCTGTGCATAGGATTGTCAAAGTCAGTTCCCTCAGGGGCCAAGCAAAGCCATCCGCCATAAATAGGTTTAGCCTGTAAATGAGAGAGAGAGGAAGGAAAAAAGGAGCAATTTAGGTAATCATTAAAACTGGAACTGAGTGTGAGCTGGGGGATGGGATAGGAGAGATGCGTGTAAATATGAGAGAGAGGCCTTTTGGGGTCCAGATGTTTTCTCGGTTCTCACAGTACATTTTGCAGCCACACACAACCAGTTAGTGAATCTTTTGGGTCTGGCCAGCTCTGTTTGATGACATGCTTGAATGCTTCTCTTTCCTGTTTCCCAACAGAACATGAGATGAGACACGTATGACAAATGTCGAATGAGTAACCGGCTGGTGGCCTACACCAAACACGAGCTCATGATTTACCTTCTAGAACTGTTTGACCACTAACTACTTTAGCTGTTCAAAAGCAATGGAGATATATCAATACTGAGCCTGCTATCATCGGGCAACAGCCCAAACCTGCTGCTCTTTCCTTTCCATCAACACTGACAATCACTGTGCTCTAAGTGTTAACCATTAGAGAGCAGCTTTCAGCACTCACTCCCCCCCTACTCTTCCCCAAGCCTAAAATGGCTTTGCTGCAAGACAGACTTTTCTGACTGGTCCTGGTGTGGCTGCTCCATGCCACTGCTTGCCTGCCACAAACCAGCATGTATAGACAAGCCTATGAGGGAAGTTTTGGGGTGCTAAAGTTGCTAAAAGTTTATTTTTTTCCTGAAGGTTTCCATGCAGATAAATCAAATCAGTCTAGTTTTTTTGTCCTTTCATCTTATCCCATGAATTCAGGGTCATCACAGCAGATCGTTTGTCCACACGTTGGTTTGGCACAGTTTTTTTTACACCGGATGGCTTCTTGACGCAACCCTCCCCACTTTCTACCGGGACCAGCACTGCATGGCCGGGGATGGGCTATAGGAGGTGACATGGTCTGTAGGCAGCCACTATACCAACTGAGCCACTGCCGCCCCCAAATCAAATCAGTCCAGTAATTTGACCAAAAAAAGATGATAAATAATGTTGCTCATGCTCTGATGTACCGCACTTAGACAAACTCTAGACAGACTATGATAATACTATGAAATATGGAGCAGCTGTTTCAGAGACCAGGCAAGATGCACTGCTCTTGCCAGTAAGCCGGTGGTCCCTTGTCACATCCAAACTAATGTGGATACATCATACAGGTCCTCTTTGCAGGAACAAAATGCCACATTGTCACAAAAAGAACCAGTGTCAATAAACTAATGGCCCATTTAGATGCTTCAGGATCCTGGTCCATGTTCTCCTCTGTCATAACTACTGAAACACAACCTGTACAATTACCACAATGCACATACATAATACAAGGTCCTCTACCATGCACCACCAATATGTAGGTGAATGTATTTAGTAGTTTGTTACATTCAATATGGTCCAGAAATAACATAGTTTCTTAAAGAGTGAATCCAAAAATTCTAAATAGATGTGTGTGAGTTTTGAAGAAATAAAATTAAACATAAATGGTCAAGTTTAATTTTGCCCAAAGAGAAAAAAAAGTGTTTATAAGGGGCAACTGTGGCGCAGGAAGGTAGAGCAGTTGTCCACCAATCTCTCAGCTGTTGGTGTCCTTGAGCAACTGAACCGCAACTTAGTTGCTCCTGGTGAGCACTGGCCAGCTTCATAACAGCTCTCCCATCGGTGTGTGATTGTGAGTGTGAATAAGAAGCAGTGTAAAGTGCCAAAAAGGTAGAAAAGAGCTATACAAGACTATTTAAGGGTATTTTGTCCAACTCACAGATCATTCACACCTAATTTTGGCTCCTGAATGGTCATTCATGCTTTTTCTGGCTCGTGATTGGTCAGTGTTGCTGCTCTCCCCCACACACTGAACAGCTAAGAAGTCCCCTCCACTTAATAGATAACGAGCAATCTGCCCACTGCCAGTGAAGAGGTTGTCACATAAAACTGCAGCTCTTCACGATTATATAATTGTGCAGGCTTGACATCGCAATTGTGATTAGATTAAACATGCAGCACCAATATGGATTATTGACTATCACAACTACAGGCTTATGGGTCTGGATGAATCTAGCACAATTGTCTTTACTGTCAAAGTCAGATCTCATGGCTCGCACATGATTTCTGAAGACCTGAGAAGAAGAAGAGTTGTTGATGCCAACTAGGCTGGGAAAGCGTTGCCAATGTGTCAACCTATTGTATTTATGCATATAATGTGATTTTCACAACTTAGACATATTACACGTCAGTTAATGGAATTCTGGCCAGACCAGGTTTAGCAAGGCCCTTCTATTGCACGAGGGCCGTGTGTTGACACAATCAGGTTGCACATCAACAAAAATTCTGTGATCAATCATCTACTGTTTCATTCTGTTGCCTCAACTGCAAAACTATTAAGTATGATCACAGCTCATAAGCAACATCTATCAATAGTTTCAAGCACTTTCTTGGCAAGCTTTCAATCATCTCTATCATCCAGTCGGCACTTGACAGAGTAAACACAATTATATCAATGACTACATAATACTGTGTCATGGGTTGTAGTGTCATACAAAATGATCTATCATTAAAGCAGATGACAGAAAGTTGGCTGCGATCCTTTGCTGTTACACAAAAGTATTCAGCCATCGGTGATGTGTCAGTTTTGAAAAAAAGTCTTTTATTCAGTCTGAACTTCAAATGTGAGACCTGTGCTTTCACATCAATCTATTATGACGAGCTCCCTTTCCAGAGTGCAAAACTCCAGTTTATTGTGGAGCAAAGGCCAAAACTCAAGGAGGAAAAAAAAAAAAAAAACGTTCCAAGTTTTGTCTGCATTAGGACGGATGTGGCTACAGTTCTCACTGCAGCTAAGAAGAGCAGCTTCATTCTCGGTGGGGTGCTGTTTTCACTGACCAGGCTTGTGGGTGACAAGAACAAACATAGCTGGGTCTGACATCTGGGCATCCAGTCGAACGTCATGCTTTTATCACAACAGTGATCCAAAATGCCAATTGAAATGAAGTGCACAGAGCCATGAATATAGGCTTCTAGTCTACTTGGCCTGAATGGCAGTCTGTATCTGTTTTGGAACATTTGGAACTTGTTAAAGATATGGGTGCTGTAAAGTTTCTGTATCCATTACTCATAACATCACAGAGTGGGATGTTGAGCCTCTGGGAGCCTCTACTCTGATTTCCCAACCCCACACTTCCTTTCCCCGCTCTGTGACTCCTGCTCCCACTCCTTAGGTCTCATCACATCCCTGCCTGCCTGCCTGCCTGCCTTTCTCCAGCTCTCCCACGTACATGTAAACCTTTTAGCCTGCCTGGATCCTCAATCACTTTCCTGCCTCCCACTGATTCTACCCGAACAAAGGTGTGACCACTTTTCTCCCACTGTGAAAGATAACGGAGCCTGACGAGTATCTTGAATCTGCGGAGAAACAGAATTCATGTGGCCGAGTGAAAACCGTGACAACATAGCTGGAACTCTGAGAGGGAATAAAAAGTCCATTGGCTGAAATAAAACAATTCAGTGGGGCCTAAGCAACAGCCCACCCCCCAACCCACCTTTCAACTTAACAGTGTTGAACAAAGACATTGTTTACATTGGATACTGTCCTTCTGACATTCAGCTCTGTTCCCTTTGCACAACTTTCTTATGTGGGTCTGTTTTAAAGTTCAAGCTCCAGCTACTTTCAAGATCTAAATAACATGCATCAAACTCACTTAACTGAATGAGCTACTGATGGTTTTGTAACACCATTACACTATTTTATCTTGGCTTTCTTGTCCTTGGTTTATTGAGTTTATCTCTTTTCAATGGCCTGTATCGGTGTGTTAACACTTGTAACACATACAAAACCTAACCCCCACACAGAGCCCGCTAGACAAGGCTCAGACATTTGACTCTGTTTATGTGGCGTTACATAACCCAGCCTTAGGCCAGTAATGACCTGGTAAAATGCATAACTAGTTTGAGGACTGCTCTTATTAAACCCGCTTGTGCAACAGAGATCCCTGCTAACTGCTTGGATAGCTGACAGAGTGGAGAGCCTCTCAAAAGCTTGTGGGTGAATGGGACAACAGCCACTGATGGTGTATCATTCTTAAAGGCCTGGGCAGTAAGCCTCTCTGGTTCCGGGTTCACTCATATGGGGTGCAGGATAGTGTATGAGCCAGATCACAGGGAGATTAGAGGAAGTGATGTAACCATAAGCATTCTATCGTGCCTCAGGAGTCTTGTACCTGAAGGGTTAAACTGCAACAAACTCACCTCAGCATAAGATACATTCTCAAATAAGTCTGTTCCCCCACATAGTCGCAGAGGAGAAGAGGATGCTGACGTTGCCGTTTGGCTCTCAAACTGTCTTCGAGGGCCCATCTGGGCCTCATTGTCTGGGATCAATTACAGAACACACCAGACTAGCTAATGATCTGAGAGGAAGAAAAAGCTACTTATACAAATCGCTTATAATATGTTCTCCAATGCTGGATGGGGCTTTGCTTTTTCTGTGCTCCACTCACCTTTACTGTGCTTCACTCATGTTCCCACTAACCTGAAAACCCTTCTGACTAGTCTGCCTTGGATACGGAACATAAAAACAAACCAATGCACACACCCAACCGATATAAGTTACTCGATCAATCAGGGACACCAAACTAGGGAAGACATGTTAGTTTTAAGTAATCCACAGTAATTTACTGACACCAATCTGTTTTTTTTTTCCCCCACATGGATAAAGAAAGCCATACGAAACAAATGAAGATACAGATGTCAAAATAAACTTGCTTTTCATACTTTGGAGCTGTAGTTGTTGCATAACTACCACTTACACATTGATGGTAGCATGTGTAGATAATATGACTGCTCTCCAGTGGGCATCCTGCTGGTTAATGCATATCAGCTTTCGTGTCTATCCAATTAGAAGTTAAACTTCAAATTAAAAGAGTCTTGCCTGTGCATCATCTAACGTTATACAGCTGGCTCAGGTGGTTCTCAGATCGACAACAAACATTACCCCCCCCCCCCCAAAAAATAAAATAAAAATAACGGGACATTTAAAGGCAGGCAAAGCACTATAAGAGTCTGTCATCTTAACATTCTCATAGTATTGACAAGCTGGTTATATAGCTCTGCAACAAAAACATTTTTAGAGTAGGATTATATCAGAAGGCTGCTATATGATGGACTTTAAAGTACTACAGTCATAATGTTAAGAATGTTTTGTTTTTTTTAAACTCGTTTACAATTTGCTTACCTGGGTCAAATCTTGATCGGTCAATAGATGCAGCTCCCGGGGTTTAAAGCAGTTCTGACATTTACTTTTGTTAAAGAAGTTCGCCTGAAATTTCCTGCAAGGATTTTCTTTTGCGGCAGACATTATATTTCACCTCTTTTTAAAAATCTCCTGGGGGTGTTTCTAAATCAGCAGTGAAGGTGTAATCCCGCTGTTTGCTGGTGCGTCTCTTCTATCCCAACTTTGGAAAGGCTCCAACACTCCGATGCATCTTCAAGTAAAACGATCAAACATGAGTTTAATTGTTAAGGTAGAGCGCTCAAATAAAACCCTTCTTTTGTCCGTTTAGTTGTATCCAATTGCTTATCCCCAATAAATAATTAGCTGCCATCAAGCCAGTCTGCTCATCACTCATTCAGTGATGAATGCTCTTCGGTTAATGGCCTGTAACCACAAAGCGGAGTGGCAAGAAAGGTGGCTAATATCCTGTTAGCTTAATATTGCCTTTCCAAATCAATAACGTGATGGCGTACGCCGCAACAACAACATTTGCACACACTTATCGCCTTCCAGCTCTGAGGCGACAGCGTTTACTAAGTAACAACAGCCTCCCATGTGAAGGACCCAACCCTAAAAAAAAAAAAAAGCCTGCAGTCACACAGCGGGCTTCTATCCCATTCGTAGCAGTCAATCCATGCGAAGTTCATCCAGTGCTCCTGTGCTAGGCTAACGTTACGGTTAGCGCACTTAGCTAGCTCGCAGACAGGCTAGCGAAAGAAACCCTCTCTTGGCTGACATCAAGAGAGGGTTTGAAAGAAGACTTTAAAAGAGCAGACGGGCCAAAAAAACCAAACAGGTCCTGCGCTTTTATCCCAGGTCGAGACGCTGCATGCAGAGAAAGCACCTCCGAGACGGTCACAGATGACAAAATAAGTACTGAAGGCTTGGTTCCATAAGTAGCCTGGTTAGCAGCAATGGGTTTATTTTCTTCTCTCCCAACGGAGCAAAGAGGGGATAGAGCTCTCACAAGCTCATGGAATTCCGAGTGTTCTCGCGATAACTGCGCACTGTCGCCACCTACAGAGAAAGCGCGCGTACTGAGCTGTTACAGTACACTATCACCGACATCTATGAAAGTAGGTCGGCTTTTAATATATTAATTACTTAATGCATATTTATGTTAAAGTTCCACTACTAAATCAGACTCTTGTCAGAATAAGAATTTGCACATAAAGCCTTTAAATCTGACCTATTAAAAAGTATGTAAGTGCAAATGTGAATGTGAAATACTACTACAATGCTACAATAAAAGTATATATTCCATTATAAGAAAATTGCAATTTCTTATCGTATTCGTAATTTTAAGTCAAGTACGCCAAGTATTAGCAGCTAAATAAGCTTGGGTTTACCATTTATCATTCATCCATATAAAAAAAAAACATTTATTGTGTGAAATGTTAAATAAGAATATAGTGAAACACAATATTTATTTCCAAAATATAGCTAGGTGGAAGTATAAAGTAGCAAAAATGGAAGTACTCAAGTGAACCAGAAGTAGCTAAGTAATGTAGCTGTTTTCCATTGCATGCAACGCCCTGCAAGTAAAATGTACACAAATCAGTAAAAGTACTCATCAGGTACAGAAAGTACTACTTTACTACTATTATTAATGTACCAATATATCATCAGTTTTTTGTTGTTATTTCCATTCAATACAAGATGTAGCCAAGATTGTCGTCCATCCCATCATGTTGGCAAAAATGGAACATGCCTCAGATACTATGCACCACATGTGTATTAATGGCTGACTTAAGCACAGGCTATTATAAGCAGTAGTTTCTAGTGTACAGCAGTGGGACAGACACACACTGATAGACGGAGAGACAGGGCTTGATGAATGGACGAGGGAAACAGAAGTTGGAGAGGGACTGCTGTTACCTAACCAAACCAGGGGAAAAAACAGTCCTACTGAAGGATTAACTCCTTGTCTAAACTGTAAGTGAACCAAGAATCATATAGATTACAGGTGTGTGTGTGTCTATCGGTCTGTTTATAAATGGGCACTCACAATCTAACTAACCCACTAAAATCCAATCATGTGCCTGCCTGTCTACATAGCTGAGGGAGGAGTTGGGTTTGTGGTATTATAATAAATAGTAGTTCTGATGTGGTTTAGGTGTTATAAAAATGTTTTTTCCCAAGGAAAGCTGGACAAGTAAGGTCATCTATTGCTTATAAATGTGAGCCAGCCCAGTTACCGCCCTTGGGGTATCCTATGACAGTATCCTGGTGGTGACATAGTGCAAGGTGTTTTGTGGTGGCTACATGGCCAGAATATATTTAGCTGTTCTCCACAAACTCACTTTACATGGTGAGTGTGTTAGCAATGCTACCAAATACAAATTCATATTTCAATGCGATTAACACACTCACAAGGAAAAATAAATACAGGAAAACCAGAGACCTAATATAACGGCCTACAGGCATCTTGGAAGTAGTTTGCTGGCTTTAACAAGTTATAATTTGTCCACTTTAAAGTAATCGTTTGACATTTTGGGAAATATGCTTATAATATTTGTGAGGGAAGGTGTTTGGAATAGTAAAATTGAACACGTTTTTAATTTTACACTTTTAATTTTTGTACAGATCGAACAGACTATGTAGCATGTTTCTTAGGGAGCTCAGCTGGCTTTATAGCTACTCTACAGATGTGACAGTGGTATCAGACTACTAATCTAACTTTTGACAAGACAGCAGTTAACATTCAAAATTCAGTAATTTTTTTACGTTGTTTGAACATATGTTTTATTCCAATGTGATTTTGCCTTGTGCAGACAAGAACAGAGAACTGTAATGTTTCCTAACCTGAGGTTGTCTCCTTTGCTATGACTGCCCATGACCGACATTGCCGATATCCACAGAATTTACACATCTGGTACACTTGCTCTTTTCCTTAAACATACACAGATACGGTCAATCCAGATAAAACTCGTCATCCCTTGTTGGTTTCCATGACCGAATCAGTACCAAACACGGAAAAAGAAGTTATAGATCAAGGAAACAATTTAGAAAATAGATTTGGAGCTGTCTGATAGCTGAGTACTGCTCTGCATTTATTTAAAACTTTGAGCTACTTTTAGTTTCTAATGCAGTATCAGTTTACACCAGATCAGCCAAACCTTAGGAGAACTACAATCTAATCTGAGCTCCTCCTTCAGCAGGTCAGCAGGTCTCCACACTGACTCTCTGCATTGTCCCCTACAGATCATGGCCCTGCCTTCTGTGTTGGTCTTGCCCGTGCTCATCGTCGTGGCAGCTGGGGTTTACTACGTCTACACTGAAGTCATGCACTTTATGTCCAAGTCCTTAGTGCAAAACAAAGTGGTGGTGATCACAGATGCTGTGTCTGGGTTGGGAACTGGTAATTTATCCCACTTGTATTTTTCATATTTAACCTTCCATTCAGGTTTTTGTTTAGTTTCTGTTTCAACTTGCATCTTATGATTTTAGTTTGGGGAGGGCACGTTTTTTCATGTATAAAACATTGATTTTCTTTCCATGTATTAAAACATCGCCTCTGTTGCAGCTGAAAAAAATTGTTTCACTTCTGATGATGTCACCTTATTGGTCATACACCAGTGTAGCCTTGGTTGACCTGCTCCTCCTGAATTCCTTCAGATGATGAAACCCAGTGTTTTTCAGCTAGGCCATGGTTTATCATACGCATTCCTCATACTAGAAACCTATGAAATAGTTAAAAAAAAAAATCAGCGAAGTTGCTCTTTCAGGAGCACATGCAATAGGTGGTGATTCATGCCACTCGATGGTCATTAAATACAGTAACTGGAATGAGGCAGGCACCGTTGAAAAACAGACAACACCTAGTCTGACTCTGTCCAATTATATATTACTAAATAATCCATAATATGTAATTAATTAAGCTTTAGAGGTGCTGCTACTCTAGGTTGTCTTTGTAAATTTTGGAGAAAGACAAAAGCCAAACTAACTGTTTCCTGCTCAAATTGGAAACAATGGAAAATAGCCCTGCTTGGTGTATATAAAAAAATAGCACACACAAAAGTGAAAAAAATATATAACTATACACAACATATAACCCTAAATAGCCATAATGTCACAAAGCTACTCTAGGTAATATTTTTTTTCTTTGTGTTGGTCAGAGTGTGCCCAGCTCTTCCATAAGGGTGGTGCCAGACTGGTTCTGTGTGGGAGCAACTGGGATAAGCTGGAGTCTCTGTATGACGCTCTGACTAATGATGCTGACCCCAGAGAGGTGAGGAAATGAAATAAATAAGGTGTTGCATGTTTCATCATAAACATGCCAGACTGTGAGCAGAACTGTCCAAACTATTTTTTTTTTGTGTGTGTGTGCTGAGTCATCATTTTGGCATGCAGAGAAACACTATCTCATGTCTATTAATATACAGTACACTGAAAAATTGAGCAGTACAGTGACAGCTCTTATCAGGCAGCAAAGCTCTAATAATCCTTCATATAACCAAGGAATTAACAATAGACATGTTGGCTCTAAAGTTAAGCTTGTTTTTATGATAATCCTCTGCTCTGTCGTCACTTCTCAGACCCTCACTTTTGAGTCTGAGTCTGAGCAACACAATAGCAGGACATCCTCTCTGACAGCACCCTATCCTACATGAAGCCAGAACAGATATTTCTGTCGAGGAAAACACACATCGACCTATTGAACATGTGGTTGATGAAATGATCAGATAATAGTTAAAACTGCCAAAGACATAAAAACACAGTTAGTTATGTTTAGCTGTCAGTGACCATTGAAACAGAATGGCTGTCATAGATGGATGTTTTCCCAGTTCAAGACAAGAAACTGCTTTTTTTTTTTTTTTTATTTTGTTTCTGGTAGATGTTTTACATGCATTCAATAGTAAGACTTTATCAGCAGAGACAGAGAAATGTGACATAACAACAATTGGTTTTAAGGTTAAACAGCGAATGTGAGACAAAAGTTCAGAAGTATCAGGAGAGCAGGGATGAAAACCAGCAAAACAACTGTTAACATCACTAACATCCTCCACAGAGCAGAGGTGAAGGGATCACAATCCGCCATTTGGATTTCATAGCACAAAATGCAGACCCCTAATCAACAGTGAGAACAGTGAGAAAGTCAGTACAGAACAAAGTTTTACGGACTGATGAGAAAAAGATTAACTTGTGCAGAGACAGAAAGGATTTACTCAGGATCCAAATGATACAAACACATCAGTAAAGTAGCTGTGTAGCTGTTCCACTACATTTACTCTCTTAAATTTTAGTCATCTGATGCTTGATAACCTGTATGCATCGTCCACGTACAGTAAAGTAATATAGTATGTTGTCTTCCTAGACGTTTGCCCCAAAGCTGGTGATCCTGGATTTCAGTAATATGGATAGCATGGAGGATGTGGTAGGTGAGGTGCTGGAGTGTTACGGCTATGTGGACGTGCTCGTCTGTAACAGCAGCATGAAACTGAAGGCCCCAGTGCAGAGTGTCTCCCTGGAACTGGACAAAAACATCATGGACATGAACTACTTTGGCCCCAGCACTTTGGTCAAAGGTGGGTGGGACATTCCTGTGAAATGTACCAGTACACAGGCTATCAATACTATTTGTGCTGCTGTCTTTTTTTGTCTGTATGCTAATGTGTGCCACCAATGTGACAGGTCTTCTTCCACCAATGATTTCAAGAAGATCAGGACACATCGTATTGGTCAATAGCATTCAGGGGAGACTTGCCATCCCATTCAGAAGTTCATGTGAGTTGTCACCAAAAGCCTCACATAGTACAGTAAATGGTCACTGATATATCACTTTTATCCAAAGTTCTTTGCAATGTTGCTACTCATTCAGCCATTCACACACACACTTACACACTGATGGCAGTGGCTGCCGTGCGAGGTGCCCACCTGACCCACCACGAGCAACGTGGGGTTCAGTGTCTTGCCCAAGGACACTTCAACACTTGGCCAGGAGGGACCATGGACGACTGCCTTACCAACTGAGCTGCAGCCTCCACTTATAAAATCTGCAATTAGACAATCTTTGTTTATTTAGAAGTAGTACACACAAGAAGACATTTAGTTCTGGTCATACAGTGTGGTGCAGCAAGTAGGAAGGATTTCAGTGATACACCTGTTCTGTGTGTGTGTGTGTGTGTGTGTGTGTGTGTGAGTCAGATGCAGCATCTAAGCATGCAGTGCAGGCCTTCTTTGAGTGCCTACGGGCTGAAGTCGAGGAGTATGGGATAGTTGTCAGCACTGTCAGTCATACCTTCATCAACGCCTCTGACCCAGCGACTGTCGAGGAGCCCACCCCTCCCCCCAACAGACTGGCTGCATGTGAGATAACAGAACACATCTGATATGTTGTTTATGTTCTATTGTGAATACAATATAAGTTGATGAGATTGGCAAATCATTGCATTCTGTTTCTATTGATGTTTTGCACATCATCCCAACTTTTTTTGAATCGGGGTTGTATTTGGAATATCCCTTTTTTCACAACTAATGCACAAATCAATATTTATCTTGTCCTCTACAGTTATCAAAAGCCAGCTGACCCATGGCGTGCGCCCATCTGTCCTGGCCAATGAGATTATGCAAACGGTGAACAGGAAGAGGAAGGAGGTTGTGCTGGCCCACCCCATCCCCAGGGTGGCCCTCTACGTCCGCTCCCTCCTCCCTCACTTCCTCTTTGCTGTGGTGGCTGCCGGAGTGAAGGACTCAGTGTTGACTGTGCAGATGCAGTAGGAGAAAGGCAAACAGAGCTATGAAGCATGGATTCTTGAAAATATTAGATATGTAAACATATGTGCTTGATGCGAGGGGCTTGATGGCTTCAGGTTCCCCATGTGGTTGTTTGTTTAAAGTAATTAAATAATAATTAAACATATTTGTTAATTTGGTTAATAATCGCTGCCCACTAGAGTAGTTTGTAAGTTAAAATAATGAATTACAGGTTAAATAAAGATGAGCAACACATATTTATTTGAATACTATTTAATACTTTTTAAGTAGTTTATCAGCGATGAAAAAGTATTAAGTAAATGCTTTTGCATTGACATATTTCTTTCACTTAAGTGAAGAATCTTACTACTTCTTCCACCAGAAGAGACAAGGACACGTTGTGTAAGACAAAATAAAGAAGCAAAAATAAAAAGAGGCTTGCATTTTCCATTCGAGTGAATCGATTTCACTAAACGTACATGTACTTTGTATGTATTTTTTGCCTAGAACAGACTCTCAGGGATTTCAGTTGTGCATGCTTTTCTCTGTATGTCCTCTAGGTGGCAGCAACATCTAGTTATGAGTGACAGTTTTTGCCTTGTGGCGCTGAGCTGCTCAGTCTTTCCAAACCTCCTTTCACCATGAATAATTTATGTGGGGCAAACTGTCCCAGTATTTTGCTCTAATGAAATATAAATTTACTCTTCCAATTTGTCATTTGCAAAATGTGTGTTGAATAGACAATTCAAATGATGAACTTTGACCCAGTTGACTCTAATGTTTCAATTATTGCATGTGCATTGCGGCCAGATATAAAGCAACGACAAAGAAGCCTGGGAATTTGTTCTTGAAATAAATTATTTCACCACAACAAATTCAGAGCAGACAGCTACAATGCTTCCACAGTCATGACACATCCATTCACATGCCACTCATAGATTTATTGCACTCATCAGTTCAGGGCTAAAGGAGCGAAGCTTTGCACTGGGTGAGTATTACATCGGTGGGATCAATACTCTGAACATGATGTATATGCTAATCCGTCATTACTCCATGTACCCACAGCACAAACAGAGGCCTCACACATCCAAATCAATGACCTGTTTATACTTATGTGTTAGATAACATATTTAGCACATCCATCCATCCATATACTCTACCTCCTTATCCTTGAGGGTTGTGGGGGTGGGGGTCACCAAGGACTGTATGAGGAAACCAGAGTACTCAGCCACAGGGACAATTTGCAGCCTCAAACCTAGAACCTTCACAACCATAATATCAAAAGCCATGTTTGTGATGTTTCTGTGATGTAAATGAGGCTGGTCTCAGTAGCGTGTGTTCACGAAAGAGAGTCTAGGGCGTCAAGTCCAGCTGGTATGCGCGAGGCTGTCCTCCAGGTCACTCTCCTCTGGGGAGTTCAACATCTTTTGTCTCCGGGGCCTCGGGACAGGAATGCGCCTCTAATGTTCACATGAATAAATGCAGCTCTGTGACATTTCCACATGTCAAAAAGCAAGGATTTCTTTAGCGCACTCAGCTGGACTCTCTAAATTGGCATTTTGGTCAGACACATTTGCATGAACTGCAAGATCATGCAAGTCAGCCTGCATACGAATAATTGTTAAACAAACGTTTCCCAGGATAGATCACAAGCATGTTGTATTATATCAGCCATGAAATTGTCAGATTTGATTCTGCTTGAAGGTAAATCCAACGGAGAGGCATCGAGATGTGCAGTAATATCTTTGAATGATCTAAGCCTAATAGCTCCTTCTCATCATCTGTCTGGGCTCTCTGGTGGGCAATACGTGGATAAGGCCCAAACACGACAAAGATGATTGCCCTGAAGGAACATTCCGAGCGATACATCCTGAATGCGAGGCATGACTTATATATGAGAATCACCTCACAGGGACGTCTGCTGCTCAGAAATGGTCTTTCCATGAGCGAGGTGATCACCCTTATCAATTTTTAAAGCCCAAGTTATTGACACTAACCTGACTTATGGAGGTTATGCAGAGGCCATGGTAATGATTCCCTAAGCTTTCACATACAACACCGGAGGGGCCGGCTCTTGGTTTGAAATATTGGTTGATAGCGGACGTCATTGCTCCAGCGATTATTACGGTAATGTCTCCACAGTGGGGTTCTATTCGTCCATCTGGTGTTGCTCTGGATACATGTATTCTGTCCTGTGGCGTAACTGTAAACCGGTAAGCTTACTCAGTAGTGATATATGAAGCAGGACACAAGTGGCCAATAATGTGTTTTTATTAAATACATATTGTGTAGCACCATGAAGGGCTTTTTATCAGGATGCCTACACCATCAGAATGTAGAAAACCCCAGAACATTTTCTTTCAACATTTTACATTAATCTATTTGTTTAGTGATGTATTGGGAACTAAATTATACTTGTGAAACTGGCTGAGCCAAGGCAATAAATAAAGGCAAATAATGGCATTAGCCCCTAAAGCCTCACTAGTCATCCCAAAAAAAAAAAAAAGGGGGGGAATCACTATTGCTGTTTTTCCACTTCTTTTGTGTCAGTCAGGGAGGCTGTACCTTAGCTGGTAAAGCAGCCATCCACTAACCACGGGGTCAGTGGTTCGACTCGCGTTTTTTCCCGGCTCCTGGCTACACGTTGAAGTGTCTTTGGCTAAAACACTGAACCTAAAGTGGCTTCAGGTGGGTCAGACAAGCACCTTACATGGCAGCTGCTGTCATTAGTCTGTGAATGGGTGAGTGTGCAGCAACATTGTGAAGAGCTTTCGATAAAAGTGCTATAAATGAAGGTCATTCATGGTACTTCTTGTTTTTTTATTATTATTTATTATAGTAACAATTTAAATTTGCACTTTCTATAAAAGCCAGACTGTAATAATAATGTACAAGTTTACTTAGACCCAGACTTAAAATAAACTTTTGTCCCCTTATAACATTACACTGGTTATTGTCAAAGTATAATTTTTAGGATTTCTGTCCTGTGGTTTCCGGTTCTAACAACTTACCCTGCACAGCTAAAACACAGGAAGAGTGACTACAGCACAGCTGATCTGTGGGCTTAGAGACAACAGTGCATTATGTTGTTTTGAAGCCGCACCTATCGGTCTTTTTACAACAATGGATTCAATGGCTACGAGCTGTGTCACTCATTGTGACAAACCCACACACTTGACTTTGCAGTTTCCCTCAACATCCCTTTTTAGCATCTTTGTAGCATTTTAGCATCTTTTGGCCATTTAAGTTTCGGTTCACTAGCACCACTTTTCATGATACTATTTGAGCAGGCAGCTGTTTTCAGTAAAAAAAAAAAAACTTGAACAAAACCACTGTACAATAATCTACCTGCTCAGCACCAAATGGTGGGCAGACACAACTAGCCACTAGTTGGTCAACATACTGTAATATTTAGCAGCTAAATAAATCTTCCTCAGCCATTAGTAGCAGTCATGAGGTTTTTGACTTGTCCTGGGCCACTACATAAATATAAATCAGCAAACAAAAACTAAATCAGCGACTCGGTGTGAAAACAGATGTGAATGGGGGACATCCAATGTGCTGATCGGCTGTCTTACTTTAGATAAATATCGATGTTTAAAGAAACAGTATACAAAAAACTTCAGTATACAGTAGGTGAGCATCTATCAGCCGTAAGGACGAGCAGAGCACAGACACCAGTCACACTGCAAGTAGTAGGAGGACAGTTTATTTAGCATACTAATGGTGTAAAACTCATATTTTCACTGGTTTAATCAAAAATAATAAACTATTATCTGTAATACGCTATTCAAATTAAATGCAACAAAAAACAGCAGCAGGTGAAGGTGCTGGAAGCTGCTTCAATTATAATACTACGCCATTTCCCATACTACTCCCATACTACATTGGACGATGTGTAAAACGTAAATGAAAACAGAATGCAATGAGTTGCAAATGTTAATCTCCCATTTTATATTAATTATTCTCTCAAAAACATTGGAACTGGATAATGTTTATTACTGTGTAGGATATCCTATTCTTAACAACTGTCTGTAAACATCCCTGAAAGAAACATTGTCTGGATGGGAGCATATGTTTCTCTTAAACCTCTAAGTACTTTTCAGCATTGATGGTTTCTTTCCAGGTGTGTGAGGCTTTTGAACTGTTCACTGATAACAAGCTGGATGGTCACTCTCCTCTTTTAGTTCCACAATCTTAAGACACAGTTCGACCCAGATTGGTGAACGTTTACCCGTCATCTCATTCGAGACGTGGCTCTGCCTCTCTGAAATGCTCCTTTTATACCCAGTCATGTTACTGACCTGTTCCTGCATTGGTTTTGCGACTGTGGCGCAGGAAGGTAGAGCGGTCGTCCACCAATCTCACAGTTGTTGGTTCAATCCCCGGCTCCTCCGGTCACATGCCGAAGTGTCCTTGAGCAAGACACTGAACCCCAACAACTCCCCCATCGTTGTATGAGTGTGTGTGTGAATGAGTAAATAAGAAGCAGTGTAAAGTGGTTTGAGTGCCAATAGGTAGAAAAGTGCTATATACGTGCAGACCATTAACCGTTTACCATTTCTATGTGATAATTACTTTTCCAGCCTTTTGTTGCCCCTGTTCCAACTTTTGTGAGATGTGTTGCTGCCATCAAATTCAAAATGAGCTAATATTTTCCATGAAATGTTAAAATATCTGAGTTTCAATATCTCATATGTTAATAACATATGGATTGATGAGATGGGAAAATCATTCCTAATATTTGTAGAATTGAGGTTGCAATCTTGGATTGGATTTCAGAGTTCCTACTGGTTGGTAGAGACCAAAACTGCAAAGAAAGCAGTGCTGGTTTATAAAAGACTTTGAAACGTTGCTCTATGACTGCTGGATGTGGATCATTATCCATTAAGCAAATAAAATTATGAAAAACAATGTATTAATGTTAATGTCCTGAAAAACCGCAACAGCTGTTGCATCATGATTTTTAAGTAGGCTTCAACATTCCTGTTGATACGGCTAAAGAAGGTTGTGACAATGTTATCATTGGTTGTCTTCCACATTAAGTCCAAAATAAGCATCTTTTGTGAATTCTGAGATTCCACCTCTACACCGAATACTGCTACATAGAAAGGCAGTGACTGAATGAAGGGAACATTATATTGTGGGATGAGATGAGATGCTTTTAACAAAACAGTTTAATATAATATAATAAAATATAATATAATGGTTCATACTAAAATCAAAATGCTAATGTATTTATGTCAAAGTGATTGTATTATAGTTGCACCAAATACAATTTATCTTTTTATTAAATAGTTTGACAATAGTAGAACATATTGATTTAAAAGCTCAAATGTAGATTTACAAATATGCATTGCTGCCACTAAATTATTGTGAGATATTACATAGCGAAAAGCCTTTTGAAACTGCACTGCACACAGACGTGGACTCAACCTGTCAACAGGATTAAACTATTCTTTCAAGGTATAATATTAGCATCCCACGTCATCTTGAGAAGGGATTTTTTAGTCATAGAAGTCCTAATCCCTCAGTTTTGTTTGGTTAAAAGATTACACATATTTAATCTTAAAGGGAAAGTTTGCCTTAATCTCTGCCTAAATCCCAATGTGCAGTGCTCCTCACATCCTTTCACTTCAGAAACTCTTTCTCACAGACACACTACAGTCTGCACCAGAAGAGGACGGCACTGCCAGTGACAGATTAGAGACTGTTTCTTTTTAATCCCTCAATTTTGTTGCTTTTGGACAGAAAAGCATTATAACGTTTCACATGACCCCCAAATCAAGAGGGACCACATATATAATCATGCTAGCAAAGGATGTCAAAGAGAGATTGAAATCGGTGCAAACTCCAGGGAATAAGCATTACAGCTGGCCAGGCAAAGTCCTCTATGTACTAATGCAACAAAGGCCAGAGTGAAACATACATGGAAACAGATTTAGTTGGCATTTATTGGATAAGTGCTCAGTTTAGGGTTTCTTTCTGGAGTTTTTGACTCTTGCTAGCAGCTCTTTGTTTGAACGTCAGCATGTCTGTGTCTCCAAGCCCTTATTGATCAAACTGAGTCTAACTGGAGATGTTAATAAAGTTTGAGTTTCTGTATTGAATGTCTGCCCATTATCAGTCAGTGTACTGGGTGCTAACTCAGTGTTCAATGTCAGGCAATGGCCTGATGGTTTGGGTTTTACAGCTGACGGTATAAATGATCAAGCTTTGGTTATGTGTTACTGTATTATCTGTTGGAGATGGGCCCTGTAATTTTGATATATTACTATGAATATGAAAATTTTGTATAATATCTTTCATTTAAGGCTCAGTCTGAAGCTCAGTTTCATGGAGCTTTTTCTTCTCAAAAAAAGGGGACACAAAGTTTGTGCTTGGCTTTCATAAAACATTCCTTTCTGTCCCAGAGACAGATAATAATCAGAATTGTATGCTGAAGACTTTGTTATAACCTGACTTTTTGTCCCTTGTACATAACACACTAGGGTTAATGATGACACAGCCCAAGCCAATACAACAGTGACACAGTCAGGGTGGTGGCTCATTATATCTTTAAAGAAACTTTAAATCGCCATCATAAGCTAATTTGTGCAATGCACAACATATCTGCAAACACATACTGGCAAATGTGTTTCCTTTTCTCTTACAACATCCAATTTTAGTAGCTAAAGCATTATAATAACACTACTTAACATTAAGGGAATATTGTAATTTTAGTCAATTATTTGAGAACGCAATAACACAATACAGACTCATTTCTATATTTAAGAAAAACATTCTTACCTAAAATACTGTGTTTATATAGACTAATCATAACCACATAAGTATGGGTTAGTCAGGTTGTCTCTGCAGAAATTTGCAATAGGATGCCAGAGTTGCTGCCAGTAATGCAGAGATATTAACTTCTAAAAGTTGCTGAGTGATGCCTAAAGTCCCAGGCAGAGCATTGTTGAGCATAGCAGAGTGTAGCAGAGCAGAGAGATGGAGGTCTGGAAGGAGCAAAGTGGATTGATTTCAATTTCATGCTAGTGCTGCCTAACTTGCATACTGTGGCTCTAAGCAATTAGAATTGGTTCAGTCAGAATCACATCATTGGTGACTCATTGATTCACATTGTTCAGTGTTGATGACTGACATGATGATGACTGAAGGGAACAAATATGGTAAAATGTGACAATATGTTGATGAATTACAAACACGGGTGGAAAATGTCCATGTTTTTGGCAGAGTGAGGGGGGCCGAGCAGATTAATCTGGGGGCCTGGAGTGGCATTTGGCCCTGCCCATGTGTCCCACTGCTCTCTCAGACTGCCTGCTAATAACTTCTCTGTGGTACAAAAACATGCTGTAGAAATATGTAGAGTGGAAAAATTGAGAGTGGATATATTTCATGCCTCAATTAACTTTCTTTCAAACACTTAGGTTGAAAACGACAGAAGACATCTTGTAGTTGACTCCTCATATCTGCTAAACTGACATTTATTAGTTAAAATCTGCATCATTTCATGGATTTTAGAACTAAACTTAAATGTTTTGCTGAAATGGATTAAAAAAGCCATAACAAAATAAAAAAAACAAAAGAAGCTTTAATAGAGTTAATCTCTTTAGTTCCTATACAATGAATTTATTGAAGCAAGATAGAAATTTCAAATGAATGACTTCAATAGCAGATTCCACGAGGAAGAAATCCAGTTTGATACACTCCACGTGCACACACTTCAATGAAACTGCAGAATAATACAGACAGGATCAGTCTGCAACATGATATCAGTGTTTTTGCTCCCCAGCCAACTTGCTAAGCTCCAGCGTATTGAGTTCTGATGATCCATCCCACTCTGTGCATATTAAATCAGAGCTATGGGAATCTAAATGCAACAATATTGACACTCTGCAATCAGAGTGGGGTCATTAGGGCTACTGCTGTTTTAAAGAAGGAAAAGCAGGAGTTGCATCATTGGAATCCCGCCTGGATGGGAGTTACAGGACACACACAAGCAAATCATTGTGAACAAAAACATATGTTCAGCTCCCCCACCGCTCACACATGCTCACACCCTCTCGCAGCTTCTCACTGAAATTAGACAGGGTGATGAAAGGGAGGAGGGGTGGCTAATGAAACAGAAGGGGCACTGGGCGAGCAGGGATTTCCAAAGCCTGCCATTGTTGGATGCCTTGACCCCGGCTCAGCTCCTCACCTTCTTGGCCTTCTCGGGCCGCCATACCCTGACCCAAGCAGGCTCACAAAGCCAGGCAAAAGCTTTTCAAGGGACGGGATTGGATTTTTGTGTGAAAGGGAGGAAAAACATCACCACGACGAGCGGTGCCTCTCAACTCCTTCTCTGACAATGAAGGAAAAGCGTGTGTGTGTGCTTCAGCATAGCTATCAAGTTCTGGAGGATCCTGTCTGAGTGGCTCCTGGATAGCCTAGACTAACCTTACATGAGCCGAGATACAAGAGAAAACGCACTTGATCACACACATGCTCACTCAAATTTAAATGTAAATATGTGTTCAGCCACATCTGTCTATCTATACCCTGTCTATTAACCGAGGGATAAAGAAGATCTTTGTGATTATCAACATATTTCATCACCTTCTGAGTTACTATAAACCAACATGTGGAAATTCTCTTCATCCTGTCATTGCCTCAGGGATTTCATGCAGATTGCCGATCAGCAAACTGTAACACTGTAGCTGGAAAATTCTCTGCCCTAGAATCTCAGCGTTCGTCATCTTCTTCACCTCATAGAAAGATGTTTCTGCGGTCTGTCACATAACAGCTGCTCTGACTGACAGATACACTGTCAACCCTTTCCAATAGTTTTTTTTTTAGGTGTTAATGCTCATTTTAAACATTAAACCATTATTTTAAGACAAAAACATATATTTAAAAATGAATCCTTTAAATAATGATAATGAATCTTTACATATCCCAATTACCTGCTTGAGGATCTCACTGATAACAATATTTAACATGAACAAGAAAAGCGCAAACCTACAGCAAAGTTATTGGTTCTGGACTGAAGGACCAACTTTTAAATGACTACATCAGTATTAATCTGAGTTGTCACCAAATAATACTTTCTCAATTTTCAATAGTAATAAACAGAATGAATAATAAATAGAAGAGCCATGTTAGTCTGTACATTATGCAATGTTAGTTTAAAAATACCAACACGCTGATGGTTACCAGGTGTAATGATTACATGTTCATCTACTTAGCTTAGCTTGTGATGTTAGCATTTGTTAATGTGGGATACTGGTGGAATTTGTGAATTTCTATGAATATCTATCTATCTATAAAAGTGCTGGTGTAAAAATCCTGGGCTCAAGATCAGCAAACCTATTAAAAATGTAATAGACACTTATAGTAATACACTATTAGTGGCAAATGTTGTGTCAATCCATCCAATAGTTTATCGATTTGTTTCAGTCTGCACCAAAATGGTCGTGTGAACAGATAGAAACATGCTACGCACACAGTAGTTATTAAGGTTTCTTTCATCTCCCACAAATGTGAAAAGAAATGAATGTTTGGTTTGTGTTTAAAAATGTCATATTAAAACCAGACTGTTTCCAAAAACAGAATTCACATGGAGAGATTCCATCAATACCAGTAGGCCTGCTCATGCCTTGTAGAGTGGAACGTAAACTCAGAGTCACCAAGGGAGACATTATGACAAAATTGCATCTGTAAAACAAGTCCTCACCAGAGGACCTCATCCAAAGACAAGGTGAGATAGACTGGCAGATTGCCTGTCATGCAGAATTTACACACTTTGCTGTCATTTCTATTTCATGCCCCTTTTCTGTGGTCCTTCCAGGAGCAGGGAGTGTAAACAGGCCTAAAGGGAGGTTCAGTTCATGGGCTACAGAGAGGGACATGGATGGGAGAGTATGCATGGACATAGACAAGAACAGAGTCGGGAATCCTAATTGTTTGTTAAGAAGACTTTTGTTCTCTTGCACAGCGCTGACAGCATGTTTCTTTATGTAAAGGGTCCAGTGTGTGTATGTGTGTGTGTGTGTGTGTGTGTGTGTGTGTGTGTCTTTTATATGGTCACTAACAGGCTTCGGATCACTGGTTATGAAAAGAGCGGCTGGTAACCGTTGTGTTTCTGCTCTTTGATTGGACGTCTGGAGATGTGCTGCAGGCAGGATGGGTTATTTTGTATTTGTGAATGGAGGCCATTTGGGCTGTTGGGTAATCTTTGTAACGAGTAACTGGGGTCCAACTGTATAATCGACTGAAGAAAGTGGCTCCTGTTGTGAACATATGGTCCCAAACTGTTTTATAGCAGGTTTCTTTGTGACATTAGAAGATATTTAAAGACCTTCCACACTCAGAGAATTTTGTTCAAACTAGGGGGAAAATATTTCTTAGTTGGTGACACACACACCGTGGTTAATCTATAGTCAGCCCAGTGCAGGCGCTATCTGGCAGGGGAATAATTCACTCTACAGGAATCATTTTTTGGCAGGTACAACCTGACACTGGCGTCTGAGTGTGATCCAGTCTGGCCCTGATGTCCTCCCATTGTTGCGTACCTGTTGGGGGCTGTGACAGAGCAAGAAAACTAAAGGCACCAGTCACCACTTTTGACCTGATCACTAGGGTGAAGGACCTGATGGTGACAAGAAGAGAGCCAGACTAGGGATGGTGTATTGACAGGGACAAAAAACTAAATCTTGTTACAACTAAGCAACGGATGCTGTGTACACACGGTAAATAGCAGAAGCTAATTTGATGCTTTCCCCAGTGACCAGACTGTTGAGGTCCTGACATTAACCTGGCGTGGCATAAACTTATGACAGCTCATAAAGTCAGAGAGGTTAGATTGAGGTGGTTTGGACATGTTCAGAGGAGAAACTGTGAATATATCGGTAGAAGGTGCTGAGGTTGGAGCTGCCAGGCAGGAGGTCTAGAGGAAGAGCAAAGAGGAGATTTATGGATGTAGTGAGGGAGGACATGAAGTGAGTTGGTGTGAGAGAAGAGGATGCAGAGGACAGAGTTAGATGGAGGCACATGATTCGCTGTGAAGACTCCTGAAAGGGAAACAGCTCAAAGGAAAAGAAGACTACAGAAAGGTTTGTGTTACAGTCTGCTAACTTAGTTAGCTAACAAATTAACTCATGTTAAATGTCAAAGTAATCAAAAGAAGCAATGTATTACCAGTGGAAGTTCTGTTATTTAACTGTCTCTTCACCACAATTATGGCTATACTAGCAGCATTTAGCTAACACTAACTAAGTTGGGGTTCAGTGTCTTGCTCATGGACACTAACATGTGACTAGAGGAGCTGGGGATTGAACCAACAACTGCTGGATTGGTGAACCGCTCTACCTTCCTGCACCACAGTCACCTGACTTGCCTTGGCAAGCAACAGTATGCTGAAAATGTTTCACATGCCTCATTTCTTGTTTTTTTTTGTTTTTTTTGCTCTAAACTCCTGAAAATTTTGGGAATAACAATTTAGGCACAGGTTTAGGCACAAATAAAGCTGTGAGTGAGTTAGAGAGAGGGTTAGTAAAAAATGTGTCACACGACTAGATTAGGTTACTTTAATGATATCTTTGGGTAGATGACACGCTTTTGAAAACAGATGTCAGAGAGACATTTACATAAACAAAAATAAAATAAAATGTAATAAATCCCGGCTACTATGCGATGTGTGTTACTCTACAGTCCAAATGTCCTCACCAGAAGGTTCTACATATCTCTTCGTTGTTTCAGGTGGCTGGTACTCTGACGTGCTGAGAAAAGGCCTGCAGAAGGGTCCTATTAGGCAGGATTGCCTGCGCTTCTAGTTCCTGGTGTCGGGAGTTGCAGTCGGCCTGTGGGCAACCGGCAGAGTTCTTAGTGCCATGTGGTGGTGATGAGTGTGGCAAAGGGCAGTTCTATCTCACAACAGCTATTTGTGGGGACTCGTATGTGGCTGCCTCACAAGGAGTCCTCACACTGTCAGCTGTTAGCCGCTCATCTTCCAGTTGGAGTTGGACCTGCTTTAACCTCGCATGAAAGCAAGATGCTCTCTTCAGTTAATTGTGCGGACTTGAGGCCCACACACACACACACACACACACCATCCAGCAAGCATCGCATGGTCCACATGGGGGAACCTGCTCTATCTGTCCCAGCTTGACTTCAGAGGAGCCATGTCCGATCACGATTCGACCCGATTATTCGTTGGGAGCGGACTGGCAGACATCATGGTGATATAAAGACTATGTGGATGTAAGTGGAGCCCACACAGTAGGTGGGTGTAGATGAACGGTAGCGGGATAAACCTAATAGCGATAGCAACATTTTAGCTGTTATGTAGTTTATACTTTTTGTATTTGGCATCATTGTGGACAGCAAAGGAAACGTGTTTTCCTCACTGTGCACATGACAATAAATGCTTTGATAACATTGATATTTTTTACAACCTGGTCAAACATGACTTAACAGTCAGATTCTAATCTTAGTTCAAAAACATATTTGCAGTATGTTTTACGGCAGCATAAACATATATAAAACCTGGTTGTACCGTTTGATGAATTTAGGATTGTTATCAGCCCTGATGGCTGATATATAAGAGGCCGTGTAGGACTCAAGGGACTTGGGGATCAATGGTGGTACTGCTGGCTGTGATCTTCTCTGCTTCTCTGTGGGGGTATTAGAATATATACATAATGGGAAGGCAGGCTTTGAGCGGCTTAGATGGGCCACAAACACCAGAAAAACAGTGAGAAATCAACAGCATTCACACGTTTTTTTAAATTCAGAAATGTATCATTAAAAAAAAAAATATATAGACATGGCATGGATGGTTCATATGCCTGAAAAAAAAATCTAAATGACATTTTATGGATATTTTATGTTCTGTTCCATATCCTGATAATGTTTTATTTCAAATCTCATGTTATTTACTCTGGTACTTAGCAGACAAAAAGGCAAATACTGGCAGACTGGGATTTCAGCTCTACAAACACGTCTCAGACTGAAGCTCCTTTGGAAACACAATCCCGGCCGGGTTCACGTATTGTTTTGTTTTATCTACAGTTTCCTATAAAATCCTAAGGAAGTGACTGCAATGTGCTTAGAATGCAGCCAGTTAGTAATGAGTGGATTTGATTCAGGTTTGCCAGTTCCCAGGTCCTGCTATTGTGCATGCTGACTCACTGATGTGGCTTATCCAGCGTATTTCCCCACTGTTCTTTCTTCCTGCTATGACAACTCAAAATGTTGCTAGAAGACACGTGTGTTATGTATAAAGGTTTAACTGTTATTTGTTCCCATAGGACATTTTAACTTTCAGGCTGCGGATGTTTCCCAGAGCAGTTTTTACATCTTTTGGGTTGAGTCCAAGTAAAGTCCTTAAGGCTGCTATAATTCACATTTTTATATTTGTCTCCAATGGCAAATATGTCTAATGCGAAATGGGCCACTTGTAGTGAGGAAGCCACAGATTACAGATCACATTTTATTAGTTGACTTTGCACTGTGCACCTTTCTTCAGTGCACGGTCTCAGCAATTGCAGCTGTTCTCAGTGAAAAAGTTCAGATGCAGCTAAACATCCAATATTGAACAAATTCATAGTAGTAATTATATTCAGGTAATTATGAACACAAGTTTAAATGAATGCTACAGTAAATAGGATGCGGCCTGCTGCAAAAATACACAACTGTAATTAACAAATTCACTCACTCCAAGTGCCCATCAATCAATCAATCAATCAATCAATCAATCAATCAATCAATCAATGCAGCTTCAAGTCTGACTCCAATACTAGTGTATACACTTTGGAATAGCAGTGAATGTGATGAAGAAGCTATTGATTAAGGCTCACAATCCCGGTACTTAGACTTGGCAAGATACGATTTCCTCCACGTCTCTTGACTCTAGCTCAGGGTGAGTTTAGTGTGATTTGATCTTTTGTTTTTAAATCACTTTCTTTATTTGTAGTCGTCACACAGTCATATAAGCAGTTAACATTATCGCAATGGCCTCACTAACCTACTGCCATTGCTCTTCATGAACACGATACAAAGTGCAAATAGTCCCATAACAGATTAGGCTTTGTGTCTGTGTTTGTCTGTTTATTGTGTACTTACAAGTGAGCAGTGTGTGTCCGTAAGACTGGACCAGCATATGCCACAGCTCTTTCAGATGGGCTTCTGTCTCAGTGGGAAAACACTCTTACGACTGCCGTCCCCGGGGGGACAAACAGTCTCAGATGCTACAAGGAAACATGTTTAAAGCTGTCCTTCATGCGTAACCTCTTGCAGTCTTTACAAAATGGGATTATTTCCAGTGTATGATTTGGAGTAGTAGAGTGTGGAATTATGGCTATTTAGCAACAGATGAAATACAGTAGTTCAAGGGACAGGTGTCAGGTGTAGTAGTGCTATAAAAAAAAGCAGAATAAGGGAGCTGGTGCTCATAAAACTGTCTTTTATTCGCTCTGTTTAGTACATTTAACTGTTCAGTCAGTGGCTTATAATTATTAATCACATTTTTACTATTGTAGGACATTTGTTAAAGTGCAAGATATAAGCCATAATAAAAACATAACCCAGGCCCTCTTAACTAAATTTAAACCATGAATTATCTGCAAAATTGATTTACTCTGCTCCCTATTCTTCATTCGGAAATTGACTTGTTGACTGGATACTGTTGCTGACAATTTAACATGATCCCAGATCTGTTGGTTCTGCCAAAGCCGTATTGAGCTTGTTGTCCTGGCAACAGATGCACAATTTCAAACCTAATCAGAAGCAGTGTAAAGATAACCTGTCAGATCTGATAGATGTTGGGCTAACCTGTTCTAGAATTTTGAACTCCAGCATTACCCATTTGACCTTGGATCGTTTAAACCAGAAGACCCTCCAGAATATATGCTGCATTTCATAGGAACTTTTTTAAGTTCGCAGTCATAAATTTAAACCTGAACAGTTGGATTACCACTTTAGAAAGTCTGAAGACTTATCCCAACCTTCATAACCACGATGGCTGCTCTGCTCATCACAGTTTCACTCATTTCATTCACAGTTACCACAGGCAGAAGCTCACTGCATGAAATTTTTTGCACTGAAGAAAAATTAAGAACATGCAACAATATCTAACACAACTTGTGGTAAAACTAATAGGCAAATCTTTTACTTCGTCATTACACAGAGGACAACAAAATTAAAAATACATCCATCAATATCCCAACATCCCATGGTGGTTTTATTAGAGAGAATAAACCCTGCTGCACTTTGCACCTGCCTACAGTGAACAACTTGATTAGACAAATTGAGACACTCAACAACATGGCACCTCTATATTATATTGTTTATTTATATAAAAAACAAAATTACTTTTTACTGAACTGCATCAGATTTCTCTCTTTTTCCACATTGTTCAAACACAGAAAAGTCGAACACTGAAAACTACTGTGAAAATACAGAAAAAGAAAAACAAACTGAAACCTCATATCCAAAAATCAAAAACACATCAAATTTCAAGACACTTGAAATTCTCTAAATATTACATTTAGCCCATTTGCTCCTGTCCATTAGCCAAAGGTTCTCGTCACACTGAATGTCTTTGAACACATTCAGTTAAAACAAACCTTGCCAACTGAGAAATACCGTAACAGTAGAAACAACATCCAGTTAATTAGCACTTTGTTTTGTCTCATTAAAACAGTTATAAGTGTAATACTGTCCAACTTCTATTTGTGGACATGTTGCTACTGCTTACATGTGCCCACCAAGACCGTCCAGTCAGATTCCAGTCAGTTGAGGCTTAAATTGAGCTGTATCACTTCCTTTTTAGAGAAAATCTAAAATAAAATCAGTCACTATTTCTATAGTTAATGTTAACCCTTCTCAAACGAGGTTAACTTTGTCTTTTGCAAAGCTGATATAAATATAACACTCATAAAAGCCACGTAATGAGTGAAAGATTTAGGCATTACAGGGCAGATTTAGATTTAGGTAAAACTATCGTTGTGTACATGTGCAGTGCCGCGGACTTTCAACGTCTGTCAAATGATAAACTGCTCCAGCTGTGTTTGCCAAAAAGACTCAGTTGTAAATTTTGAATTTTCTTTTTTTTTTAGGAAACCATTATTACCTTCACTAAGCTTAGAGCAACCCCATTAGTTATCTCCGATAAAGCTTTCAGTAAATGGTCCTTAAAAGGGAAAGTACATAGGAGCTCTTTGAGCGATCCTCATAAGTTTGCTAGTAGCAAACAGATAACGTTCACTTCAAGAAGCAAATATGTCTTCAGTTTGTTTGCAGGCTGTGCCACTATCTGGCATAACTAAGATGTAAAACACAATAAATAAAAAAAAAAGAACTCAAGCACAGCAAATTTAGAGAGAACAATTCCTCTAACTTTAATGCCCAAAGGCTTAGTTTGTACCTACTGTACCCTCTCATATGGATCAGTGAACAATAATAAATAATAAACTTTATGCCACACTGGACTCAAACCCTGGGCTCCTTATGTGAAGTTCCAGACCACTACTCCAACTTGGCCTCCTGACAAACTTTGAAGCCTCTAAATACCATGTCATTGTGTCACATTCATTACTGGTAAGTAGTAAGATCTTTTGTTTTTTAGGAATCTTGTCTTTCTTGCGTTGAACATACTGTCTAACAGTCTTAACAGTGAAAAGACTGCGATGATGTTTTTAACATTATGGACAAACTGCACCATCAGAGACATGCTACTGGGTTTTCCCCCCACGTGCTTTGTTTCTCCTCATGTGCTTTGCATCAGGGCTCAATGAGATGAAATCCCTGGGGCCCAACTAAATGAACAGTAGCACTGGTCTCTGGCTACTTGGTACTGTTGAGACCACATTCAGCAGTGATTGGGGTAAGGGGAGACAGGGAGTGGAAAGACAGAGACAATATATTGACATGGGCTTGTGTAAAATTTGGCTTGAAATGTGGACCTTGATGAGACTGAATCTGCACTATTGGTACTGAATAACACCTGGAGCTGTAAGAACATCAAATCTTCAGAGCAAAGAGCTTAGGAAGCTGATTTAAGAATCTTCATGAGAAGTAGTTGGAGAAAATAATCCGGATTTGAGCCAAATCTTTGGGAACAATGAAAAATCCTACTACTGGCCACATTTCGATGATTTTACACATATTCAGCATCTTTTGCATTTGCATCCTTGCTGGATAAACAATGTCCGATGGACAGTTAATGTGTCACTTTTAGCAAATAAATAGATCCTAATGACTGCGAACAAAGGTACCATAGTTTCAAAATTGTCCACGAATGTTAATAGTTTTTTTTTTTTGGGTGTGTTCAAATGAAAACCTGGAGACAAGCGGAAAGCATAATTATCCCAGCAAATCCATATCTGTCCTTTATTGTGAAGCATGGAATGAGAAAATAATGCCCTGTTGATATATCCAGTAAGTATGGAGAATGAGCCAGAGAATGAAAAACCCACTTGAATGGAGGTGCATTCATGAGAAGTCAATCTTTCCATGACACCAGCTTTAATAAAAGGTGAAGCAACTGGATTGGATTACTCCCATATTGCTATACTCTCTCTGTTCTTAATCCCCTTGTAGAGATATCCCTGTACAAACCCTGAATAACAGATTTATCTGGGATAACATCCATGTCGTTACAAAGTCTCCCTTCCTCTCGGAGGCCAATGGGAGCAATAATCCGCCTCGCATTACAATGGGGATGTTAAACAATGCTAGCAGATGTGTCTGGCAGCCTGCAGAAATGAGGACAGGCTTTCCAGCAGGTAGTCCTAATCTGTTTTTACTTGATCTTGCTCTCTCACACTCTCTCTCCGTGCAATGCTCTCACACGCTTTATCTTCTTCTGCACTCTCTGCCTCCCAGTGCCAGGACATTAACCTGTTGTCTCTAGCATTTAGTGTCTGGTGGTAAGAGTGGCGATGCTGGGCACTTTAAGCCGTGTGTGTCTGGGTTGGTTCAACATTCGTGCATGTGCACACAATTGGTCTTGGCTGAATGTAATTATACTTTTTAAATGGTAGAAAAACCAAGCAGAAAAACACACCGTGCCGCTGGTCCTCCTTGTAAAAGCCAAATCAATACGGAATGTGAGGTGTTCACGCTTCAGCTGACTGCAGACTGGTCAATACCAAAAATGCATCGAGACCCAGAGAGAGGCTTTTTGCTGTTACAGTTCATTATTATTCCATTGGGTTCCATGTAGAAACACCTTTGTCGATACAGCACCTGCAGGCTCATTCCATCTTTTGAATAAACTGTAAATGTTGTTCTTCATTCCATGAGAAAAGCCTCGCCTGCCTTCAGCTGTGATAATCCGGAAACTTAAAGGGGTTAGAGGGTGTGGCTTGGCTGATTAGCCAGACTCTGCTGCACTGGAGAGATGTAGCCACGCTGATAGTAGCGTTGGCACCAGCAGCAGTGCATTAGGGGAGATTAGGGTCGGCGCAGCAGGCCCCGTGACTGTTCTTGAGCTACGGGAAAGACATGACAAACCACAACCTTCTAAGTAAGGCGTACTGAAAAACTTGAGAGCCATTGAGGTAAAGAGGTCAGTCTGAAGGCCTGAGCATGCTTCAAACAAACAAGGTCCAAAATCCAAATAGGTGTTTACCTGTTCTAAACATTTGGGAAAACCTCTAACTCAACTTCTTTGTCCAAGAACTCTGTGTCCTTTCAACAGAGCACACTTGTAGGAACCTATTCTTGATTCCATTTATGGTCTAGTCATGTATTTATCCATCGATTTTTTCCCCTCGTCCTTTGAGTTTGATGAAGGTTGCAGCAGTCGATTAAGGCTACTCCAGACCTCACATTCCCTATCAGTGTTTTTCAGCATTTCTTGGGGAATCCCAAAGTATTACCAGGCCATATATGATTCTGGTATGATCATGGTGTATCCCGGTGTCTCCTACTCATTGGACTTCCAATGAAACACGTCTTGGAGGCATCCTGATCAGATCCCTAACCACTTCCAGCAGCTCCACTTGATACAAAGAAGCAGCGGCTCTAACCTGAGATATAAAGTATGTAGTAACTATGTGACCTTTCTAAGGTCTGAGCCTGCTAAGGTCACTTCGGTCACTTGTATCACTACCTAAAGATGAGAATTGACATGTTGGTTGACTCCTCAACTGCCTTGTGGCTCAGTTTCCTCATCACCACAAATCTGATATAGTGGTCACATTACTCCTGATGTTTTAACCAGTCCACAGGTCTCCACAGTGTAGCATTCAATAGTGTACCGATTAGGTTACCCTCATATTGTGGATAGCTTTGGATAACTTTGGTCATTTTCTAAATTGATTGGATTCATCCCAGTCACCATTGACCACATGTTTTGATGTCATCTAATAGTTTTTGGACAACACTGGAGGTCTTATGTAACAGATTATCAAGCAAACTCAGGCTGCGGGCTGAAAAGTGACCAAACATATTACGGAAAAGATTCAGTGTTGGTATTGATGTCCGTATGGTGATGGTGTAATATTAATCATTTAGAAAATTAACCAAAGTTATCCTTTAAACTGCCAAGATGCATTATTAGTAGCTGTGTCTCTGATGTTGATTGGAAACCCCCACTGTGCCACACCTTTCACAAATTATAAAATGCTGTACCATGTCGACCACATGTTGACTTCTATCTGCAATCGATTTCCAATTGGACCAGGCTTGAAACCAGCACACAGATGTTTGCTGGTAATGTTAATGGTAACATTATTTATATGCATATTTTCTTTAACGTTAACTTGCAATTAGCAGCGTATGGAACAGATTGACAGCTATGAGTTATCTCAAACCTTTGTGACCACAGAATTAAACCAATATGTTGCCTGTTATTACTGATTTTTCTTCGGCTGGTTATTCAATTAATAGTGGTCATTGCCACTATGTCATTATGCAAATCTATATAAATAACTGACAGCAAAATGGTGGTGCTGGTAAAGTTCTTTAGAAAGGCTTCATCTGAGTGTGTTTGACTATCAAAAATTAAAACGAGTATTAATTAGTACAATAAGTACAGATTTTTTCTTATTTGATTCATGGAATAATTTCTACTTTACTCTGACTGGCCTATTGCAGCCCACCTTGATGCAACTGAAAATAAATAATAAATTAGATCAGACTGGGTTCGTAGCTGAGTTGACAAAGATGGGCAACGCTGACTAGTTGATGTATAATAATTAATAGAATGGTTAAATTTGATTGACATGTCTGCTTGCAGCATTTACTTCTAACATTCAGAAAAATGAATCTAATATTTCACTGTAGGTTTGAAAAGATTACAAATAAAAGCTGTCCTGAACCTACAGACTCACTTAATTGAAACAGCTCAGTAGATCAGTAGACTGTGACCTGTATTTCGCAGCTACACAATAACCTCATTGCAGCTACGACATGGTGAGGTCAAAGAAGCACCTTGCTCATTAAAACCTAAACCTTACACACACGACATGGGTTGAGCACTCACACAAAGGAATTAACTTGCCCAAAAACGCGTGCACATGCACACACACACACACACACACACACACACACACACACACACACAGAAAAGGCCCTCCCTAAAGCTGCATAAGTAGAGCTTATCCCTTCTTGGAGTGCCCTGATCTGATCTGGCACCTACCTCTCATCCCTGTTCACCCGATGGGTCAAATGCACACACACACACACTCTTCATCAGGGCTCTGTGTGGTTTCTTGGCCTGCGTGTGAATCAATGACAGGTGGAGAAGGTGCTGGGGGAGCAGGAGGTGCAGGCCTCTGATCAGGGTGTGGCTCTGGCAGGACTCATTGACCCTACAGGCCTCTAGCCTTGGGACACAATCAGGATATCAAAGCACTATAGTTGTGGTGGCCCATTCAGTGCTTACTTAAACTATAAGTATATGAACAGCCTATGGGTGACATTTCTACATCACTCTGATGGTACCGTGACTTGTAACATGGTCAGTGGCATGTTTGCTGTCACAACAGAGAACCTGGACTCATAATCCTCTTTGTAACACTGGAGTTCAATCTTGGGAATCTTACAATAAATATAAAGTTTAAAAAACGATTCTCTATTCAACACACAAACAACACACAGTCACATGAAATTATTTCTGTTTCACTGCTCTGCAAATTCACAGCATGAAAGAAGAAACCTTTACTTAAGTAAAAGTACCACAGAACAATATTAGGCAAATGCCCAGCATTCAAAATGTTCTAAAAGTACTGTGTCTCATATACTGCATAGGAATTTTTTTGATGGCTAATAGTTGAAGCAGATCTTTAGTTTTAACTACACTATTTTATTCATAATTAGATAGCATAGTCAAGTGGTCCAACACAGGGGTCTGGCTGTTCCAAAGAGTTGATACATTTAAGGGATCATCAGATCAGGAGAGGGAATAAAAAAAAAAAAGGCTCTGATAAACAAATCTGTGTTCAGTTTTAGGATTTTCCTCCAATTCCTATTTAAAATTTTGGATAATTGTAGTTATTTGAATGAAGCCATCATTAAGTCTCCTTGCAATAATCATTTATTGCAATAATCAATTATTGGCTCCAGCTAGACAGTGGTTTTGTAACTCGTCTCAAATCAAAATGGTAACTGTTAACTGCATTGTTACACTACTGCAATTAGTAGGAGTTAGTAGACAAAGGAACAAATGCTACCTTTGTAATGTAGTGGAATTAAAATATAAAATGATAAGAAAAAGTTGGTATGTGGTATGAAATAAAAAGAGAATGCACTGAGGTTCACTACTCTGAAAAAAGCAGTGCCATGAGAATAACAATACGAACAAAGGAGTTTGGGGATACCTCTTCACACATATAATACATAATAATAATTAACACCTCTGTTCAGTGAACACAGGTTTTTTCTGTATTTACCAAATGCAGGTTAAAATTCTACAATGCTAAGAAGCAGCCGTATATAAACCAGAAACACCAGCACTTTCTCTGAGCTTGAGCTCTTTTAAAATAGACTGAGGTGACAAGACAAATGTCTTTAGAAATGACAAATGTTGAAAATTACTGACTCAGTGTCCTCCGTGCTCAAGAGGAGAGGGACCATGTGTTTTAATGGACTTAAGCAACCAGGTTACTGTCACCTTTCTCAGGAAAGCTGATTTCTTAACTGTCATGCAAACGGGAAAGCTGGATTCCAAAAGCTATTTACAATTTAAAAAACAAAATAATAATTTGCAAGTCATATATCAGATGTGTTACATTAGTATAGAAACTTTAGTACCCAAGCAAAAGGTTGCTTGTACAAACTCATAGGATGAGGATGATATCATTAGATAATAGAGAGTATTTTTCAGACATGCAAAGAGCAAACTTTGCACTCCTCTTGTGAGATTTAGACTTTTTTGTTTTACATTTTCCCCAAAGTACCAGTGTGACCTTCGTCAGTTTATGTCACTCCTACTGTTGACGTCCTCATTAGCTCTTAATCATTCCGGTTTGTTTTTCGCCCGCATGTGTCCTGTACTCATCTTACTGATGACATTGCTCTGATGCCTGATGCTGTGTTCACATAAGTCCTGCTTTACTGCTATGTAATTAATCTTTTTTTGTTTTTTTTCCAAATTCTGCTCTTAGACTTTCACAGGAAGCACAAGTATTTAAAGTTGGTCATATTAAACTAGGTTGATGTAAAAAAAACAAATAGTATTGAAAAAGGCTGTTTCAAAAAAAACAAAAAACATTTTCAGTCTTTATGGCTCAATACTACTATGGATAAGTGGGACAATGTGCTTTTTTTCTTATTTGGGTGAACTGACCCTTTAGGCCCATTATTAAAAACAGGTCCGAATGGCCTGTGGCACTGGGAGAAGTTAAAGGTCCTTATGTTTAAAATGGATTAGAAGGTCATTGGTCAGGGACTGTGGTTTATTAGTTTGTTACTGTGATTGGCTTGCAGGTAGAAGGAGCTCGTCTGAGTGACTTATGGCTCTAATTTAGCCTTGATTACATACACCATTATTTTAGCCCTAATTAGACTGTCACTCAGGAGGTGGGGGTGGCGGGGTGCCGATGAACTGTAAGGAATTCATACCGAAGACAAATATGGTGGTCCTGCATAAAGGCACAGAAGCTGCCAGAGACTGATGAAATCGACCAGACACGTAACGTCACGGCTATGCAAAACATCAGACTCACCAGCAAGCGAAGTCACATTCACAGTATATTTGCGCTGGTGTTTAAAAAATTAACAGGTTGAAAACCTTGTCATGCCAGACACTGTGAGCTAGGTGCATAGTATTCAGCTAGCTCTAGCTCTGCATTGGATAATGAATCACTGCCACAGGCTGAGGCCCTGACCCCAGGGTCAAGCTTTTATAGACGACCACTTCATCACAGAACAATCTGCGGGGAGACTGCAGACAAAAGACACACTACCTCACCTGATGACCTTGCTTCGTGATCCATGGAGCGAGGTTGGAGAATAAAATAAACGGAAATGAGAAGACGAAAGAGGCATCAACTTAGAGCTGCTGATCACTTTATAATGCCATTGGATAATGTGGTTGTGTCCCTCTTCGTAAATGTTTGTCACTGCGAGCAATAAGAAGACATTTTAGGGTGAATTTAAATGTTCTAGAGTAATTGGGGCGTGTAATGATTTTCCCATTTACGGTCGGTTCAACAATGTATATATAGCGTTTAAACATAAATGTTACTAGAGATAACATTTTTCAGTTGAAGCTATTTCTAAATAAAGCAAAATACTTTCTCAAACTTCATGTCTTTTTTTAGTAAACAGGAGAATGTAGAAAACTTGGTAAAATACATGTCACAAACGTTTTTAAAAAGAGGAACAATTAAAAGTGACTAATGAATATTCACAGTCTCAATTTGATGTGAACTAAGCACCATTATGTCCTTGCAGTACATATGTGGCCTATTTTGGACTTATTACTGTGAGGATTAGCATTATCACTTTGTATTTACTTGATTATTAATGGAGTCATTGCAATAAATATCTCACAGAATAACAGATTTATTATCTGTTAACTAAAAATTAGAAGACCGATATGTTTTCAACAAAAATGTCTGACTGAAGAAAATGTTTGAAAACCATAACAAACCACACATCACTGCATCCACCTTTTTGCAGATAAATGTAGCTCCATTTATTAAAAAAATACATATTTTCCATCTGAACATAATCCATCCAGTAAATGTGTTTCCTACAAAAATACAATTTAATTTGTAGCTTAGTGAACGTAATTAGTAGGAGATGGCTTGATCAAAAAATGTGATTGCTGTTGATAACGCCACCATTCACAAAAGCAATATTTCCCTTATTTCCTGGAAAGTCATTTGTAATGTTTTGCCACAGTTGCAGCGTTTAAGTCATATTCAGATTTAGATTATAATTATGAGCAAACAAAAACAAACAAACAAGAAAGTCTGAAAAAAGATTCTTGCCAATCTGTGACCATCTATGGCCCCAGTTTTTGCTCTGTGTTCCACACCGTTGGCACTAATCTGACCCTGGTCGGCAGATTATCAGATGAATCGACATGTTCAATCTCTAGTCGACACCATTGGTGAGACAGACCGCTTTGGTTTACTAAGCTGAACAGCCAATCAGTGCACAAGAAGAGAAATGGCAGTGATGAACGCAGACAAGTGACAAAGTTAAGAGCAGGGACATGACCGTCTGCACTGAATAGATGCCAGACCGACTGATCGACATGATGCAGGAGAGGCCAACTCTGTCCCATTCAATACATTGATTAGTTGGGATTTTCATAGCCTGGTTTTCCCTTTTTGCATGATAAATACGGATTACTGCCGCCTGCTGGAATGGAGAGTTACTAGGCGCAGAACGTAAGATGCCAGATAAACGTTGGCTGTAGGTTTTGTGGTGTGTTCTGATGCCACTGCTTTGGCCTGGACAATGTAAGGCCATGCAACTGTCATCGCTGCTAAATCTGATGTCAGCTCATCAGTGTCTTAGGGCCGACTCGACCAGGGTCCAGAGTCCACCCTGGCTTTTGTGACATTCACAAGATTTAAAATGTCTTAGTTTTCTGAGGTGGTGCACTGTTGAGTCTGATGGCAACAGTGAGTGTTAACGAGACTTTATATTTATCAGGCCACATTAGATTATCTGCCATTTCATTCTGCTTGAGATGAAAACTGTGATGAGAAGGGGTCACATGAACACATCTTTGCCAAGTTACATTTCCAGGTATAAATCTGACAAGCCTGGTGACTGTGGATGACGTTGGACAGAAACAGAAAGTTGTTGTCCTGTTGTTGAAAATAGGTTGTGGATGGTTTCTCATTGTGGGACGATGCGGTTTTATGGCGTGGGTCACATCTGCTGTGGGATAATGACAGGGTCAAGCCAAATGGAACACAAAGTATGTGCGTTGTATGTGGGTGTAAGTGAATGTGTGTGCACATGCCCGTGCATGTGTGTTTGGAAGGGGGAACTAATGAGTCTCCTATGAGCTATTATCCGAACCTTAGCTCCACACTCTGCAATAATAAAAGCCAACATTGCAGAGCTCTCTATCCAGAGACTGCAACACAACACTCTCCTCTGCTAATGCAAATGATAAACCATCCACTAACCATCCACCATGATGTGCAAACTCTTTTTTGTGAATCAAAAACTGTGACTAAGCAGATCGGCCTCTTCACTAATATTTGTTTAATATTTATGTCCAGTTTATGTATTTTGTTTCTAAAAAAAGAATCAAGTATCTTAAAGTGTAAAAAGAAAATAGGAAGACGTTTCTGAGTGATGGCTGAATGTGGGGTTACTCAGACTGTCCTTTGGGTTCAGGAACAGCCATCGTTTGGCAGCTACACTGTACAGTCTAATACTGTCTGACCGCTAAACCAATTATGTGATAAGTCTTGGAGTCAGCTGACTGTGATAAACCCAGGTCCACCGGAACCACCAACACTTTTTTTTAACCTCCTGGTTAATCCATTCCTGCACAGGTCCAGTGATCAGAGCATTTTACTGGTTAGAAAAGTGTTTGTGCCATTTTTTGTTGCATAAGCAGCTCTATGCATTTTTCTATGGCACATAGGAGCAGAGGATGGAACAGACTCTAAATCCATCAATCATATTAGATGATTAGATAATGGCGCACATGAGGTATAGGCCTGAACATCATCTGTGCACTGGATCTGTTCCATCCTGGCCCCCACCAATAAATAACATTGGAATTAAACGGGCCTGAGGCTATGACCCCCAATCAAAGGCATCCCAGGAAGAAAGAGAGAGAGATGTGGAATCCCGTGGTGGAGTGGTGAGAGAGAGAGAGAGAGATCCCCGCAGCCTGGAAATTATCACTCTGGATATTACAGTTTTATTCCTCTCCCCACGTTGCCGGGGTGAGCGAGTAAGTGGACACGCACTCTGGAAGTCACGCAAAAACTAGTTCCACAGATTTTGTAGTGTGGCCATAGGCTGGTGTGGGGGGTGGGGGCTCCTCATGCGCTTCGCGAGGAGTAGAGCAGCGGAGCGCACTGAAAGAGACTCTCCAAGAGTTATCAGCGTGTTAACGGCGCTGGAGCTGATGGTGAACTCGCGGTATGATGGCCCCGTATCTCACATGGATCTCTAAGGGATGGCAGCTTTTCATCATCATCATCACCACCACCACCACTACTATCCAAACACGGACCTGCGGCGGCTCTTCCACCGGCTCACTTTCGTGTCCTCTCTGAGCATCCTCTGCTTCTCCCTTGTCTATCTCCTCACCGGATGCTGCGAGTCGCAACTGACAGAAAACTCGGAAATCAAGACTCCCACGCGCGATTTCCTCGCGTCCGGGTCAGGATGGCCATACGTGAGAAACGAGACCAGCGTTGCCCTGGAGGGCGTCACGGCTGTTGGCGGAGGCGCGTTCAGCGGGCACCCCGGCCTGGAGGCGAACAACTCGGGGAAAGAATGGACAGCCACTCGGAGGTTACCCCAGGCTCTGATCATCGGGGTTAAAAAGGGAGGCACCAGGGCTCTTCTGGAGTTCTTACGGCTCCACCCGGACATCCGCGCCCTCGGGTCTGAACCGCACTTCTTCGACCGGCATTACGCACGGGGACTGGACTGGTACAGGTACGCACGCATTATGCTGGGAGTGCAGTTGCGCAAAACGATTGACTCTAATAGCGAGGGCTCAAAATCTATTGCTCTTTAGTTTTCTTATCTGTCTTTAAAAAAAAAAAAAAAAAAGAACGTCCTCAGAAAATATAGCCGGAAACTTCACTTTTCTCCTACAAGCAGCTTTTCTTATTCAACTTACTGCTTTATTCAACTGAGCAAATTACTCAGTGGCCATGTCACAAACGTAATGATTGACTCCGTAGTTTAAATGAACTTTCAGAGTTGTGTGTCTGTGTGTGTGTGTGTGTGTGTATAGGTATAATCGAAGTCGAAGAGCCAATTAACAACTTCCAGCTCCAAGAAACGAACCTATTTGTGTTGTTTGCATACCCAAACATATCCACAGCTATTCCGCTGAGATTTAGGTGACAATCAAATAGACTCTGCCATCTGGCTATGCCAATCTGTGAGTGTGTGCCTGCAGTGCTTCCTCTATGTGTGTGTGTGTGTGTGCGTACAGTAGGAAGAGCAAGCAAGGCCTTGCAGGATGAGTTCTCACAGAGCAGCAGAGTAATCATCTCTGGAGCCTGAGCCAGATGTTACTGTTGTCATGTGGCTCTGTTTTCAGCCTGTTCCATGAAACTTGGAAATACTCAGAAGAGACGCGCACATGAACGAGACACAAGGGAACCGGACGAGTCAAGTTCCTCCAGTGTGGGAAGATAAAGGAAAGGGAATAATTTTGAGCAGGTTTCCAGATTTATATATTTCTTTTGGACTTTTGTTTTATGTGCACAGGATAAGTAGATGCACCTAGTGCACACAGCACATGACAAAATGACAGATTAAACATGCATCCAAATCTGGACTGCTGTTAACCAGCTTACACTTTATTACTGTGGCTCACCAGTGGCATTGGCTCAGTTCTCAGAGGATGTTTGGCATGTCAGCAACAATTTATCCTTTGACAGAGGTCAAGCAAAATGATGAATTTCTGCTTCCTGGTTGGTGTTTCTTGTTGATGTGACAGCACATCATCATGTCTCAGCTTTGGGGTATAAGAAAATCTGGAAGTATTGGAAAAGCCGACGCAGACTGTCTCTGCCAGCATGTACAGATTTTCTGCTGTGTGTGTGTGTGCGTGTGTGTGTGTGTGTGTGTCATAGGTGGTGCGAGTGTGACACCATATTATCCCGTCTTCCCCTCGAGGCCAGATGGGGCTCGCTGTGTGTCGAGCCACTTGACATCACTTGTCAGTTCAGCCAACTGACCTCTGACTCAGGGTCACTTTACGCTGGGAGTTAATGATGTGTTCACGCCACTTGATAACAAACAGCACACACCCACACAAAGACTGTGAATGGGTTTCAGCGGCTCTACAGAAAACTACCGAGAAGTCGCAACACTTCTCAGTCAGTGTTTCATTTGGCCCTGAGATTAATTTGGTATTCAGAACTTTCTTTTCGGCAATCATTTCTATTAGTTATGATAATGTCTAACAGAGTAATTGCTAAGAGGTGGAACTCAGTGACATGAGCAGTCAGACAACTTGTTAACAAGACAACCCCATAAACAGATACTAAACCACCACATTGAAAACTGCACAATCTCTGTTGACAGTGATGGGAGACCCCCAACGAGCGGTTACGGTGAAGAAGCTAAAGGAACGAGAGACCTGAGGAACTAAAGAGCAAAAGCGTAAAAGTTAGAAGTAGAACGGGTAGATAAGGCTGGTCCGGGCCACGATCACTGCGACCCACTCATTGGTCACGTGTTGAGCGTCTCCATTTTAGACAGTAGAGAGCAGAGTAGCACTGGTGGAAAGTGAGCCCTCCGAATATCAATTAGTCAGCAGTTTTTGCTCATATGTGAAGACTCAAAGTAAAATACTGAGGGCTCCACAGTAACTAAAGTGTAAACACAAAGGGGTCCGAGGCCCCATCAGGGGTGGAGATAATTGTTTCAAATGAATTCACTCTGTGAACACAAAGTCCCTTTCTGCTAGTCAGAACGACTGCTAGTCGTTTTGGTCCCCATTAACACTGAGTTAAATCAGTGAAGCAGTTTGTCATTCTGTTGTTTCTCCCTCGGTTCAGTTTTCTTTTTACAAGTTGAAAAAAGTGACCAAAAAATGCTTAAGAAAATATCACAGGATTGTTTCTTTTGCTCCTCCGTTCGAACGGATCTGTGGCAGGAACACAAAAGTCTAGATTAAAAAAGTTGCGATTTGCTCATAACCACGGTCATAATTGAGGCAATAAACCAACCAGTGTGTAGCAGCAGATGCTGAACGCAATTTATAAAACTGCACTAAAAATAAGAACACTGCTTAACACTTACAAGATGTCAGCTGTTTAACCCAAAGCTGCTGTTTAAAGCCAGATCAAAGTAACAAACAAATTGACTTTTAGTGGCAGATGTCACACTCCACCTCATTTATCTGACAGCTTTATTTAATTTTTAGAAACAGATTCAAATTACTAAAGAAAGTGGAACCATTCAAAATTTTGTTACCAGGTGTGACATTCACTAACCACTTATTAGCGTGTGAAGTCAAATTCTAATGATTAGATTTAAAACATATGATGATCCAAACACCATCTAAGATAGTTGAAACGAGCTTTATCGTCACCAGCTGCAACATGAGTGCTGAAGTGAATAATCCGATAATATATATATAGTCATGAAAATCAAGTTTTTGTGTGAGCTGATAATTTTGCACTTTTACTTTTACTACTTGTTGATTCTACACTAATGTGTGTCGGCTGGCAGTAAGTTCTTCAAATCTAACTGAACGGTAGCTGACTACTGAATATCCAGTTTTTCTATCAATGAATTTATTCTTCTTTGATGACACGGGCAAATTTCAAGATGACAATTGCTGGATTCATCGGGCTCAAAATGCGAATGACCTGTTAAGGAAGCATGAGATATAATTTTCACATATTGACTGCCCACCTTAACCCCAACCAAATCTTCGGGATATGCGGGCGAAGACTGTACATAGGATTCTGGGTGAAACGTTAATGAAACTCTGGATGAAAACTAATGTGAAATTGCAAAAGCTCACTGAAATAATGACAAAGCAAATGCACGTCGTAATCAGATCTCCAGGTGTTACTTCCTCAACACTGCGAAAAAACTAGTGATAGACAATTTCGATATTGATTTCAGCATTTTATCATAAATACTGATTTATAACATTTAAAATACTAAACCGCTAATCAACAGCATGCTGACATTACAGACGGTAGTTTTGTCTTCTTCATACTGTAAAGCTCAGACTGACTTACTGTGAATTTGTTTCCAAGATTTAATTATATATATATAAAGTAAGAAAATATGACCCAGGTTGTTAAAAGCCAAATGATGACTTTAAACAATCCCCTAACAAATGAAAGTCCAGCTGCAGGGCTTCTAAGCAAACATTCTTTCTCTCAAACCAAATCATGGCCAATAAAGAGAATAAGATATAACGTATCTTCCTCAGAATTGCTCCTCTTCTCTCGGAGAGTAAAATAACATTTAGCTTCACCCGTACAAGTGAGATTAGAGCCCTGAACTATGAGATCCGCTAATGGTGTTTGGAGAGGAGATTGGATCTGGAAGAAGGCTGCGATGAGCCCTGAGATGGGCTGGAAGTTTCCTCCTTACTCTGCTGTCTGAGATCGATAGCTCTATCTCCTCACTCTGACCTTGGTTTGACTCCAGTGGTAGAGCAGTTAGCGTTGGTCAGCTCGGCTTCTGTTACAATTAGCAGGAAGCTTTATCCTACACTGTCATACACCCCCCAAACACACACACACACTCACACACATGCGTAGACACACCAGGGTCGTGTTACACACACTCCCCTGTTGCTCTGGAGGAATCCATTAAAATTGTTCATGTGGAAATTCTCATCTCACTCGTGATAGTTTGTTGCGAAAGATGGCAGGATGAAAGGTGGATGGTGAAAAAAAAGGGGGAGAACAAATAGAGACTAAAGCGATAAGGATCAGGTAAGCAGGAGGTTAAAGGGTGAAGCTGATGTTAGCACCACCTCACACATCTCTCCTGACCTTAGCTTCAACCTGGGCGACTGTCATCAGAGCTGATCTGGGCCTGTGCGTGTGTGTGTGTGTGTGTGTGTGTGTAAAACCTGACTCCTTCAGGATTTGTCACAGTCTGGAGACCGTCCAGACAGAGGGGTTGAATGTGTTCTGTTCTTGAGGTGCAGTGAGTTTTATCAATATATTATTGACTCTGAATTACCAGCAGAGCTTTGCTTTTCATTGTCGGTATTCGTTGTTTCCGGTCATTTCCAAGAAGTCACATTTATTTTAACCACTGTAAACCAATGCTAATGTGAATCAGCAAATATGCCAGAAGTCTACTCCACAAAAATGTGCTCTCTATCACGACCTCTCAGCATGCTGCAGATATACAGTAGGCATAGCTACATATAAAATAACAAATGCAGATGGATACCCATGCAATGCTTTAGAAAGCATGTGTAGGTGGATTTAAAGGAGACAAAACCTCCAAAACTCTACGAAGCTGTTTCCCAAAACAGTCGAGGTGCCGTGTAAAATCTAAATAAAGATCTGCAAATATGTCATTGATATCACTTAGAAACATTTAGACAGAGGCGACAAAAGACTGGCCATGTATTTCCACAATCCACTGAGTAGGAACTTCAACATCCATGTCCAGTGTGCTGCAAAGTTTAGCATTTGTTAATTCAGGGAATCGTGGCTGATGTGTTTCATGCAGGTTTTCTGTGGGATATTGTTGTTTTGAGTTTGTTGCGCGAGTTTTTGTTAGGGCCCAGCTCTTTCTATTTATTTGAGGACTCTTTCCTTAAGCTACATTTCATTTTAATGAGTTTTCAATTTAAACAAATCTGGTATATTGAGTTTGCCCTGACTTTGAATGAATTCTGAAGGGGGGGGCTAAAATGTCTCTGCGCTTTTAGAATCAGCAGCTCTGATGACGCTGATTCATTTGCAATTCACATTGAACTCGTTAAGGGAGGCTTTTAAATTCATACCCATACATTGACTGCTTTGTCCTGCTATGACACAGCACATGGTGCTACTTGTGTTTTTGTGATTGTACAATGGAATATAATTACCATGCAAATTGCAGAAGAATGGCTGCCAAAACATTTGGATGTTCAGCAGGATTTAGTGGGCAGTGGCAACAAACACGAAAGGCGGATTTTCCGATAAAGCAGATTTATTGATCTGTAAGAAGGAACCTGCTTTCAAATGTTTGAATATTTTGGCAGGTTTCTGCCTTGTGAGACACCATGCTGAAGTGTGAAGCGATTAAGGTTTTGAAGACCCTCTGCGCTTTGTTCGTAGTGGGTTCAGGTGTGGTCTGGTCTGTCGCTACTGTACTGGAGGAGATCACCATAAGGCCTAGACGGGTGGGGCGATCTGCCCCTAATTAAGGTCTTCCCTTGGGGCCTGAGAAGGGAAGGTGGGGGGGGGGGGTTCTGGGGCCCCTCTATGATGGATGTCTCCTGGAAGTGGACAGGGCACAGCCACAATGGACTGACCCCTTAATGGTCTCCAATACACAGGAAATGGATGAGCCCCTCCCAATAATCCACATGATAACACGTACATTTATGCATGTGGACACACTCAAATCTCACATTGAGCTCATAAATAAGCTTTCAGGTGTGTACGATGAACACAGTCAATCCTCTGGCCTGTGATTGGCTGTTGTTCTCTCCTTGGATGAAACATCAAAGATTAACAGACAAGATTTCGCAGCTTTGACTTAACACACCCTTAAATCCCCTCAGTCCTTTGCTACATATTTCCTGCTGTACATGGAAGAAGCCTTTCAATTGCTTCACATTTGCACACACACACACACACACACACACACACACACACACACGCATACACATGCATCGCATGACACAGCATGCTACTGATGGGGCTCCAGAGGGTCCTGGCTCCCCCAGTCTCCACCTGCCACTCTTGGTCCCAGCTGAGGCCTGGTGCTGCATTACCATTCTTAGTCCATCCCCTCACATTTACATCAACACCTTCGGCTTTTATACACCCCGTCGTACAGCACTCATCCGGATGCAGACAATCCCTACTGTTCTCGGTTGTAAACATCCACACCCACCTACATATAGTTGCCCTAAGCCCCCCACAGGATCAATGGCCAGTGGCCTTGGCCGGCATGTGCTAATTCACAGGGGAGGCCTGCTGAAATATTGGGAAATTGATGACAAAAGCAAGGTTCCTCAGAGACAAGCAGAAGCTTATTATAAGCTGCCGGATAATCCGTGTGTTCATCACGCTGGATGTTTGATCTCACGCTCAGTAGTAAATGAGCAGTGTAAGGAAGTTGCTAAAGAAGGATTTTAAACTGTCAATTAATTCAGACATTTTTTTTGAGAGAGATTTCCTCTGCAACACATGGTGTCACCAGCCGGTTACATTCACCGTCCAGTGATGGCTTCTTATCCCCCCTCCCCCCCATACACACACACACACACACACACACACACACTTATTCTTATTCTGCTGCCCCGACATTGAACCCAAGCCAACCAGTAGGAGGCACTAGTGCAGTGATGAGGAGAACATCCAATTCTAACGACATATGTCTGTAATAAAACGATACCTGACAGAACTGAACAGGCTGAACGTCCAGTGGCACTGAGATCTCACATCACTGCACACCGAGAAAAAAAAACATGCAAACAGACAAAACACAAGCAAATTAAAAAACAAAACAAAAACAACGTCATCAATTTGACGGCACAGATGCAAGATTAAGAGACGTGCAGCAAAAAGCTACAACGCAACAGAAATGTCTCAGGGAGGAACTAAACATACGTCTAAAAATCTAAATGTCCGTCAGTTTTTAGTGCACCCTGGAGACATCACTATGACAGTTGTCTACAATGGTTTCGGGGGACACTAAAAAGTGACGGACACAACTGGGACACACCTGTTGCCATAATATCTAGTGCAATTTACTCTCCCTCAGTGGGTTGGGAAATAGTTTTCAGATTTATTCAGAATATTGCTAACTTCTGTTAGCCTAGTATTAGCGTGTTGGTAATTATTTTCCTGCTAACGTTATTCATCTGATGAAATGTATATGCACATTATTGAAGTGGTTGGCAGGTTTTTTGTAGATGCTCCTGGAGACATTGCTGTCGTCTTTGCTCCTTGCAGTGTGTTTCTCCAATTGGATGTGTCACATGTTATTTTTTATTACTTGCTTGTGTTTTGTCTCTTTGCAGTGCTATGAGTTCTCAGGGCCACTGTATGGAAGAGATGAAACACTGGCCAATCAGATGCCAGTAGAGCCACTGCTTTTCCTGTGCCCACCTACAAGCATAGAGTAAAAGAAGAGCTATCAAAGTCAATTACTCCTTTTTTCCCCCCGTTTTATTATTTAAATCTAGATTCACAAAGTCTATGAAACAAGCTAACAAAAGCAAAAGAAAACATACAATTTACACACACACACACACACACACACACACAAATCTTTATCAGGCTCATCCTCCAGTCAACAACTCTAAGATGGAAGGTTTTCTGAACCTCCCAACATTAACATAAGGTTGGAAGCATATTAGCTTTAATATGCAGCAAGAGTGCTGACTGGATTAGGAAAGAGAGATCATATTTCACCTTCACTAGCTTCTCTTCATTGGCTTCCCATAAAATCTAGAATAGAGTTCAAAACCCTCCTCCTTACATACAAAGCTCTTAATGGTCAAGCTCCATCATATTTAAAAGATCTCATAGTTCTGTATCGCCCGATTAGACCACTTCGATCCCAAAATACAGGCCTACTTGTGGTTCCCAGAGTTTGCAAAAGTAGAATGGGAGGCAGAGCCTTTAGCTATCAAGCTCCTCTCCTGTGGAACCAGCTTCCAATCCAAATTCGGGGAGCAGACACCCTCTCTACTTTTAAGACTAGGCTTAAAACCTTCCTTTTTGATAAAGCTTATAGTTAAACTGCTCACTCAACCTGAACTAGCTTTTCTCTATACATTTACTTGTCACCACTGTATACCATTAATTCTATATCCTACAACCTGTACGATGCTTTGTTGTTGCTTTTTTGTTGTTTTGTTGTTGCTTTTTTGTTGTTTTGTTGTTGCTTTTCTTGTTGTTTTGTTGTTGCTTTTTGTTGTTGCTTTTCGTTGCTCTTTTCTTTTCTTTCTCCACTTTCCACTCACCCCAACCGGTCAAGGCAGATGGCCACCCACCCTGAGCCTGGTTCTGCTGGAGGTTTCTCCCATTAAAGGGAGTTTTTCCTCTCCACCATTGCCTAGGGCTTGCTCAAGGGGGATTTGTTGGGTTGCTTCTACATACTTGTGTAGTCTGGACTTTATTCTGTAAAGTGCCTTGAGATGACTTTGTTGTAAATTGGCGCTATATAAATAAAGTTGAATTGAATTGAATTGAAATTGAATCTTATATCTTATGGGATGCTGCAAATGCAGCATTAAATTTGACCAATTTCCCCAAACCCTGTGCAACCTTGCAATTTAAAACAGAAAAACATAGAAACGTGCATCACCGTGGCACAAAGAGGCATTTCAGGTTGCAATGATCAGGCCCATGGAATCCTGGAAGGACTCACTTATACACAGAACCATTGTCACATCAGAAATGAGAGAAAATGTGTTGCTTTATTTTATTTGAATTTCTCCACGTAAAACCAGGATAAACATTATCTCAAGTGACATAATCATGACAGAACAATCTTCGCAAATTCATCTGAGCAAAAAATAGAAAAAAAGATTTATTACACTGACAGAAAAATCCCATTAGAAAACATTGACGAAAATGTATTGACATACTTCGCTCATTTAAACATTAGTACTCTTTGGTTCTGCCTCTGGCATTATCTATGATTCTGAGAACACAATGCATAATTAAAACTGCAGTCTACATTTACTCAGGGTTGGAACTGAATTTAGGTTATAGCCTCAGCCTTGGGATCACAACGTCATCTATGCCAGAAGTAGGATAAGGGCATATTTACTTGTTAGAAAAGATACAGCTATTTTGTTTGTCATTTAGTACGTACGTCTGCTCAAACCTCAGAGCAGAGGCATATTTCTAATACATGCTTTCTTTTGATGGGGCTCTTAAAGGCAATAATTAGCACTTTGTGCTTAGGTAATGGTAGGGGGCTCTGGGCTCTGAGGCTGTTCACAGACAGATTGCTAATGGAGGCGCGTTTGTATCCACTGCCATCCTTCCTTCATCAGTCCCCCCCCCCCCCCCCCCCTCAATTTAAAACACTCAAGAAAATGTTCTGTGACAGACACTCAAACACACACACGCACTTTAAAGGGTCTGGTAAAAATCCACCACACACGCCCCTAATGAGTTTGCAATTTTTTTTGTGTCTTTTTTGTGTGTTTGTGAGTATATTGTGTGTATGTGACAGATTGGTCCACTGGGAGGCAGGAAGCATGGTACCAAATGCTCAACTAATAAGTGAATAATGTTTGTTTTGCTCTATGTGTGTGTGTGTGTGTGTGTTGTCAGTGTGAGCTTCCTGCATGAGCATGTTTTTCTAGCAGACTGTGTGGCTCCTCCTGCTATGTGTGCTGGAGTTAAAAGGGAAGTCTTCAGGCTAAGTGGTGGTAAGCGCTGCCTCACACCAATCACATCAAATGAAATGTGTGTGTGTGTGTGTGTGTGTGTGTGTGTGTGTGTGTGTGTTTGTTTATCAAATTTATAAAAGTGGGGCCAGTTTGGGGCGGTGAATTTATTGACATGAGGTCGTATTGCAGCCACATCTGAAACCTAAGCTGATGCTAGAGGACAGTCAGAGCATCCTGTCCTCACTGTATCAGCACTGTGTCCCCTCTGGTCTCTCACTGTCTCATTTATAATGTTTTATTGAGTCTGCGTTCTGTGATACATCCCTAAAATAGGACAGTATATAAAAACAAGAGCATTTTAGAGCTCGCTTATGAGTTTTTGAACAGAAAATAAAACCTAGTGGTATCAACTTAAAGCTGCATAAATAAATGATTTTATTTTGACAATAATTCAAGAGACTGTACAGGAAAGAGAGAGTGGAAGGTGTTTGTAGTAACAAACCCACAGTAAATTCTCACTAGACTGCAGCACCTCTCAGCATTTTTGTGTCTTTCAGCTTGTTGTTTTGGTTTACCGGCTCATAATTTTACAGTTTTCTTTCAGTCTCATTACTCTGGTCAACATTGTTTAAAGCCACAGCAGTTGCTCTGAAAAACCCACTCAGAACCACACAATGATCACACTAAATTAATGATGAGCAGGTGGAAGTTAGCAGAAGATTTAAGAGGCTGCAACCAGAAGGCTGCTTTATTTTCTTTTTCCCCGACCCAAACCCTTTCTGTACGTCGCATAAAGATAAAGTCTTATGCCTAATTTAGCACGTTAGTAGACAGTGTAAACTCACTTAAAAGTGCGTGAGTTAAATCCTGAGAAAATTGCTTTTGCCTATTTGCTACTAATCATGTACATGTTAAATCCCTGTAACATGTTTTCGAAGGCCTTTTCCTTTTTTTAAACAAATCGATGTGTTTTTCAGCTGTTCAAACTAAAATGTGTCAAAAATAACAAGAAAACGTTGAAGCTTGCCTAAACGATGTAATCCATCACAGTAACCACCAAATCGGAAAGTATTTTTACTTCATCGTTTAATGGTTACATAAACTATTTATAAATGTGCAGGTAAAATGCATAAATAAAAAGATATAAGACCAACAAAAGTTGTTGATGAATTCAAGCAATTTTCATAATGTAAGTGAATGGAATGGGAAATATCTAAAAATCCAAAACCACTTAACATCCATTAAATAATGGTGAGCAATATTATAAATGCTCCAACACACAAACACACTGGTCCTTTAAACAAGCCGACGTGCTAATGTGGAGCTCCGTATGGCCATGCTGCTGAGGCAGTGTTAGTTCACTCAGTCAGTCAGGTGTGTGGCAGGTGTGTTGGCAGATCCCCAGCCAGTTCTGTGGGGCCTCTGGAGTCATTTATCTCTAAATGAGTCCCATCTGCTGGGCTTTTGCTGCGGAGGTGGAGGTGAGCAGAGTGAGACACATTCAGGAAAAGACTCCAGCGTTTATGTAGCGCAGCTGTCACTTGCTTGTGAGAATCACAGGAGATCTACTGTAGAGACAGTGTCTCTGCTCAGAGGACGATGTGCGTTGACGTGTCTTATACAGGTATGAGGGAACGTGTTCTTTACCAAACCTGTATGTATCATTATGTCTTAAACTATTTCAATTTTCCTCATTAGAAGTAGAACCAAAGGCTTGTTTGGTGAATACAATAATAAGAAGAAGAATCTGTGCTCGTCAGAAAATGGTTGACAGTTGGAAACAGCAGTCCAACGACAAAAACTTCCAAAGGGATGTGACTGCATTGTTATAGGCACTGTGGTTGCTAATTTTAACACAAATGAGTTTGGGGGTTTATAATGCATTTGAGTTTATGTCAGTTTTAATATTTTACGTCTAATATATTTAACTTCTATTTCATAGTTTTATATTTAATGATGTGGTTAAAATCCTCTGTAAAATAAATAATGAAATACCAGCAATTTCATACTATAACTGAGCATATTTTTCCTGTGCTTGCAGAAGCATGATGCCCAAAGCTTTGGACGGCCAGATTGTTATGGAGAAGACGCCTCGTTACTTTGTTACCGTGGAAACACCACCACGAGTCCATTCTATGTCTCAGGATGTGAAGCTGATTGTAGTCGTCCGTGACCCCGTAACCCGAGCCATTTCTGACTACACACAGATTATCTCCAAGACCCCAGACATCCCTCAGTTTGAGAGCCTGGCCTTCAAGAACCGAACCACAGGTACAATTTAATTCTGGTGTCGGAGTGCAAGGCTGCAACCTTCCTGGCTGATCTAACATTGATCCTGTTTTTTTTTTGTTTCAACAAAAAGTAGGGTTTTAACTTTTGGGAATCAAATTAGCAGTAACTGAGGGAGTTAAGCTCAGAATTCTAGCAGCAGTCTCTGTCACAAAGCTTTTGACAGCACTTCTCCACATTAAGATATGTTTTGGAGCATATTCATCTACCGCAATTATGTTTGGAAAAAAGTTGGACAGTGTAACTTTAAAAAAAGCCATATGTTGATGTGATTTTCCGACATACTGTACGGTTTGCTGCCGATAAAATGTTATTTTGATTTAATTTAAGCTCGGTTAATATGTTAAGCAAAAGAAAAACTAAAACGTACAAACATAACGCCTTCTGCTGGTAGATGAGATGTTTTAGCAAAGGCCAAGTTGGCAGTGTCGGAGTTCGGAAGCAATGGATTAATAATAATCTGAGACATCTGGGACAACAGGATGCTGTAGGGACGACATATTTTTGTAGACTTACCCAATGTTGGTTCCCTTAAAAAGAACCAACAGGATTCTTACAGATTCTTAAGGATTTAGGATTATTGCCAAAATAAGCTGAGCGAAAAACAGAAGTGATAAACAAACTGAACCATGATCACATAACTTTTATACTTATTGCCCTTGTGTAATGTATGGACCTTAATTAAGACATTTAAACAAAAATGTATTCCAAAAGCCCAAAGCCCACTTTGGGTGGGATTTTTTTTAGGGCTCCCTCCTTCCTTCCTCTCCAGCAATGACGATTCTGAATAAAGAGCCTTGTGTCATCTCTCATTTGCCTTTAGGTCAGATCGACTCGCTGTGGAGCCCTCTGTGGATTGGCCTGTATGCCCAGCACCTGGAGCGCTGGCTGGCCTGGTTCCCTAGGAATCAGATACATCTGGTCAGCGGGGAGAGGCTCATCTCTGACCCTGCTGGAGAGGTGGGCAAAGTCCAGGACTTCCTGGGCCTTCAGAGGATTGTCACGGACAAGCACTTCTACTTCAACAAAACCAAGGGCTTCCCTTGCCTGAAGAAGCCAGAGGGCAGCAGTAAACCTCACTGCCTGGGGAAGACCAAAGGGAGGACGCACGCCTTCATCGACCCGGAGGTGATGCAGAGACTGAGGGATTTCTACAAGCCACACAACCAGCGCTTCTATCAGATGGCAGGACAAGACTTTGGATGGCAGTGACCCTTTGATTGTGTCGAATTTGGGGCTTTTGGTAGAAAATGACACTGAAGCCTGTGCAAATCTACCATCTGACTGTAACAGATGCACAGTCCCACAGAACAGAGCCAATTTCTACTTCTGACCAGCAGAGCAACATCTCCGAGACCCGATCGCGTAAATCCAGTGTCAACATCTTCATCTCTACCAATCACTCAGTGCTAAAGTACGACTTTATATATCACAGATGTTCCAGAAAAGAGGCGATTAGGGAATGTGCTGAGATGCTTCTTTCGGTTTTCTCCTTGTGTCGGACAATTATTCCAACTCCAGATGGTCATAACACCGTCACTGTCAGTTACAGCTGTATGAAGTAGACTGGTGAAACACACACAGTGTAGCTTTTAGTGTCTCTGAACTGCAGTGTAGTCCCTTAGTTTTTAGGCTGTAGTGGCCCAACAAAACCCACAACGTCATCACATTCCTCAATTTCCACATTGTTCTTTTCATTTACCTGTTTGGTGTCGAGCTTCACTGGTTAAGAATTTAAGGGGCAGTTAGTGAATATAAAGTGAGTGTCAGTCTATAAGCACTGGTCTCAGAAAAAGAGGGGGGATGAATCTTTTATGTGGCGAGCAGCAGAGGGGGGAGCGAGAGAATCTTTATATGAGCTCAGATTTGACTGAGTGGTTTCGTATTCTTGAATAATGAATGTGGATAAATGGATGTAGGGGAACTGATGTGGATCACTTCCTCTTGGTCTGTTGGCACATTCATGTGTCCTGTCTTAGGTTAGAGTTCCGACTGCAAAACACCGCTCTACTCTACTTATACGACTGCTGAAGGACAACCAAAATCAGAGAGAGGCTTGACCGGTCAGTGGCCGTTTTCTCTGGATGTGATGTATGAAGCTGTCAGCCTTCATACAGGGTCTTTTGTTTTCAATTTGCATGTATTTGCACTAGTTGGAAATCGTTTAAAAAAAAAAAAAAAGAAGCTATTTTTAATCAGAGGACTTACAGATTTTTTTGGTGGTGACTTTTCTCACATTTCCCTCTTTTTCCTCTCGTTTTGAGCCTCGATGAGGGAGGTTTGGTTTCATGCTGCACATACATGCAGACAGCATTAATGCAACTGCTTTGCAAGTGTAAATCTGTTCATGTTCAGTAATGTTGGGACTACGGCAACATCTTTGTTGGTAAGATTACGTCGATGTAATGTAATGTGAGTAACTTAATTTAATTATTGGTTATACTGTTCATTTTTATGGGTGATTCTATTTTAAAAATGGTAAATTGCTATTAAAACTGAGAACATGTGAGACTTTTTCTGCTGCCTGCGTGTAGTTCCTGGGTAAAAACAGTCAGTGAAAGACAACATCTCCATCTTGTGGACAATAAATTCAACAGTAGGGAAAAAGTCCAGCAGAAACCAGTAAAAAGCAGCTGCTTGTTTATTATTTCTCCTCCACACTTAGTCCTCATTTAAACACTATATTGTCATAGAAATGTATTCATATTAACATTTTAGGCTGCAACCCACACAAAATCGAACTGAACATCACTACACAAAAAGGTGCCACTGTAAATAAGTCTGGCACACAAACACACACACACACACACACACACACACAAAGACACAACAGTCCATGCTTCAGTTTTCAGTGCATCCCGGGGTGAATTTAAATGGAATAAATCTACATTACCTTTCACTTTGAATTCAAACAAATAAATAAAAAGTACACAAATATACCTTTTCAAATGCACTTAAAAAGTACTTTAAATACCAGCAATCTCCCTCTGAATCCTGGTTCTGTGAATACATAAGAAACGTGTCCTATTATTTAAAAGAGGGTTGCTCCTCTCCAGCTGATGACTTTTGGCAGTTTGCACAGACAGCTACGTGTTTCCTCTAAAGCGGTTATTAGTTGGAGCGTCAGCATCGCCCTCGTTACGAGTGTGTGCACAGAGCATGCTGCTGGGAGTAAAGGCACTCAGCTCAGCCTAATGGTGTCTTCCCTCCCCGTAACCAGCATCCTATACAATTAAAAGACCTTTAAGTCCTCTGTGGGGGGAAGCTGTGTTCCTCAGGTCGACACGGTGTTACTACGATTCCTTTTTCTCACTTCAGCTACACATTTCCTCCACACCTGAATTCTCTAAGGAATAACACCTGGCCAGACATGTTTTAAGCTACCTAATGCTGTTTGGTTCTCATGTGGGAGGAAGCTTCTCATCATTGTACCATATTGGAATCAGTGTGAGCTCTTTATCACTGGGATGTCCAGTAATGTGTATCTACAGCTGTGAGGACACACTGCTTTAGCATTTGTGTACATTTTCCTCAATAAATAAAATCCCACAGGCAGCAAGCCCGGAGGCCTGGTAAGTCATTTGAGTGTGCTAGTCGTGGTTGGAAGAATGTTGGCTGAGGAAAGTCGCTAATCACTGATTGGGCCACTGTCCTTTCCACAGAGTCGGCTCTGGGTTGGGGGCTCCCATCTTTTGCTTGTAGCTCACAGTGACCCTTTACAGCTGTGATGCTTGGAAAACTACACAACTGTCAATATGTTGGGCTCAGTGGTTCAGTATCAGCTCCTAAAGATATTCAATGTAGCGTTTGAGCATCAACATATCATCACCAGATCAATTCTGTGACATTAGTGTAGTTACAATAAATAACTGAGACCACTACTGAAATGAACCAGACGTACGTTAGTATGAATCAAACGGAGCTAAAAAAGGAGACTGAGTACTGGACTTTGACTGGTGGCCTGGAACATCTCTCTAAATTAATGCTACTGTTGCCGAATGTCTGCTGAATGTTTAAATAGGCAACATGCTTTAAAGAGTTACCACGTTACCCATCCATCCATTATCCGTAACTGCTTATCCTGTTTAGGGTCATTGGGTGCTGGATCCTATGCCAGCTGTCGTTGGGTGTGGCAGATTCCATCCTGGACAGGTCTCCAGTCTATCTCAGAGATACATTCACACTCACATTCACACCCACGGGCAATTTAGGGTCACCAATTAACCTAACATGCATGCGTTTAGACTGTGGGAGGAAACCGCACTACACGGAGGAAACCGACACAAGCACAGAAGAACATAAACTCGACACAGAAATGCCACGGTCGGCTGCTGGATTTGAGCTTGCAAAGACGGTTTCGTGTTTAAATAAGCAGCTGCTTGTTAGTAAAACCATACTGTGCTCAACTTGTTAGAGACGAATGAATCATCTTCCAGCTGTGGTCTCGTTTGGTTCACATCCGCTACACCAATGTTTCAGACTGAACATGGGGATGACCTGCTGATGGTGAAAAATGCTACATGTTGATACACTAGCAGTACTCCTCTCCCTGCGGTTCGGGCAGGTCGTTGAGGTCAAGGAAGATGGAGGTGTTGGAGAGTTTGCGGCCATTGGACGACAGGTCCAACAGCTCCTCGGCAGTGCTCGGCACCGAGCTGATGTACATGTCCCACACCTGCTCCGGAGAGTCCAGCTCCAACAGCTTCTGCTTGATCTTCAAGTTCTTCTCAATGTTCCTACGCTTGTGCTTGAACTCTAGGATGGTTTTGGTGTAACGGTTAATGGTGGTGACTGAGGATGCCATGCAGGCTGTAAAGGAAGTCCACGCCAGACTATAGGAAACAGACACAAACAGTTTGAGCCTCCTTGGTGGCTCAACCCAAGTTAAAATAAAAAGAAAAGATGATTTGTTCTTTTAAAGTAAGTTGTCATTAAAGTCATTTCATAATCATGGCCTTTCCTAAAATCAGGTTGTCTTTTCTTTCATTGTCATTGACATAACTATTCTCCCAGCCGACATTAAAAGCTGTCAAAACCATTTTTGTCACAATAAAGTAATAATTATAAAGTGACAGGAAAACATAGCTTGTTATGATCAGTGATCACAAGAAAAACAGCCCTAAAGAAATAATTGATGATCTTCAACAGTAAACTAATAAAAGTCTTCCCTGACAAGTGGAGGCTTGTATGGAAAATGTATTACTGTTCATGGTTGCAGAATTAAGTTCACCAATCACATGTGGTAATGTATCCACATACATCTGACCATGTAGTGTATGTGTCAGTTAATTTACTGGCGTTGTATCATTGATATTATCTGTGTCATTATATTACATGCTAATAATGTATGTTAAGAAGAACATCTGAGTCCTTCTTACACTACTGGAAAAAAAGGTTCTGACATTCAGCTGTCCTACAGTGTTGCTGCATGTTTGTGGATATGTGGACTCACATGTAAGACCAGCTGTAGTCCCACGATTGAGGTTTCCAGTCCTCGGGGCCCAGACTGACAGTGAGCTGGAAGGCTGTGGTGAACATCATGTGGGCCACCATACCCAGGAGACCTACCAGACGGAGAGAGAGAAGCACTCATCACACTGCAAGAAGCAGCCTGAAGACACTCGGTCATCTTTGCACTTCAGTTCACTCGCCACTTGGTGGCAGTTTTACACAGGATGAAGACCCACAAAACCTCAGAAAACCTGCTTCCTGTGACTAACTAATACAACAATTTCAGAACGTGAGTTTGTTTTAAGATTGTGTTATGTAGTGGTGAAAAACAGCTGCTGGTCTGTTGGGTATGAGCACATAATTCCATCAGCATATGTATCGGAACATAAAGTGAAACACAACACCTGAGCAGCTTTAATATTAGAAAGAGGCAGTGACTCTACAATCCAATGCAACTTAATTTACAAAGCACCTTAAAAACAAGACAATTGGCCAAAGTGATGTACACAGACATGAAGACGAATGAAACACATAAAAGATACATAGATATAAGGCACAAAAACAAATACAAACAAACAGTATAACATAGTAAAAGCCAACATCTCAAACCGAGTTAAATGCCAAGGAGAAGTAAAGTGTTTTAAGGGATGATATAAAAATAGGAAGTGAGTTGGCCTGCTTGATGTGCAAGGGCAACTCATTCCACAATTTTGGGCCAGCAACTGAAAAAGCACGGTCACCTCGACGCTTCCTCTTCATCTTAGGGACAAGTAAAAGTGAAGGATTTGCTGATCTAAGAGAGCGTGATGGAGTGTGTGGCAGGAAGAGGTTAGTCAGATACTGTGGGGCGAGACCATGAAGACACTTAAAAACAAATCAAACGGATTTTAAATCAATATGAAAACATGAAGTGATGCCAAGAGTAGTAGTAGTGTTTTTTTCGTACCAGTTAAAAGCGGTACGTTTGTACTAGCTGTAGCCAAGCAAGTGATGTACGGCTGAACCCAACATAAAGGGTTCCAGTAGTCTAAGCGAGTTGTGATAAAAGCATGGATTAAAATCCCAAAGTGATGCTGAGAAAGAAAAGGTTTCGCTTTGGCCAGTTTTCTCAAATGAAAAAAGCTGGACTTGACCACTGAACTAATCTGTGTATCACGTTTGAGATCACCGTCCAGTCTAACGCCCAGATTGTTGCTGTAGGTTTCAAATACTGATTTAAAAAAAATCCAGGTCAACCTGGACTTTGGAGGCATTTATACGTCGATTTCTTCACTGTATGAGTCGTATTGAATTGACTTTCGTCTGCGTAAAAGTGGAATGAGATGCCAAGTTTTTGGAGAATTGAACCAAGAGGAAGTAGATACAGAGAGAAGAGAAGATGGCCAAGAATGGACCTTTAAGGAACCCCACATGTAAGAGGCCACTCTAAAGCACCACCCTGAATACCCACCCAGCTCTCCAAGCGAGGCAGGAGCATCTGACGCTCCACTGTATCGAAGGCAGCTGTTAGATCGAACAGAGGGACTGTGAACATCATTAAAACCCCTCAACGGTGCTGATTCAGTACTGTGCCGGGTTTTTAACGCAGACTGAAAAACCTCAAGAATATTCTGCTCATCTAGGAACGATTTCAACTGATTTCAACACTAAACAACTTTCTCCAAAACCTTAGAAAGGAAAGGTAGTTTAGAGATTGTAGAGTCCAAGCCAGGCCTCTTGATGCACGCTTAAAACTTGCAGGTACAGTCCCATCTGCTAAGCTGCCATTAATAATATTGTGCACATATGGAGCCAAAGTGGGGAAGACGTCTGTACAAAGACGACATGGAGTGGGATCGTTGGGATCCAGCAGGCCTTATATGACCAATTATTTCTAACAAAAACGAAAGACTGACAAACTCAAACTGATCAAAAACAGCAGAGCGCAATAAAAAAAAGCTCATTAAGTTCGCACACACTTCCACAGAGTTCTCCACACAGGTCGATTGAGGGACATTAAGCATTTCTGGTTTTAAATAAAACACAAAGGTTGTGACAGTTGGAAGCATTAACATCAGACTTCAAGGTTAACAACTGTAAAACCACGTGTAACCATAAGATCAAGAGTGCGCCCACGTTTTTTTTTGTGGGATCAGACACAGATTAAAATCGTCAGTGAGATTTTAAAAATCTTTGGCTTTTCAGGTCAGCACACACAAGTTAAAATCCCCAAGTATTAAAAGTCTGTCAAATGTAGGCATTATTCCGGCTGAAAAGTCTGCAAAGTCACCAATAAAGTTTCTATTGTACTTGGGCAGTGGACAACACGAGGGGAGAGAGAATCCAGTTGGAAGAGGTTCATCTTGAAGCTGTGCTGTTTGCCATGACCCGTTTACAAGCATAGCTTTCCACTGTAAACAGTCGCTATTCTTCCTCCATTACCAGACGTCCTTGGACAGTTAAAATACATGCAAGCAGGTGACATGAAGCACAGAACTCATCCAGTCATCCATGTTTCTGTTACACACAGAAAATCCATCCAACCACATAAAGAAATCCTTTAGAATAAAGGTTCTGTTCGCTACAGTTTGGATCTAAGGCTGCAGATAAATTGTAAATGTTCTGCACTTATATAGCACTTTTCTACCTATCGGCACTCAAAGCGCTTTACACTGCTTCTTATTCACCCATTCACACTCACAATCACTCAAACACTCTAATGGGGGAGCTGCTATGCAGCTGGCCAACACTCACTGGGAGCAACTAAGTTGGGGTTCAGTGTCTTGCTCAAGGACACTTCGACATGTGACCAGAGGAGCTGGGGATTGAACAAACAACTGTGAGATTGGTGAACAACCGCTCTACCTTCCTGCACCACAGTCTCCCAAATCACTGGGAGAGTTATGCACAGGAAAATAACCACACAGTTGGGCTGAATCAACCATGCAGGACACAACAATGGAGATGAATGATTTGCTCCTGTAAGACTCACAGAACTCGTAAGTGTACGATGCACAAATGTATAGTAGAGGGTGAGAGTACTGTAATGTTCTGATCTGTTAGTTGTGGCTATAGTGGTTTTGTGACAGCTGGAGCTGAAAATCTAACTGTTGCATCATATACGAATAAAATCTGATGGCGCAGCAGTGGCTCAGTAGGGGGAGTGGCTGCCTACCGACCATGGGGGCGGATGTTCGCGCCCGCTATTCCTGACCATATGTCAAAGTGTCCCTGGGCAAGACGCTGACTCCCAAACAGCTCATTCCCATCCCCGGCCGAGCAGCACCGGTTCTAACCCGGTAGAAATTGGAGAGGGTTGCGTCAGGGAGGGCATCCGACATAAAAGCTATGACAAATCAAGATGCAGACAAATAATCCGCTGTAGCGACCCTGAACTCACAGGATAAGTCGAAACGGCACAAATATGTACATTTTGATGACAGAAGTTATTTGTGGGTTACAACAAACATGCAAAATAGAATTATGCTTTATTTTTCTATTCAAAAACTGTATTTCTTTAGTTTTACAGGACAAACATTGGTAGGAGCCGGAAATAAAAAATCAATTTAACGATACCTCCGATATTATTGGCTATGGCTGTTAAAATGTTTAACAGTAACAGGACAGACCCTCATATCAAACATCTTGAATTTTTTTATATCTTATATTATCTTAAGTAAGATGTAAGATGCCAGTAATTTAAAGAGTGTTTATATGCTGTTGAATGGTGAGATCAGTCTTCAGCTAAGGTTCAGCAGGTCAATTACTACCTACCAGCGCTGGTATTATCACTATAACATGTGGTGAAACGGTGACATGTTGTTGCATGATGATTTTATTCAGAGGACTGAGTTGGGCTGGATGGATGGGCGTCAAAGCCAAGGAAATGTTATTTGTGAGAAAACCTGATGACACTGCACTGCGAAATATTAACTGATAACGACGTACTGAGCTGCCTGGAGCAGGTGCCCACTGGCCTATAGCTATGGTGCTGATAACAAGAGAGAAGGGGCCGCTGAATGCTGTGACAACAAGCAGGTGAATAAACACACAATATTACTTTTGTATTTTTGGAGATGCTCAAAGATTCCACAAACCCTGCAGGCTCCTTGTATGCAGATTACAACTTCGAGTTTTGATAAGGGACTAAACTACAGCTCGGCAGGCTTGTCTTCAGAACTGGATGGAGAAATGGCTGTGAAGATTAGATCATTTAAAAGGCTGAGACTATCTGTGCACATTTTTATCCCACACTCCACCAATCAGCCCTACTCACTGTCCTCTTCTCAAGGACACTTCTGTGTCTGTCTCTAATTCCAGCTTTTTCCTTGTGTTTTGCCATTTTAAAAAGAGCTGTGCAATTTTTTTTCTTCACCTGGAGCATGTCATGAACCATAAAACACAGCAGGGGTAAAAACCAACACGTGTAGCCATATTCAATCCGATTACCACATAAGCTCCCCCAAATCCCTGGGCTCAGCATGAGCGCACCACATTCAGCACCAAACACCGAAATTCCCATCTCATCCATGTCACAGCTCATGTTTATTCTTAAAGATATTCCATTGCAGTATTATCCTAATGTTATGCAGATCAGAAGCAGCTTTGTGTTGGGATGAGAGAGGAGTTTCACATTGCGTGGTGTTGTATGGAAATTAAGCTTGTTCTGCTCACACAAGGTCAGATACTTCCACGTGAAGTCAGTAGATGTCAGCCCAGGTCATTTATTTTTAGTGCCTAGAGCATTTACAGGGACACAATGCATCATAGACACGAAGCCAGTAACACCGTTGAGCTGTAGTACAGAGAGAACGTGGCCTCCGGAGCATTGAAAGGCTGTCTGCAAGTGACCTTCAAAGGCCAGGAGGGGGCATCAAGCTCAAACATGAGTGCTGAATAAAGGAATGAATACAAATATAAGAAGTTGTCACTCATATCTTCAGTGGAATAGTTTATACCAAAATGTACCTTCATCCTTTTTCCCCAATTTGAGTGTGTATATTGTGCAAAAGCCACATATACACAAACACTAAATATTATGTCTTTAATTGTGATGTCATTTCATTTTTGGTTCATTTTTTCATGGCTATTATTAGTCATGAGAATAAAATAGGTGGTTGAGTCCTGTGGTTTCCAATTTGAGAGACGGGAAACAAGCCAACTCTGGAGGTTTACTGGAGAATTTTACCTTTCTGAATATTTAAATAAGTCGGAGAAAAAACCCTGTACTTAGGCCTGCGTGTAGATACTGTTGCATCTTAAAGATGCCTATGCACTGTTGCATAACAGCGATCTAACAGGGTCATTGTATGTCACAATGTGCCAGATGGGTCTAAGAAAATCTTGATTGCAGTCCGTGTTACAGGTTTTAAGGATTTCAGAAAACTGCCTGGAGAATGTAGTGCAACAATATAAACAACAAACGCAAGAGGAAACACATTATCAATTCACATCATCCATCTGTGCTGCTTCTTTGAAAATGCTGCAAGAAGAGAAAATACGATGTAGCTCCAGCCATGGTTCTATTAAAGAAGCCTAAAACCATGGTTTCAAATTACACCTGCTTCTCTGTAGCATTAACTACTAACAACAAAATAAGCAACAGACCCTCATGTAGAGCAGAGCAACTTTGTAGCCAATCAGAGGAAGCTCATTACACATCATATCCATCAGGTGTCTTCCTATTATTCTCAAACATACATGGCTAACATCATCTCATCGGGTGCTGCAGTCACGTGCTCATTCCTGGGAGATTACTGTATCAGGTAAGCATCCTATTCCCTGCTGTTTATCTGAAGATTGCCGTGACCACAGATAACACTGATGCCTTTGGGAAAACACTTCCATAGTTCTACAGCTTGTTTGTGGACAATACGAACCACTGTGCAGTGCTTTATCATCTAATAAGTTCCCAACACAAATCAATCCTTCCAGCTGGACTTCACATATCAGAATTCATTGCCTCCTTGTCGTATCAATAAATTCACATCTCTGTATTTTCCTTATTTATCCTTCTTTCTATTATTGTTGTCATTACACAAATAACCTCAGCTCCAAGTGCTTTAGCTGAGGCTCAGCTGTTGTCTTTATCTGCAACGTATTACTGGTGGTTATAGATGCCTGGTTAAACCTTCTAGTAACTGAAAATGGGAATCCAGTATTTTCACTGGTCATCAGATTTGACATCAGAGTGCGTGGCCTGGTTTCTTCAGTTCATAACACAACAATAATAAATACATACGTATGTAACACAGAAGATTCTGTGTTACATATGCGCGAGTAACCAGATTCGTGTACAGGCTGGAGATTTCAACACATTTTTCTCAAAATTGCTGAGATGTTAAATATGCAAATACAGCACAAAATGTCCAATGTTATCAACCCTCTACACAAATTGTCACAAAGACGTTACACAGTTTATTTGGCTATAAAAAGAGCACTTGTGTTTTTTCGCACTTGCAGGACAATTTGTTAAAATCCAAGGGAAGTTCTGTTTTTACAGAGCTGGTAAAATTAATCATCCACACCAAAAACAACAACAAAGAGTGATCTTTGTCTTTCTTCTTTTTCTCTCAGAGTCTCACACAGCTTCCACATAAACTTTCATCACGCCTCCGATGACTGACAGCCGCAATGAGGGTTAATTTTGGCTCCTCTATTGTTCTCCTGGACGTCATTACCACAGCCACTTTATTCACCACAGTAAAAACAACACAACGTTTAAATGCCTTCCTCAATTTAAATATTTTATAGCACAGTAAACCCTTTGTAATAAGTGTGTGAGACTGTTAAAAAGCAAACATGCTGCGATAGATGTCTTTTTATTCCACCAAGTAAAAAAAATTGACTCCGTAGGAACTGTGAAGGGGTCACCTCCTCGTTTATGCAAACAGCTCACTTCTCTAGACAGTGAGTCACATATAAATAAAACATAAGACATGCAAGGTTGAGAGGTTCGGTTCATCTTTTCAGCTGAAAGTTTGAACGGGAAAAATGCCGGGGCAAGGCCACGATCACATAACTCACTGAAGCCTGAGTCTGAGAGGCTTCAAGTGGCAGGACAGCTGGGTTGAACTGGGTTGAACTCCTGTCATCTAAATTGAAACGATAAGGACGCCGAAACTGGACTGATCAAGATTGGGTCAACTCCAGGATCATATGGGCTGCATTTGCAGAGGTAAAATGTACAGACACATTTCCTGGCACTAATCAAGCAGTGGAGCTTAAGTAATATTTCTTAAGGCGCTTACATCCAGTACATGGACACGTTCCACACGTGCACACTGTAAAACATGATGGCAACTCTGGACAGTACCAACAGCTAGAATAACTTCTTTATTTATTATATTTAACTTAGCAACATGGAGAAGTTAAAATATAAAACGGTGTTTGATACCATCTCACAAGACAGTGTCAAAGATAGTGAAATAAACATTATATAGTTTGGTGCAAAAGATAGTAAAACAAAGATTTGTTTTTCATCAACATAATATTCATGACACTTAAAGTAAAGTTTTGATTATTATTATTTTTTTATCAAACGGAGATGCACACTTTTGCACTGGTATCATTTTCACAATTTTACCATGACTTTTCTATGCACTTTTTTTTTTACTTCTGTTCACACAACTGTAAAAAAAATGCTAATGCTGCTTTGTGTTGGCTGTTAATTTTTTAATACACACAAAGGCAAAATCAAAGACCTAACGGCAAGTAAGACCAACAAGAGGCCCTAGAGCACACTGCAAAGACAAAAGGCAAGGATTCAATTCAACACGTTCAATCAGCTGAAATGTTGCTGACACATCGAAAGAAGAGTTTGATGGCTGCTACCCGCCCAACTGTGGCCAACTCACAAACTTCTGAAATGTTACCAAGTATTAAGTAATGTACAAGTGGTGAACAAACTATTGAATTAGGTTCTGAACTAAGAAAAGTTCTATAAAGAAGGCAATAACTTATAAAACTGATGTTGTTAAATGTTTTACTGTAGTTTTTACCAAACATGGCTAATAGCGCGTTTGGGACTAATTACATGCGGATGACTACACATGCTGCATACTAGCACAGTATGTTTGAGTACTTCCTGCTGCAGCAGGGTGTTTGTTGGATCGACTTGGTTCCTTACTTGTCTCTGCTCAGCGTCTTCCATACAACCATATAGTTTCAGCTTTTTCTGTTGATGAAGTAGAATTGTCATTGCCAATTTGCAACAGGGACAGATACCACATGGCACTAATGAGGCATCAAACGTGTAATACTAAGTGTGTAGGATGTTTAAGCAGTAAGGGCACAGCCTGTTCATTGTTCCACGTGCCAAAAAGATCAGAGTGGACTTAGCTGACTCTGTACTTTGAAATCAAAGCATGCGTCAGACTAGGAGAACTCTGAGAACTTTCACACCAAACTGATCAGTATGCGGCCTCAGAATGAGCAAGGTCTAAATACCCTAAGTTATATTTTTTGAAAAGAGATTCTCCAGAGCTCTGTCAATTAAGTCAGTATTGCACACAGAGGATTCATCTATGGAAACAGTGCTGGATGCATTAGAGAAGATAATATTTTCTCATTTCAATCTTTGAGTTTTGGTTTTACTCTTCTTACCTAAACTAAGCAGATCATTTGTAAGCTGTGGTCCATTATGACTTTGGACCACAAATAAATTTAATTCACCCCCTCTATATTTAAAATATGCACATTTTGTCTTTGTATCATCTCCCATAATCGAAACGCATGAGATTTCTTTTAAAATGGATTTCTCAAATATGCTTAATTGAAACGAGATGAACACAAAAATTACTAAGGCAGGAAAATTATAGATAGTTAAGCTAAGCTAATCGGATATGTATAGAAGTAAATCAGTGCCCAAATCCTTAGAACAATCTATGACAAGCCGAGCCTCCACCACATGTGCAGTGTCTGTGTCTGTTCTGTTTTCCCCCATTTGTTTTTCTGGTCACTTAAATCAGCCATTACATTCACGATTCTGTCCTCCCTTGTGCCCATTTTGACTCTGCTCTTGCTCCATGCTTGCTTGCACTCAAATACTGACGTACAAACTCAGAATCCCTTGAATTTCAATTGCCCACTCTAAAACCCAAATTTACTTCCGCCCATCTGGGCGCTATCTTTATAATAAATGCACAGACATGAAAGTTGTATTAATCTCCACATCTTCTAACTCTTGGGGGAAAAAAATGACTGAGAATAATTTCCTAAAAACTGACTTTTGTTGTTGCACCCGATCAGATGTTATTGACTCCACATGATTTCTCTGCCCAGGCTTAAGTTCAAGGCTTAACATTTACAAATGCACAGATTCCCTGCTACTCCCCAGCAAAACCCTTGTTGTTATTATTATTCAGAGTAATATTAAGATATTTCAAAATCAAAAAGCAGCCTTTCTGGTACTACCTGGGTGTTTCTAATAAAAATACTTAGAGTGTATATATATTAAAATCTCAAAAAGCAGGTACTAAGTGTGAACCCACGGGGTACAGCTCTTCAGCCTATGGCTTTTGAAACATTCCTGGAATCTGACCTGTAAAGTAAGTAGAGTGCTGAGAATCACTGCTGTTGAGCAGAGTATCTTTCACTGCTGACTGCCCAGAGTGTGGTGGTTGGGATCATTTTCACAGAGTGGATTAGAGGGAAGGTCATTTTTAATTCCTCCACTGGGAGAGGGGGCAGACTGCAAACAGGCTGGAAATCTTCTCTGGGGCTGAGAGGCAGCCACTGGCCTGAATATGTGACTGGCCAAATGCCAGCATGGAAGCAGGACTAAGGAATCAATTGCTGTAAATTCAAACTGATATTAAAGTTGTTTTAGCAAGAAAGTCCATGTCCTCAACGTAAATATCACTTATTTAGAATTTCTCCTTCATTAGTTTTCTTCGATAGGTATGAATGTTTGGTGGTGATTGACATGTTGGCACAGATAATTTGACAGGCCTGTGTGGGGGAGGCACTAACAATTGCTGATTATGTCACTGCAGTTCTGAAAACCACCCATCCATCCATTATCTGAAAGCACTTATCCGCTTTTTTAGTCATGAGGGGCTGGAGTCTGTCCCAGCTATCATAGGGCGAGAGGTGGGGTCCACGCTGGACAGGTCACCAGCCTGTCTCCGGGCCAAGACAGACAGACAACCATTCACACTCACATTTACACCTAAAGGCAATTTAGAGTCACCACTTAACCGAACATGCATGTCTTTGGACTGTGGGAGGAAACCCACACATCACGGGGAGAACATTTCATTGGGCTTTGTATTTATGCCTTAGTTACATCTGAAATCCTCTATCGTGTCAATAGATATTTGCAACGGTTTCCAATATGCTTCGCAATGTCCTTCATTCATAGCCATGTTGCTACTAACATCCAGTCATTTTCATTTTATTCTGCCATGTATCAAGTTTCCCTGACAGTCACACTGATGGCCATCCCATTTAATGCCATAGATCTCTCCACCTTAACCTCCTCAATGCAACCCTGCCTCCTACATATTATGCCAGAAACTGTAATTGAATACATGGTATTATAATACAACAATGATATGGTAATTTATGTGAATAAAAACTGATAAAATACACTGATGCTGCAGATAGATTGATACAATAAAATGCTTTCAGACAAACTTCACAGCGCATGGTTAGCATTAGAAAAAGACATAAGGTCTTTGGAAACAATGCTTTACGTTCTTTAAACTAACCACAATCTTTCACTAAATGTAATCATGTCTAAACCTCACAGATCTCCAATGTGGCAGTGTGCTAATAAATATACTGTATTTAGTGTTGCTGCAATGGTATTTTTCAGGCACCACGTTGCCTTGTCTGTTATTTCCTAATGTTGATTTGACTAAGATTCATGTTCATATATCTTTTATTGCTCTGTCGAAGAGGAAAGACTTTTTAACCAAATCAGTAGTATTAGTATATAGTACTGTATATATACACAAGTATAACACTCTGTTCTAAGTGTTCTAAGTGTTTTTAGACGCAGCCCCTGATGCCAGATGTTAGTCCCTGTCAGAGTTCATGTCACAGGATATGTATGTTGAGGACTACACATGGCTACTGTATAAGGTGGGACAAACAGTAGTGAGTATGGATCTGCCAATGAGTCAACAGGAGGTAAAATAACATTAATACGACTGAACATCTTAGGATAGAAGGTACAGACGGTAACAAGCTGGGTTAACTAGATTCAAATTTTGGTGGAGATAAGTGTAACTTGCAGACATCCACGTTCCAGGTGAAAAACAAGCTAATATTACAGTTCATCTTGGTGCAGCGTGCAGTGCATCACTCCCAACACATTGTGTGGATTCACTTAGCTGTGCTCCATGTGATATCCCGATGCTGCCACTCACCTGAGAGCACAGTGAATATGGCAGCGAAGGCGTTGAGCTTGAGGCCGTCGATGACATTGCCAAAGTGACACACCTCTATGGACATGAGGATCCCTCCGGTGGCCAGCAGGAGGATGTACAGGCACTCGGCAACAATGCACAGCCACAGCACTCCTGTGGACAGAACACAAAAAAACCATTCATTCATTACCTTAACAACTTTACTATTCAGAGTCATAGGGGGTTTGGAGCCTATCCCATATGTTTGGGTGAGATACAGGAAGCACATGCAAACTCCACACAGAAAGGCTGCAGCCGGCCAGGGATTCGAACCGGGGGCCTTCGGGCTGTGAGGCTGCAGTCCTAACCACAAATAAAAAAAAAAAAACATATTTGTGTGGGAGTGGGGGTGAACACGGCTGAGTGAAGGATGATGGAGGGGGTGTGGGGACAGCAAGTGAGAGAGCGGAGAGATGGGGGGTGGGGAAGTAAATCAAGAATATGGGTAAGCAAGGGCAAAGGGAGAGGGACAAGGAAAGAATAAGGGAGTGGGGGGGAATAAGTGGGGAAAGGTGAACAGGCGACTCTGTTACCCATATCATTAACCTTCCCAGTCAGAGACAGGATGTATGATCCACCAGGAGAAGCAGAGCTCATGGCAGTGTGCGTGGTAGAATGAAATATCAATGGATTTAAAAGCCTGTAAATGTAAGCGGTGCTGTAATTGCATACATCACCCGAGGGCAGACGGTTATTGTGTTGTTAATTAATCACAAGGTGGATTAAAGCATTATGCCTGCTACCCAAAATACCTCAGTGACTGATGAGGAGTTACATCCTTCAGCTAAAGTCTTTTTTACCTGCTCCAAATTGAATTCCACACTTTAAAGTTATAGCAAGAGATTAGAGAAGAAAGGAAAAATGTTCATAGAGGACATTTGTGGTTTCAAAAGTGGAAAAAATTAAATGCAACCGCAGCAAAAAGCAACTGAAGGTGTCAAATGGACACAAAGTAATTGGGGCTGCTTGATACTGTGGCATCCAGGCATTAATTTTAATGTCTGAAACTCTTTTTATTTCAGGGCCAGTGTCATGTTTTGCAGCCCACCTCGGACTTGTTCATACACTGTGGGTTTGCGCTCAGTGACAACTGTTCTATGGAAAACAATCGTTCCTGGAAAAACAAATCCAGGCCAAACAAAGGTTTGTAGGCAGGATTAAAACAATGAAGATGGTATTTGTTTTAAAAAAAAAAAACACGGTAAATCCAAGTCTGTCTGTGGCTCTTAGCCCCTCAGCCCAAGTTTTCCGAGTGCGGAAAGAAAACGGCTTTTAATCGTGTCTGAAAATCAACTGAGCTTCATGGCACAGAGGAGTTAGACATACACTACAGTACTTAAATGTACACATATACAAATATTTTTAGCAACTTTCTATATCTTAACTGGGCTGAAGACAAAAGATTTGGCCTGTTGCACAGAAAGAAATGACTGAATTTTGAGCAGTCTGAATAAAATTGACTCAACCTGACTTGCTAGCAGGATCCGTTCATTGTTGGATTTGGTCTTTTCACACACTTTGCTGACAAAACCAAATGAGACAGACTTACAGACTTACAGACGAGGCAATACAGAATATCAATGTGTTCATTCTAAAGATGGGGGTGTAAATCTTGTGCATGAGTCATAAAATTGCAGACAGAAAAAAACGATGGAAATTGGTGCCATGCATTTAGGGAAATTGAGTTAGCTGCACAGGTTGTGATGAGCCAACTTTAAAGAATAAATCTTGCAGACATAGTTTGACGTTTGGAAAATACTCTTATTTTCTTCTTTGCCAAGAGTTGGACGTCCCTAAAGACAACACTTTGATTTCTTTGGACAGAGCCGGGCTTGCTGTTCTCTCTCTATTCCCCACTTCCTTACAAGCCCAGCTACTCAACTTCTGACATCTTACTCAATGCACTGACTCAAATTATGTGACTCTTGGCAAGGAAGAAAAATTAGCTTTTCCTAAACTGTTTTATTAAATCATTCCTTTGCAAACATTCAGCTGTCACGAGCACGATGCGGTGAAATGATTACACAGTGACAAGCAGGAGGATGAGGTTGCGCTAACTGGCCACATACAGTGAGTGAGACCCCACTTTGCTTATTTACTGACTGTGAGCAATGAGTTAATCGGCTCAATTGTGTCACTCGATCCAGAGCCAAAACTTGCTGAAGATGATTTAGATTTAACTTGCCGGCTCCATTGCCTTAGAAAACATTTATCCCTAATGGAGACATAAGAAGCTTGCTATTGATTCACTGCATTGTGGTAAATATTCTGTATTTCCATTGCTTTAATGATTTAAATTCAGTGTAGGCTTGAATATTAATAAAAGCGTAAATGCTTCAGGATGACAGTAGAGCCAAACAGAGCCAAACAGAGCCGTTACAGACTGACAAGGTAAAACGTCTTATTATTTTATCACATTGACAAATGACATTCAATTCCTTTTCCAAAATGGCCTCTTTAGTCAAAATGGTCTCTACAGTGCTAAGCAGCTTAGTTAAAGCAATCAGACAACACAGCAGATCATTTTGGGCCTCAAGAAAACAAACCTGCCAAAAATATTTAGGTTTGTCTTTCCTTCCTTTGTTTTTTAAGCAACTGCCTAAGAATTCTACACTTTTCTCATTCGTGTATAGAAACATATTCGCTTACCTCTTTCATTCGAAGGTGCAACATAGAGAAAACTTCTGCATTTCTCACCTGTAAAAGACGATGAATTGGACATGTTAGTGACAGTGGCTGACAGTAGGCTGCAGCCACTCCTGCAACATGCCGATAAGTGAGACAGGCACTTCATCTGTATTTAATAATTTCTCCAGATTCCCCAGATTTCCCAGGCAGCCTATTTGGCTTTGTCAGACAAAATGAAGGTGTAATATAAAAAAACAAACAAAAAAACAATTTGATCGAATCTGTGAAGAGATTTCCTCTGTGTGTTTGTGCAATAAAAACCTCTTGCACGTCCCCTTTAGCTTGTAAAACTCTCCTGCCTCAGATGCACTTTGGAGCAGAGCACTGGCTCAACATCCTACTGTAGACACAACAGCAGCTTGTACAGTGCGACACTGCAGAGACACACGGTTACATTCCTATATTCACACTTCGGGGACCTTGGAGCCCTCAGCTGACTTATCTGGATCTGGTCATAAATCAGATGAACAGCTTTGACACACAGTGATAAACACTGTGGATGTGAGAAGGAAAAAAGCCATAAAGAGGGTCGAACACATCTTCAATCTTTTTGTGTGTGTGTGTGTGTGCGTGATTCATCAGTTGAGGCGTTTTTAAGGAAAAGTAATTCTTTGCTAAACATCTACTCATTTTTGGATTTTTGGTTAAATAAGCAAAACAAACTTTTTTTCACTTCAATCCTTATCTTCATTTTTATAAAGGTTTGACTCAATCCTTTGGATGAAGAGAAAAAAACATTTTCAGAACTGACAAACAGGTCTTCATCTTCACATTATTATTATTATTTAATGTGACGTTCTTAATAATTCATGAACTAAATATTCTAGCCGTGCTACGTACATGTCCGTGCCGCACCTGTCTCCGCGCGCCGCTGCGCTCCGCCCCCAGCGGCGGCAGCAGCAGCCCCTGAACCTTCCGTTTCTTTTCAAACTTACCGGACATGTTGATGTTCACCTCGCAGGAAAACCAGATTCCGGTGTGGAACTTCCGCAGAACGTATTTATCATCCCCGGTCTCCCAGATATACTGCACCAGCCGCGTGTCATTGACGCCGGAGCCGTTGAACCCGATGCAGAAGGAACGTTTAGCGGTGGCCGGACCGGTGCAGAACGGCTTCACCACCTTCCGCGTCCCCTCGCACCAGTAGCTGGTGGTTAGAGCCGACACGGCCAGGAACAGGGCGACAAAGTTCAAGGTGAGAGCCAGCGATGCTCTCCGCCGCCGGTCTATCCCCATAACGGCGACCGGAGGAGTGAAGACGCGTAACTTAATCCCTCGCCTTGTATGACACCGGATTCCTGTGACTTCTCCTCCTCAAATCCTCATAATCCGGTTACTCCCGTTAATATATCCGCGGCTAATTATCGCGGCGCGACTGGCCCCTACAGTGCTCCGCTCACATCTGCTCCTCCAGTGCAGCCGACTCCCTCATATTGTCAACCCCCCATTCCCCCCCCCCCAAAGCCTCCTCATACACCATTATATATACACACACACACACACACACACACACACACGCTTCTCACCCTCATGTCACTCAAGAGATGAGTGGTGTGTGCGCAGTGAAAATCAGCCTTAAACACTTGGTTTCTTCTTCTTTGACCAACTTTTGCTTTTGGTATTTACTGCATTTCAGGAATATTTCTACTTCAACACTTCAAAAAAAAAAAAAAAAAAAAAAAGAAGCAGATTGGTGCAGTTCACTTGCGTCATGACTCAAAAGCATTGCACTGTAAACAGGTGCCATCCTACCGGCATTAAAAAATACTTTGTTCCAGTGAATATTATTACCATTGCACCAAATGAAGTGTCTATAAAAGTAGTAAAGAATGAGGAACACATTGTACTACATTTGCCAAAATGCAACCAAAGGCAATGTTTTAAGATTCTTTGGCCTGGTAAAAAAAAAAAAATGCTATTACTCAAACTCCATGTCCCCAATTTTTAGTTAGGACAGTTTCTCTGCATGGCAAAGCTGAGACGACCCTGATGACATCACTGTCACATCATCAGGGTTGTTTTTCTTGGACCTAGTACTGTGTTTTAAGCATCTGTTCATCATCCTGTCATTTTTTTTCAGAAAAAATTTAATCATTTCTGTTCCTAATCATTTAGGGCACAGAGAGGGCAGATGGTAACTGCATAGAAGTTAAAAAAAAAAAGCATATTCCCATAGTTGTAAAATGATCTCTTGACTTTAAAATGTAAACCCAGAGCAGTTCCAAAAAGAAAAGAATAAAAAAGAAACAAATTATTTAGTTTTTTTTGGCCCATAATATCTGGGACCTCTAGATCGTCTCATAAAAGGGGGAAAAAATAACTGCTGACAGCAAAACTTTATCATTCCCCAAGCAGACGGATAGCACCAGCTCGTAATGGCTGCCATGGGAATTGCTCTGCTGGTGTCAGGTCATTGTGGGCAAGACAGCTTTCAATCAGGATCAGTGACACAGAAAATGGTGAAACTGTTGGAGGTGTGAGCATATTCAGACTGTCCCGACTCCCTAATATCGGCGGGTTTTTATCTTTTATAGTATGGGTGTGTGTACACGCTGGTGCGAGTATATTAAGCATACTGTGATGTCCATCAGTAATTTCCTCTGGCTGCATGCTGTGGATAAGAAATCGTGTGCATTAGTGTGTGTGTGTGTGTGTGTGTGTGTGTGTGTGTGTGTGTGTGTGTGTTAGAAGGAAAGGTATACCCATGAGATTAAAAGTCAGTGTTCTTTTCTACTTTCTTCTAACCTCTGCCTCCCCAACACACACACACACACACACACACACACACACACACACACACACACTCACACACACCACAGTTTGGTCCTGCATCCTCAGGCTGTGTCACCTTCAGGATGATCTATACTGTTACTGTGTGGGGGGAGGGAGGAATCATTCTGACTGGAGTATCTCACTGAAGGCCATTGCTGTTGCATGACACTTTCTCATCCCCAAGGCTAAAATCTACAGATGAATGGACTTTGCAGGGTCCCTGTTAGAGAGCTTAGGTGTCTTTTGTGCTGGTCACATTTCTAAATATGTGAAGACTAATGGTAGACGCTGAGATACTGGATATCCTTGCAGCAGGATTAGTAAATTTAGACTTTCAAGGTGAGGGTGAAGGTGAGGGTGTGGCTCCTGTATGAGGTCAAGTGCTCTGACTCTGATAAAGTTTTTATAGGGAAATTAGATTCGAATAGATTTTGACGAGAGTGCTGTGGTGCTCACACCCTGATCAACACCAAATTCCACACCCAGAGTCTGGATCCTGTAGTATCGACATTTATAGACAGAGAACGTGGCTAATTAAAGACCTGTGCTTTACTATGTCTTAGAAAGTAAAAAACCCATTTTTCCCGAAGTTGGAGACCTTGGAGTGCACCTTCTGCAGCTTTCATTTTTCATTTCTCTCTCTCATTTCCATTAATCGTAGCCTAAAGTTCAGTTCTTTATGGAGCGATCACATGATTTTGCTTGTTAAGTTAAAGAATAGCATAACTGTAGTGGGCACTGGTGCATGTGATACTTTAATACGAATCCCTGCCAAAACAAGTCAAACAATCTTTATATTCATTGGAGCACCTTTAGCTTTAATTACAGCAAGCATTTGCAGTGGCATCAATAAGCTTATTTAATGTCACAACATTTATTTCTGTCCAGAGTTGCATTAATTTTTCACCCAGATTATGTATTGATAATGGGAGAGTTTGACCACTGTGATACTGTGTCTTCTACAACACATCCCAAATATTTTTATTGGCTTTAAGGGGGTCAATCCAATGACCAATGACCATCTTAACCCCAATTTGAGCCCAGAGAATCCTGGCCCTGTCATCCTACGATGCATCCAGTAAGTATTCGCTGCACTTTCACAACTTTTTCCCCATTTTGTCATGTTACAGCCTTATTCCAAAATGGATCAAATTCATTATTTTTCTCAAGATTATACAAACAATACCCCACAATGAATATATATAAAAATCACATGTAAATAAGATATATGGCCTTTACCATGACACTCAGAATTGAGCTCTGGTGCATTTTGTTTCTACTGATCATCACTGTCTATATAAGGTCCCACAGTTAACAGTGCATGTCAGAGCACAAATAAAGCCATGAAGTCCAAGGAATTGTCTGTAGACCTTCAAAACAGGATTGTATCGAGGCACAGATCTGGAGAAGGGTACAGACAATTTTGTGCAGCATTGAAGGTCCCAATGAGCACAGAGGTCTCCATCATCTGTAAATGGAAAAGGATTGGAACCACAAGGACTCTTCCTATAGCAGACTGGCTGACCAAACTGAGTGTCCAAGAGACAAGGGCCTTAGTCAGGGAGGGGACCAAGAAGCACATGGTCACTCTGATAGAGCTCCAGCGTTTCTCTTTGGAGAGGAGAACCTTCCACAACAGGTCTGTATGGTAGAGTGGCCGGAAGGAAACCACTCCTTAGTAAAAGGCATGTGACAACCTGAAGGACTCTCAGACCATGAGAAACCAACTTCTCTGATCTTCTGAAAACCAGATTCATGTGTGGAGGAAACCAGGCACCACTCATCACCTGGCCAATAACATCCCTACAGTAAAGCATGGTGGTGGCAGCATCATGCTGTGAGGAAGTTTTTCAGCAGCATGAACTGGGAGAGTAGTCAGAATCGGAGGAAAGATGAATGCAGCAATGTACAGAGACGTTCTTGATGAAATCTTGTTCCACAGCATTCTGGCCCTCAGACTATCATTCTCAGGACTAAGGTGGCAGGACAAATACAAAACCTACAGGAAATTTATAGTCAAATAAAATGCTATGATTTACTATTTTCTTTTAAATTGTAAATAGTAAAAAATCCAATGTTGAAATTAGGAAATGTTTTTAAACATTTGCTCATTTTAAATTTGATGCCAATAACCCATTTGGAAAAATGCTCGGACAAGGACATGTTTCCAATTGTTTTGTGTCAACTCTTTTTTTAACAACATTGAGGAGTCAACAGTTTCATATAGGATTTAAGCTGCACAGCAGTTCAGAGCTTCCTTTGCCGTAATTTGTCATTTCCTGTTGAGCCATGCTCTTTTAATACCTGCAGAATATGGTTTGACATTGTGTTGCTGACATAAGCAAGACCATCCTTGAGGAAGTTGTCTTATGGCCGGCAGCATATGTTGCCCCAAAACCTGTTCATGTGGTTCAGCATTAATGGTGGCTTCACAGATATGCAAATAACTCGTGTGCAGGTGTAGATCTAGAAATTAGCACAGACTTAAGATACGGTGGCACTTGAAAAAATGGTTTAAAAGGTTTTAAACTTGTTTTAAAATGTTTTTAGGAAATAATAAACTCTATATTAATAGGCTGCTAGGGTGATTGTGTCAAATTGTGTTTCTTCAGTGTCCGAAATGTCATTTACATTTCATTCATTCATTTAGAACAAATACTAGTAAAAAGTTGGGGAAAGGTAAAAATCCTTACTCTGCCAGATAATGTGTCTGATTGCAACTGATAATAAACTGACAAAATATATGAAACCACCTAACATGTATATAGCCATAGCATTTGTATCTATTTAGAATGATGATTTATTTCAGATTGGGTCAGTTTGACGGAAAATACCAAGCACATTGTCATCTTTGCAGGGGGTGGCACCTGGGGTGGCCAATCAGATTTTAGGGGTGGCCAGTGCCACTCCAGGCCACGCCTCTCGCACCGCCTTCAGTACTGTCTAGGACCCACTATAACCCGGCTTTGTAGGAGGTGTCTCCTTTGAAGGCTTGATTACCTGAAATGGGACCGAGCCAAAGTCTGCTGCTGCCAGCCACAGCAAATAGAGTTTAATATAACGGGCCACTTTGTCAAGGTCACAAAAGCCTTCTAGCTGGTCCTAAACCAGCCAAGCTTCCAGCCAAACCTCTAGGCACTTCTTGAATTTATTCTTATATTGTATTAAAAAAGAAGAAAGAGAATAATGGAAATGATTATCCAGTGAGAACCATCACATTTTTATTGGCGATTAATTACAGTTTTCCAAGCACCAATTTCATTACAGCTTGACTGGCTGAGTCTTCCACATGTCATAATTGAGGGGTTTAAGATTTACATAATGAGGATAACTGTGAAAGTAATAATGGGTAATAGTCAGGGGTATCACAGCATTCTGAACACATTTTTCTTCAATTATCTAACAGGCTCATTTTAATAAAGACACTCTGTTTATGTAGCTGTAAAATATCTTTAGGTTCATTTAGCTGATTAAATTTTCCATGCAGTCCTCACCTATCTGCACGGCAGGGTGTGATATGCCAAACACATTTCCACTCTGAATTTGAAAAAGAATCCATTGCATCGTCCGTTTTTGATTAAAAGTGGCTGCGAAATATGCATCCGGATACGTATGTAAGCAGAGACACTGAACAGGTGAGTCACTTCCTTTGCTTCCTTGCATCCTCTCTCCTTCACTGTGCCATTTTCTTGTCTCATCCCCGCTCTGTCCTTCTTTGTTGATTTGTGTCTGCGCTGACTGAGTGTGAGCTGTGGAGCTAACAGACACGCTGTGACAGATGCTGGCAGCCGACTCATTCCTCTTACTCCTCGAATGCACTCATTTACATAATTAGTCCCTTGCCACCGACAGTGGCCAGATACACACAGTACACCCCATACACACACTCACACACACCTTATATAGACACGGTTCACATACACAAGTCAATAAAGTTCCACAAATGCCTCAAGAATGGCAGCACTGCCATGTAGTTTGTATGAACAAGATACAATCACAGATGCTGTCTTGTTTTAGAATTGCTCATTGTAGCTGTAGTGTTTTTTATATTTGTGGCAGTTCACTTATCAGTGAGAAATGGGTTTTTACTTGTGGAGAATGAAGTTTCGCTGGCTGCCCCGGCAACTCCTTCTCCCACCTCCATTTCTTTAAGGAGCCTAAAGCCGGTGACTGCCTTTTAAGAATTTCTTTAGAGGCTGAGTTCAGGGTTAACAAGTCACTACATTTTCTTTGGTCCGTGGATGTTGTCTGAGGACAGATACTATACCAGATTTCATTTAATCTTTATTTCTTTTACAACCAGTGCCAGCGCTTCCAAAATCATTGATTCCTCGAATGAGGGAACGTTGCAGAAAGTCAACTCTGATTCAGGTCTGGTTAGAATTAGACAACTATAAGACTTGATGAGAGTCAAGTTAAGGGTATATTTTTCTGCAACTTGGTTATATTTTCAGAGAATGTTATGATAATATTTTAACATTTAAGTTAAATGGCATGTTGCAAATACATTGTAAATGTCAGAGAAATGTTCCTTGACAACAAGAGATTTTTTTTTTGTTTAGTCACTGACAGTCGTTGGTAAGCTTGGAGACAGGTTGTGGTCTGGCTCACTTCCAACACAATGTGTTTATTAATCTTTTAATAAAAACCACAATGTTTCTCTAAGTGTTGCCCAAACTCAACCACACTCAGGACTCACGTACACTCAAAATGTACGGCAGCTACATTGGTCCACGATGCAAAGATTCTAAACGTCTACATTTTTGTTGTCCATTCTTTTAAACAGGCCTGCATCCCATTCATTCTGCTTTATCAGAATCTTTGTTTAGTTAATGTTTATGATGTTTAGTTTAATGGTTATTACCAACATTTAGCAAGAGGACTGTAGGAAGAGAGCGTGGCCTTTCTATTGCTGTTGTGGCTGCTCTCATAATTGCAGCGTTTTAAGATTCAAAATGCATTTTTTTCATAATCTTCATACGTTGAATGTGCAGGATGTTTGGTTTATCATAAAAAAAATTTGGCTCAAAATGTTCAGAAATGCTATGGGTGTCTACGGTTGCCTCTACTAAACTCATCACTAAAGAGAGAAAGAAAAAAAAGGAGAATCTTAATAATAATAATTTAGCTAACTAGCTTTACCTTCTTCTATGATTCTATATGGGAAAACATATGCTTTTTGGCCGGCTGTGTGTCACATGATCCATCTGAAAGTGTCAGTACCACATTGGGCCCAAATTGCTTAAGTGTTCAATTCAGATCCTGGGAGCGAGACTTAAAACCAGCCTCATTACTTTGCTATTCACTACCATTAGTAATTGTCACTGAATAAAACTCAGGAGGTGAAGTTTACCTGATAAGAAAATAATTCCTGCATTTGGCTTCGGTTTTTTTAGCATATGAATAAGAAAACACTGGAAGCTGAGTTTAGGCCAAGTTTAATTCTTAACGACATCTCACAGTCCTGACAAATTGTACATTTTGCTGCTTACCCCCAATGAATCTGACCTGGGAACACTTTTAATGGACTGAAAGTAACAAATAGACTGTACCAACATTTACCCGAATAGGCGTATATTTCAAAGAATAAAACATGTGCCATCACATTAACGTGAAAAATGCTCCAGTCATACCGACATTGTACTTTAATGCTGCATTTCATGCATCAAAAATATTCTGTGGCATAAACGATTTATCTAAGAGCAGGATATTTACCACCGTTTGCAGTTTGTTGGTTTCATTACCATGGAATATTTACAGTGTGACATACTGAAGTAATTACCACGAAACGGAATGACTCACATGGGGACAGACTTACTGCAGAAATACTGCAGACTAACTAAAACACAGACTTTCACATAGTAGACTGGAATTTGAGTCCAGTATGAAACAACGGTTGTTGTTGTTGTTGTTGTTGTTGTTGTTACAGCCACTTCATCATCATCATCATGTGTAACTGTAACTTTCACATTCAAAATACATTTTTAACATATTACAAAAACTGTGGCTATAAAAGAGAGGGATGGTGGACAAGGTCCCAAAATACTTTTACACAGTAGACTGGAGTTTGAGTCCAATGTGAAACAGCTGCTAATGTTGGTGATTCACATCCTTTGATACATGATGTTAAGGAAGTACTGTCCTTCTAGAAAGGACAAGATCATTCACTCCACTTACTTTAAGGCAACAAAGGTGATAATAATATGTGAGGTAAGTAATTATCCTGGAGTTCTACAATATCTTTGAAACACCAAAATGTAGTTAAAATGTAAAAACCTCAGAAAACATACTGGACCTCTGGGACTCATTGGGTCATACAGCCATGGAAATCAGGAGAAAGAGAGAGAGGTACAGTTAGTAGTTTTTGTAAGCGGAACAGAAACATTATGGTAAATTACTTCATTAAAACTGGTTAAAATACCTTTGAGAACTAAGTGGACGTGGATTGAAAATTTGCAAACGTCCATATTCATCACTCTCTCTACAAACCTTAGCTTTGTCTTTCTCCTTCTACTCACCAAGTAACTCAGTACAGATTGACACCTGCCCCATGTCCCTTTTCTTTGAAACATGATGCAGGTGGATTTAACCAGACTCTAAGTGACATTTAGTGACTTGGAAATATTCTTGCTTTTCTATAATTTTTATGGAGTCTTTTGACTTCATGGTGTAGTTTTCAACTCTGATGGTGATTCATGAGCAACTCATAAAACCAAGTCACTGCACCAGTGATGAGAGTAATGGGTTACGTTAAAGCTAGTGAATACTAGTAATACAGAAATCAATAAATTCATAAATATGGTGCCTTTAGAAGTCTCACAACTGTAGCTGCTGGCATATTTTTTTTATCACATATTGTTAATTTAGTATCTGGTGTAAAAAGTGGCATTTGGTGCCACCAGTTTATAGCATGTGATGACATCTGCTTCTGCAGTGGGATGCTTCCCACCTGCAGGCCGTCAGAACCAATTTGATTTTTGGCTTTTCCTTTTTATTCACACTTTAATCTGCATGTTCCAACAAAGTGCTTCCTCAATTATCTGGTTCATGAACAAACTGCTCCCTCAACTTACACAAACACGCATGGTAGCTCGCAAAAAGGACACTGCTCATGACGTCCAGTCCACCGACAGCCCCACTGCCATGCGACATGTTGGTTGGACGTCTGAGATCATCCTCTTATCGTCGCTTCCCTCCAGGCCCTTCAATCCTTCGTTATCTCATCTCCTCCACGTTTCCCACCACTGATTACGTCTGCTCACTCTGGCCGATAATGAGCGTCTGTAATGAGTCAATGGCTTTAATGTGTCCCGTTTGGTGAAATGGACACTCAGTTTCCGAGGGTGAGAAGGTGCATTTCCAAAGAGGGTTTGTGAGTGTCTGGGTCGTCGTTGTGTATATGTTTATGTTACATTATAAGTTACTGTATGACAGGGCTTCTAACAGAATACTTACCTGGGCATGTGTCAGTCTTTCAGACTGTCATTGCTGAATGTCAAAGCTTCTCTTGCCAATAAACTAATGCCCCCTCAGGTAGAAGCTCACTCTGCTTTAAATGTGATTTACAGCTGATAATAATGTCCAAAGTGCATCACTGACTCGTTACCTCCCCAGCTAATGGAGACACTCGCTGCTGTCTTCCTTTGAGCCAGTCAACGGAAGTCATTACTCCTTTTGCTCCAGCTCAGACTCATTCATTTCATTTTCAGTTCACCACATATCATTAATCATTCTTTAACATGCTATGTTGACTGCTGCTGCAGGCTGTCAGAGCGTGACTAAGACCCAGCAGCCATAATGACAGCTACATATTCACTGGAATAATGGGAAACAAACATTTGACTGTTGACTAAACCCCTGCCCCAAACATTAAAGGGCCCATCATAGTTTAGCATCTTTAACTACAGTAGGTCACTTAGGATTTATCAGTATACTATACACAAGTACATGTATCCAGTCTCACATGATATGTTTGCACCCACTGATAAATTAATAACACATTGAAAAAACATTTGTAAAAGCTAGTTGTGCCTTAAATATTATTTTGATGCAAGAAATTCTTAATTTTACTCTTTTTGCCATTTGAAAATAAGGGGGGTACTAACTTTTACACAAATAGGTTTACATTTATTTGTTTAAAAAGTTGTAAAAATTGTAGGAGGTCATGGAGGTCGTTTTAAAAAACACAATACAAGTCTACGAATTTGATGCCTACTCCGATGCATGTTAGCAATTAGCCTAAATAAGATGTTCCAAGAGAAAACCCTAAAACGACTGTGGGATTCCACACTAAAGTATGTTAGAAACAAGCTCCAGCTAACACATCCACTGTGCAGTATTTCCTTGTCCCTGATCCTTGGTCCTACCGTGTCAGGCTGTGGTCATCCTTGCCTTTGTTGGCTTTTGACAACTTGCAGCCAAACATTCTCTCATTCCATCCATCAGAACTCATCACAAAAGCTGGTTTACTTGATAATATACAGTTTAAAAGGTGAGCAAATGTCTAAGCTAAACAGCTAAAGATTAAAACATTTTAATCATCCTTGTGCTCAGCTGTAATAGGCTGCTATCATATGCTACTGCCATAGAAAAACACTGTTACTGTCATTTCTTTTGGAAGCATAATCCTACCAACCTGATGTACATGATGAATGCAAGATGAATACCAGCAATTTTGTAGATTCCTTTTTTAAATACCGACATCATAAGACCTAACCCGACCTTTTGATCATTTTTACTTCTGAAAATGATCTGATCATTACTTTTTTCGGATAAAGATTCGACAAGACCCAATTTAAATTTCAGAGTTAGCGAGCACAAGCAATTTAGTTAAGAAAGGTTGTGGTCGTAGTTAAATGCTTATTTGGGGAACATGTCATGTCTTGTTTTTCAAGAGTAATCTTTTCTCAACCATTATCAAGTGCTGAGGGTTTAAATATAAGCACAAAAATCGTAGCGAATGTATTAGGTATGAACAACAATATATCTACTATAGTAGACCTGGTTGGGCTCAGGTCTTCTGGTGTAGTACTGACGAATAATTAGCAATAAAATAAGAAAATATAGTCAACTGAGTGTATTTCACTTCAGTTTTTAAATATTGCCATAATTTGCAAACAAATTTGCGTTTGCATTACATTTTTTGTAAAACATTTTTTTATTTAATTCAAAATACTGTATCAAATACTGTTCGGTGATTCCAAGCAGCAACATGAAAGTGCCATCCAGCACTGTGGCTCACTGTTCAATGAGCTGATTTTGTGGCGAAACAATCTCACCCCCCTGTCTTCACTCTTCTCTTTGTTTTTTGGGAGGTTAAGGAGAGTCTCAGGTGGTGGGGCACGTTCTCCAATTACACAGCAGATAGGAATGTAACAGGAAAGCAATGACAGTCATAGGACTGGGAGGGAAAATCATGGCCAGGCCTTTACAGGGTAGCGAGGCCAAAGCCAGATGGAACCGACAGGGATTATGCCTCCGAGACTTTTTTACCAGCAATATAGTACATCTGCAGTATCAGCTGAGCTTTAACTGAAGAGGATATGGACGGGATGTAAATCGTGATCTGCAGTCTCAGCAGATGGAGTTCTTATGAGAACACCTGGTGGGCTGCTTACTGAAAATAGAAGTCATGGTATTAAAAATCAAATGATCGTGATGGCAATGTAATCATTGATTGCGTCATAGGCTATTGGAGCAGCATAGCTTTGGTTAATCATTTAGATGAAGGGCTAATAGATGACTACATTAAGATTACATACACACACTTACACTGGGCAGAGACGTCTGGGTAAATCTACTCAGGTCAGATTTTTTTGCCACCAGTGCAGTCTTACTAAAAGAACCACCCGTATTTTAGTGCTTACAGCATCAAACGGAATAAATAATAAAAGGTATGTAAACAATTCACATTTAACATATTTTTCAGACTAAATTTTCCTACTACTGTGGATAACATCAGCCATTTTCAGAGCTATTTCCTTGCCATTGAAATAGTTCACAGTTTACGTGTACGTAAGTAACCACGGTTCTCAGTTTTCTTAGGATAATTAGGGAATAATGTTTACACGCACTTAGGTAGCCTGTTAATGGGAAATCCTCGTTAAAAAATGCAGCAAAAGAATAAATTGATTTCTCCTCCGCCTCTGAATTATCTTAGAAGACTGACGCACAGCTTTAATTGTATAGAGACAGACGATGCTGCTTTTTGACTTTTTTGTGTCTGTGTGTGTGTTTGTGTCATAGCAGAGTGACAGTGCAGGAGGGAGAAAGGAAAAAATGGTGAGACACACACATCTGAATCACCCCATTAACGATCTCTACTTTCGTTTTGCCTTTCACTTGGTTGCATGTTCCTGTCTGCAGTCTTTTGTTACACACATAAGCAGTTGGAGAAAGCCGATTAGAAACCTGGTTACGTGTATGCATGGCAGAGAAATTGGCATTCTCTGACATGTAACTCATGACATTTAGGAAATCAGCTTTCCCGAAAAAGCTGACTGTAACCTGGTTACTTAAATCAGTTTAAATGTACTGAGTGAGGCCTTTGGATTGGTAACAGCCATATATTTTATTGGAGCAGATGTTTACTGTAAGCTCAGACAAGTTGAATTTGAATTTTTGAGGAAACCGATGAAAAAAAAAGAAACATAAAAATTACGTAATGAATGTTGAAAACTTGAGTGAATTTAACTTCTAAATTTGTTATTTTGTTAAGTACAATAAAGCTAAACGTCATTTAGTCAACTTTAAATCTTTCATATCAATTTCTTTACCCAATCATTCCACTTAGGGAGTTTTTCCTCTCCACTGTTGCCTATGGCTTGCTCCAGGGGGAATTGTTGGGTTCTCTTTATATATCTTTATAATCTTGACTTTATTCTGTAAAGTGCCCTGAGATGACTTTGTTGTGAATTGGCGCTATATAAATAAAGTTGAATTGAATTGAATTGAATTGAATTGAATTGAACTTAGAAATGTAAAGTTCATTAGTGAGTCAAATTACATTGTTTTGATTTTTTTTCCCCAAATTTTTCATTTAGAAAGTTTGGAATGTGGCTTTAGCTGCTGAAGTCATTTATCACCATAGGTATTATCAGCAAATTCTCCCAGATTCCTTGTTAAAAGGACAGTGTTGCACCAAAGCAATACATGTTAAAGACATTTATAAAGTTTCCATCTAGCTTGGTTTTTTAAACTGTAAAAAATAAAGCCTGTGAATAGTGTTTACAAGCCGTTGTCATCAAAAAATGTTGCAGTTATTTATGTCAGTGATTGACGCTCTGAGCTTTAATTGTAGTTCAATAAAAACCCAGATACTTCAATATTTGACGCTCAAAGAAATGCCATAGTATATAGAGTGAAAAAATCTCAAAGAAAGGTGGACAGGGTGGTAGATGGTACAACAAGATCCAGGACCGTTCTACCAGAGACTGGGATTCGACTCCAATGTAAGACATCGTGCACTTAATGATGATTGTAATACATTGAGCTGCATGTGGCTCCTATAGTAAGGAATTACGTGTGTGTCGTTGTCCCGGTGGCAAATAGTGATGCTCCTGAAGCATCTAATACTGATGCCAAAATGTACCTGTTGTTCCTATGGTGTCAAATAGTGGCGCTCCTTCTCCTGAGCTCCACGTTCGATAGTAATGCCACAGGGTACGTATAGTGTCAATATGATACAAGGGATGTAAAACAGTGGCCCAATTATCTGATCAGATGAGATCATGTTCGTTTTTACACTGGAAAAACGCATGCTGAGAACTCTTAAGGTCTTACAAGGCTAAGGTGCTGATAGTTGCACCAATGCAGTTTTGTTTTTTTCTGTATAAGTTTTTACTAACACTTATTCCAGATTTCTGCAGGAATCCAGTGAAATGGAGGCGACTGGAGCCAGTAGAGGGCCCAAACAGGTAAGATCAGTTTCATTCACTAGGCTCTGACACTATGTTTCTTTTTATTCCTCGTGTTTTTTCTTTTGCAGAGAAAAGTGCAAAACATTCAGGCTTTCTATCCCCGTCATTAGATGGAAAAACAAACCTCACCAGTGTATCCGAGTATCAGCTGAATCTGTATCTACGTTAAAGCATTCATCTACAAACCTCAAGGTCCAGCTAGTAAGAATTGAATCGGTCATTATCACGACCATAGTTATAACTCAAAGGTTACCTGCTACCTACCAGCAATGTTATTCTTGGCAAGATGTGTGGTAAATTGGAGAAATCTAGCAGCTGTAAAAATGACTAGACTCAGAGTGGCAGTAGTTGCTTATAATAAAAGATAATATCTGAAGCTTGTGCAGGGTCAGTAATTGGATTGTCCCTAGACATGACAGCTGCCCGCAATTATTCTTCCATGTCAGGGTTCATGCCAAAGAAAAAAATTACAAATAAAACAATCATCTCAAGTGGGCAGGTACTGTTTAGTGCGACTTTAAAATGGATGTCTTAATAGTAAAAGTACTTCACAAAAGAAATAAGGTGGTAGAAGTCAGTAGGTTAGGTATCGGCTGTTAGAAAGTGTAAGATAGACTATACTGCCAAAAGTATTCGCTCACCCTTCCATAAAAATGAATTCAGGTGCACAAAGGTCCATAAAGACATGGATGAGCGAGTTTGGTGTGGAAGAAATTGACTGGCCTGCACAGAGTCCTGACTTTAACCCGATAGAACACCTTCGGGATGAATTAGAGCGAAGACCACGAGGACCTCGTGGAAAGCCTTCCCAGAAGAGTTGAAGCTGTTAAAGCTGCAAAGGGTGGGCCGACGTCATATTCAACTCTATGGATTAAGAATGGGACGTCACTAAAGTTCATATGGGTCTAAAGGCAGGTGAGGGAATACTTTTGGCAATATAGTGTATGTTTAATCAACAATTTGTAATCTGCTCTTGTTACTTTCTAATTATATGTGCAGGTTTTGAACATTAATTTGATTGACACTCCAAGTCCTCCAGATGAAGTAAATGAAAAATGCAATTAAAAGCAAGGTGATTTTAATGTTATAGTTGAAAGAGGTAGTTTACATGATTTTTTTAATATGCTCTGTACTTCACAGCTGTAGCAGTAGCTTGGTGTGGCAGCTGTGGGGGCCATGGCACCAGCCTGCGATGTGCCCCTGACTAACAGGGGGACAGCTCTTCATGTATCAGTCTTACTGCTGGGTGGTGCTTGGCTAATCCAATTAAACTGAGACTTCCGTATTTCTGCCAACTTGATGAAAATAATGAACGTGTTAAGTCCTGTAGATTTGCAAATAATGGTATTACTGTTTGAAACACATCATATTGGCTTCCTCGTGTAAGCGTTTGGAATTAGGAATTAGGAATTAAGTTCGCATATCTGTCTCCACGCAATCAGTCACAGGTAATTATTAAGACTGATCTGCGAAATGTTGCGTCCATTCAGCTTTTGATTCAAAGACAAAGTAGAAGAACATGTTGATGAACATTTCCAGCCATATTTGTTACTGATATGCCGACAGTCGTCATATTTTTCTTTTGCATGTTGCTGCTTTATGTCGCTATTTTCCACAGGAGAGAATAGCTGTACAATACACGCTGGTGTTCATGTTAAAATGTTACCCAATGATTTGGCAGACATCACCACCTCTTCATGCAGCATAAGGCAGCAGGAACTGTGTAGCAGTCAACACGCTGCTGTTCTAACCCCAGCAGTAAAAAGCAGGAGCCAGCACATTAAGTCACAGAGGCCCCGAAGTATAAGGAACTGTCACTTTAATGCTCCAGCTCCTATAGCAGCAATTCAGCATAGGTGCTACCGAGCCGATCGTTTCCGCATGTTTACAGTCAATAACATGATTGTGCAGTGTTGTCAGCGTTTGCTGGGCCACCAAGGACACTCATGAGCAGGTTTCCCAAATCCAGATGTTGAACTGCCTTTAACTGTTGAAAGCTGTTCATTTAAATTCTTTAAGCATGAATCATTTAAGTCATTACCGTCTTACTTTGGGGATAATCAAACTCCAAAGAAATCATATATGTGTGTTGGCAGCACCACTACAAATGAACTTTGAGCAATGCCACCTTAGAGGACATTCAAGGAACAGATGATATGGCATCTGATCAATGTCACAATATGTGAGCACAGACTTCACCTATTCTAATCAAAGAGTATTAGTCTGACTCGTCGTATTAAATGATGTCTATCCTGTTAAATTTAAAAGGTCACTTATCTAAAGTAAGTAAAAATAAAGCTTCTTTACTTCCCTGAAAGGATATCTGGAAATGCAGTTTTGGTTTTTTTTGTATACGTTTTTTGTCTCTGAGAGATTTCTGCAGGAATCCAAAGAAACGGAGGCGACTGGAGCCAGTAGAGGCCCAAAAAAACAAAAAACAAATCTACAAATAGTAAGGAGAACATATGTTCTTGTAGTTTGAGCTGGTACAGTTGATCTCATTTATGATTTGTCACCATTTTTATCTCCAGCTTTCTGACTGGCTGATTTAAGTTTTATCTTGCTATTATATTTTGAGTTATTATCAATCCCATAGCTATAATTTAGTAGGTAACCTACTTCCTAGCAGTATTGTTGACAGGTTCAAAAGTGGCATTCAGTGACATACTGTCATTTAAAAGTGACCAAGTCTGTGGAGGGAGGAAGTATGGGTGGGCGGGTGGGTCAGAAAGCCTAAGGCTGTGTATGAAATCCAACTACTCACTATAGAACGTGTTCACTATTTTGTAGTAGTGTCCAAATTAATTTAATTTTTTTTTTTTTTTGTCCTTTTGGCTTTCGGATCATTTGTGCGCAGGTTGATTCGGCAGTTTGACAGTTTTTATGCCGGATGCCCTTCCTGACGCAACCCTCACCAATTTCTACTGGGCTTGGGACCGGCACTGCACGGCCGGGGAGGGGGATGTAGTAATGTCCGAATGTTGTGTGTAAATCAGAGTATCCCACAATGCAAAACTACATTCTACATTCTCGTAACAATCCCGGCAATGCTCCGTGTTTTAGAGAAAGTTAACATCGTGGGACTCGAATGGCTGTAAGTGATGATGCAACGTGACAATTAGTAAGTGTCTAAAATGACAATTGACAGCTCACTACTGAGTGAACTCAAGACTTTGAAACATATCTTTGTTGGTGATACGATAAAAATGGACACTAAATGGTAGGATAATAATTGTTCTTTACTAGTTCAAGATGTTTCCTACTTTTCTTTGAATTATTCTTTTACATTTTTTCATGTCAATGTATGGGGACAAAATACTAATTCTTTCTGAATAGGTAGCTGGCTGTGTATCTTAGAGTTAATTGAGCAATTGTGTCACAAATGATCATGAATGTCTTTAAATGCTGTATTCAGCCATTTAGTTTAACTTTGAGGAAAGTAGTCACTCTGCTGTTTGATACGGTCTTTGTTGTATTATTGAAAATATTCAGTTGAATTAGAAATTCAAAAGGAATGTCACATTTTGATCTATTTTATTATGTATTTATTTTATTAATTTTTTACTTTTGTCAGTTTAAAGTCGGGGCCTGGTGACTCAGTGGCATTGGGTTGGGATTCAGAAGGCAGCAGGTTCGACTCCCTTCCCAAAACGGGAGGGTTGCGGCAGAAGTAATAAAAAACTGCCAAATCCACACGTTTGGCTGTGGTGACCGCTGAAGGGACCAGCCGAAAGCTGTTGATCTTCTCTCAGTTTTAGGTTGTTTACTAGAAAACTGTACATTCTTTTTTCATGAAAGTGTATTAACAGATACTAAAACATGCTATTGTGGCTCAAAATGAGCTTGTATTGCTGCTGGTACCAAGCTTTATAAGTGCTGAAACAGGATGATGTACATAAACAACATTTATTACTTGGCTGTGGCAATAAACACAACACGTGTCCTCGCCTCAGAGATTAATAGGATATTTACGGCTGACAAATGTTAACCGTGATATACAGCATGGCCAGAGCTATGTGCTGACACTCCCACAGACCCACACACAAACTAGGCTCTCATTCATATTCCTTCACACCTTTAATATTTGTATCCATCAGACATGTACTTCATCGCTGGCTGCCTCTCTCCACCTCCAGACTCCCGCTTCATGTGTCTGAGTTTGTCTTTGATTAATTAGCCCCAGACTTCCGGACATTGTCTGCATTTCGTCGAACAAGGACGATGACAGTGTGTCTCAGTCTTCCGTCACATCCCTCACAAAGACACGGACTCTCACCTGAAAATAAAGTGGCTGCAGATGGCTTTCTGGAACAGCTAATACGCTGGGTTGTAAGTCACCCTGAATTACAGAGGTTGGTGAGATATTGTGTCACAGAGGACAACAGAGGAGTAAATTGTTAGGAGGGGAATTGTTAGGATTTTTTAAGGGAGAGGAAAAGGAAATGTCTGGGCTGAGAGGGGAAAACAAGAAAACTCTGTAAATAGAAGCACAGTTGTGGATTATAAGTAGAGGATTGGTGTGGATTTGTAGGTAAGAGGAATGATGGAGACTGAAGGAGACATTTGAGTGATGAAGTGAAAGAGCCCGAGACTGCAGGGAAAGCTGTGGCAGGTGGGAAAACCTTGAATTGTGACAGGACAACTCATCTCATCGGCAGTAAAGCTCCTCTTAAGCTCTGAAATATCAGCACAATGAAGACAGTACTGAAATGTGTCAGAGGCTTCCTACAAATGTGGTGCAAGCAGAAACATGCATGAAAATTGGAAACCAGGCAAGGAAGATCAGGAATTGCATTTTGACTGTACAAAAAAAGCATTTCGACACGGAGAAGACATGGTATCTTCACGCAGATGTAAATGCCTTTTCTGCGGTCGTTTGAAATTCTTTATGCATTATTTGTGCAGCCAAAATAAAGTTTTAAATACTTTCATAAGAGCAATAAATACCATCTAAAAACAATGTTGTTGTTTTATTAAGCTAAAGAACATTTTAAAGAAGGAGCTAAACATTTTTGTTACCTAAATCTCAACAAGTTCTGTCAGGGGAATTTAGACTACAGTCATTTATACCAGAGGATAAATCCTACTGCTCGGTGAGTTTTTATCTAATGGATGTCATACATTTATAATATTCAGTAGAAAATTTTAACAACTAGTCAGAATTGTACAATAGCCTATTTTTACCAAAGAGGCAAAAGTCATTACCTGACTTTTGAGCAATTATGGTTATTTTCTGAATAGACTGTATTTAAAAAAAATAGCAATATAGACACCGGAACCTACAATGAAATGATCACTCGTCATCAGTTTGAGCAGTTGAAAAATGTTGAGTGAAATGTTCCTCACAGTGTGACCATCTCACAAATCCATCTGGTTTGTAAAGTTATTTTCTGCCCTAACAAGACTAAAACATGTCTTTGGGAACCTTGAAGACTTGCTGATAGCTTAAAAATAATGAAATGTGAAGACTCTTATCTGACCTCAAAACCCCACATCAGTCAATCTTAATTTTGACACTACATAACTGGGAATGACACGGTGTCCAGCCATGGCTCTGTCTAATCAGTCAGAGAGGCTGAATGTTAGTATCAGGTCTGAAAATCTCCTGGGTTAATGAAGTGCTGCTGAATATCAGGGACGGGTCGAAATATCAGGCATGTGCATATCAGGCATTTGCTGAAATGGACTGGGATCCATCCCAACAGGACAGGTTTCTGATAAAAAAGCAAGAAGGAAAGAAAGAAGGATTAGAAGTTAGTGTGTCAATCTGGCATCCAACAGTTTTGATTGACAACAATTATGTTATAATCGAAGAGCCAATGACAGACGACATCCTCTGTTGGGCATAAACATTGTGTGGAAAATGTCAGTCACATGATGGGTGATGATACAGGTCAGGGCCCCATGAAACCAACCTCCTCTTATCCTTCAACACACAACCCAGTTTTATTATTGCAACAAGACACAGCTGTTTTAGTTATGACATACAAAATATGAACAAAGAAAGCTGTTTAACGAAATGTGCATGTTTGTTCAAATTGTAAACTTGTGAAAGTTTTATTCTATAAAGTTAGGTTGTAATGCGATATACTGACACATTTATCTGATTACATTTTAGATGAAAATAAAATGACAATGCTTTTAATTTAGACATTTAAAGAAAAATACATAATTGTTATAACGTTGGCTTTGTTCCCAAATTAAGCCACTTTTTCTATCAACTATGATAAATCTGTAGTCTCCAAAGTTATGTTTTTATCTGGAAAAACTGCAACATTGACTGTCAACAGTCAGATACGATGTAAGTAAACCAGCTCTATGTCAGTTTATCTAAATGTTTATCTAATAATTACCTAAAGCACTGAATAGTACTACTGTGGACACCAAGGACACACTTGTTACCTAGACCTTCATACTATCAGGGCAAGCAACATGAATGCAGACTCACAGTTTAATCAGTTCTTTCTTAAGTCCAAGTGGATGTTTGCGCCACAAGCAATACAATTATTTTCAGACATTTCTAAGATACAGGAATGACATGAGTTCACAGTGACTTGGATTTTTGACCTCTGACTACTACCAAAGCCTTAGCAGCTCATACTCAAGTCCAAATTTGAAATGTTTCCTCAAGAGTTTCCTTCAATACTGTATTTAAATGGCACAAATGTGAGGTCACAGTAACCTTGACTTTTGACACTATTACGTTAGTACTATGTAATCAATTGGTCCTTAGTCCAAGTGGATTTTTTATTTTTATTTTTTGTCCTTTCGTCTTTTCCTCTGAGGGTGTTGATTTGGCACAGTCTTTGCACCGGATGCCCTTCCTGATGCAATCCCCCCCAATTTCCACGGTCCAGGTGGACGCTTGTTGAAAAATTGAAGAAATTCCCTCAAGGAATTTCTGTGACATTGCATTCATATGATGGAAAGGACATGGGGCCACATTGAGCTTGACCTTTGAGCTCTGAGTATTTTAGCAAGAAGTTTTATATCATTTATTAACATGAACTCCCCAAATTATATGATGCAAGTTGAAAATCAGTGGATTCACTTTTTCGGTATTAATGAAACAGTGGCTTCTGTTATAATTTTTTGTTACATAAAATAAAAATGATAATACATTTCATTATTTTTCCAGCCGCTTGTCCTGCTACAATTCAAAATGGTAGCAAACTTTTGCTTGACAAAATCAATCATCAAAATAATTTTCTCTCAGCCTGGAGGGGAGTGGTGGGGGATGGCTGAGCCAAGATTAGCTGGTCTAGACAACAGCAAGAAAGCAATCAGGCTCTGCTGACAACAAAGGTGAAAGCTCAGTGACCGTGTTGCTACGAGAAGGGTGCTGGACACAGTGGGGATGCTGATCCTGTAAGATGAGGGTCTTATGTCAATTACTGAGATGTTTCCTTCTGCAAACTGAGACCACCACCTCATAATGTATTAAACTGGGAAGTGACCTTTATTTCAAACCCTTTCCATCATCGCTGATTGGCCGGTGATAGCATAGTAACTGTAACCAGGCAAACAGACCTGTGGACTTTGAATATCTTCACTTGTTGAGACATAGTCAGGAAGTGAAAACATAGTATTCACAAATATGACATCCACTGTGTCATGGATTCTTTTAATTCAGGTTATTATTTAGACGGCTCTTATTTATTGGATCAAACACTCCTACAGCAACTGTAAGCCGAGATAGTCAAGCTTTTACTAAACCCATCAAGTCCTAGAAAAAAAAAATCTTTCACTTGTTTCAAGTTATAAAGCCCACTTGAAGTATAGAACTTGGTGACCAAGTTTAGCTTTAGCCTGCGCATCATCATCATGTTGAGTATGGAGCCAGCAGAGCCATATTTAAAACCTTTAGTAGGCTTCTGGTTTTACTGTTAAGATAACTCTGGGATAACTCTAAGATAACACTGCTATTACCTTTGGTGAACACCAGAAAATGATTTACATTCATTCAGGGATCACATTCTTGAAGGGTTGTATTTGAAGTCTCCTTGCATCACAGCATCCCAAAAAGTGGTCCCATTAGGAGGTATCTTCAAATGGGGCTGAGAAATGCTGTTTTTGTTGCTCAAACAAATGTTTAAAAAGGCAAAGTTTCTAAAAACGTAGGCTTTTGTAAAATGCGTGAGGCTTTGCGATGTTAGGTCACTTAGCTAAACCCTAGGTGCCCACATCCATCTGGGAACAGTTGGTGAATCAAACTGGGTGGTTTCTCATTTGGTTCAGCCTGCCCAGTAGTGACTGCATCCTTTAAAGGCTGCAGGCCCTGAATAGAGGCTTAGCTTTTTTTTTTCCCTTTGCTTCAGTCACAAGTAGACTAGTAGAAGAATTTATGGTTTTATCACAGAAACGTAGTATGAGGTGAGAAGCAAAATAGACCTGGACAATGCCACAATCCGTTTTGGGCGCTGACATTGTTTTTTTCCAATTAGACAGTTCCAACTCCAAACTGGTCTTTTCAGAGTTATATACTCTAAAGGCCGTTTTGTAAAAGTTTCATGTCAGGGAGAAAGAAACAGCATCTTATTCTTAGTTGTTAACCAGTCCAACCAGATCCCTGGCTCCGCAACTTAGTTGCTCCCAGTGAGTGTTGGCCAGCTGCATAGCAGCTCCCCCATCGGTGTGTCTGTATGTGATGGTGAGTGTGAATGGGTGAATGAGAAGCCCTGTAAAGCAGTTTGGGCACCAATAGGCAGAAAAGTGCTATATAAGTGCAGAACATTTACCATTCATTCTTTTATTAAATCAAAGTACCAGGTATGGTTGCTCAGCCTGGACTTCGTACACCATGGACATTTTTCAACTACTAACTTGATTTGTTACCACATTACAATGTATAAACTTTACCCAAATCACCAAATTTTCTAATTATTCACCAAAATCCCATTCAACACAGCATCAGTCACCTATGTGCATCTCCCAAACATGATCAAACAAAATGCTTTTGACAAACACATACAACTCAGGGCAGGCAGGCAGCAGCCTGGCTGGCTCTGCAGCGAGCACAGTCAATCACATTTTGCTATGTATGGGAGCAGCAGGGGGTATTATAGCTACAGTATGGGCTCGGCAGGCTGAGCTATATTAGTTAGGCTGGCTGGTCCTTCATCCTAGCCCACACCGAATTCCCCAGCTGACTGAGCTGAGTAGGGCTCCTGGATGATTGCCTGGGACCTTTCAATTTACCACTCTTCACACCTGGTCCCACAAGAGGGAGGGGGGGGGGGGAAGTAAAAACCCACAACACCCGTACAAAATTGTGTGCTGGTAGATTTCATACCATTTTATAGCATATATATACTGTACAAAAAAAATCGAGCTCATTACAGCTCCTAAAATATGAACAAACACATATTAGTGGGAGTACGTCCTGGAGGAGTGAATTGATCTACATTTTGTTTTACACAATGCTTGTAGCTGAACAGGGTTTTTAACACAGCAGCACGTTTGAGCACACTTCCATTGACCATGATCAGAGAAGCAGAGATGAAGAGGCAAGAAGATCTAGGGAATCACAGGATGATCACAGAAGGTTCTCATACTCCCTGAAACGATACAGCACACTCCACCCCAGGGCTCACTGCTGCTCTGACCTACATACACTACTTAAACTTGGGAGTATTGGAGCACTTACTGAAAAGAAGATTCCCTGGGCACAATGCCGTAATTAGACAGGCGGCTTTAAGTGCCGACTAATACTGGTGAAAGTAATCAGAATGAGGAAAAAAGAAGCCATGCAGTCGGGTAAAAGGGGAAAGATTAAATGCTTTGGGAAGTAAGGTAAAGTAATTATGGGGAAAAAAAACATTGTTTTATGTGAAACTATTTCTATCAACTTGTGTGATTTGGTTTGTTGTTTTTTTCAGCAGCGCTGTCAATACTCCTGTGTCCTCCCTGGCATACAAAATGGATCACCTCCGTGTTTTGCACATCCCACTGCAGCATCATTGCTGTTATTTATATTATTGATCAATCACACAGGCTGGAAAAACAAGCAAAACGTATCAATGTAAACTGGAAATAGGTCAAAATGGTTCCTTCTATTTGAGCATTTATGACGTGGCCACAGTCAATAGCATTCAATCCCAGACAAAGTGCACTAATAAAAAAAGTTTGAATTTGAGTTTTCTGGTTTGACTAGACAGAAAGAAAAAACCATCAAATTATGTGCTACAGTACAACATCTGGCCTTCACCAGAAAAACAGCATAGGTCATTTCCTAGAGATTATTTATATTTTTACTATTGTTAACAATGCTTCTTCCTAAAGGAAAATGTGCAAAGCATAAGACTTCCAAAGGCTAAAAGAAAGTTTTACCTTTTACAGTCTGAAATATACGCAAGAAAGAGGTGATAGCTATTTGTTGGCTTATAAGCACTTTTTTGAAAAATGCACAAGGTCACATTTGTCATGAGGAAGAAACATGTCAACAAATGTAATGTGTGAGTGATATTGCTGTGTTTTAATAACTTTTAAACAATGGAGGAGCTCTATGGCACAGACTAAGGCTAAAATTAGGTTATGGACTCTCAGATGTTACAAAAAAAATATTTTGCATATAGCTCATAGTTGATAATCATTGGTCATTCGTGACGTTTTTATTTGCTCTCAGCAAAAGTAAGTTGTTGAAGAAGAGACAGGAGGCAGAGCTGGAGGTAGCAGAGCTTAAGATGTTGAGGTTCTCTTTGGGAGTGACGAGGATGGACAGGATCAGGAATGAGGACATCAGAGGGACAGCTCATGTTAGATGTATTGGAGATAAAGTTAGAGAGGACAGATTGAGGTGGTTTGGACATGTTCAGAGGAGAAACTGTGAATATGTCAGTTGAAGGATGCTGAGGTTGGAGCTGCCAGGCAGGAGGTTTAGAGGAAGAGCAAAGAGGAGATTTATGGATGTAGTGAGAGAAGAGGATGCAGAGGACAGGGTTAGATGGAGGCACATGATTCGCTGCGGTGATCGCTGAAAGGAAAAGAAGAAGAAGAAGAAGCAAAAGTAAGTTGTTCCGACAAACCTATTTGGAAAGTAATTTGTAAAAGGCAAATCATACAAAAAGTCTCGCTATGCAATTTTAAGGTCCATCACTTACCACTCTCACTCTCACAGACTCATCAATGTGGTAATTTATACTAAAGCCCCTTTTACGCTGTCCATTCAAGGTGGGTTTACTGTTCTGTAAAAACCTATCAAACTGGACTAGCATTTTGACTCCCCTTTATTCTATAGAGGTAGTATCAGAGGTTTTTCACCTCAGCACTGATGTAAACGACTTATGGTGGCATAGAGTGTTGGGGGAGAAGGACTGTGAAGTTATGATAATATTTTATTGTGAGTCATGTGGGTTGTTTTTGCTGGGAGGCTCTACCATGTACCCTGGAGGACAAACAGCATTTATGATACAATTCACACTCAAGCATTGTGTATAACATGTTAATGAAATAAAATGATTATACTGGACTTTTAAGCAACATGTTTGAGGGATCAGACTCAACACTGTGCTGGAGGAGACACTGGGAGACTTGCAAATGAATGCAACATTTTACAAGTGGTTGGATAAATGCAACTAAAGATTGTTGTTAGTTTCTTTTGGAGGCAAAGCCCATCCATGTTATGGTGCTTTGCCAGATCCCAGTCCTATTCCAACCCCGCTTACTGCTGCCTACTCCCAAGCTGCATGCTCTATTGATTCTCAAAATTCACAAATACAAATACTCATGACACACATGTTATGAATGAACTGTTGTACTTAATCCACACCTTTGTTGAATCAGAATCATGTAGTAAATGAGTAAAAGTAATAGATGTCTTTTTTTTATTATCCTTTTTGAAATAACAATTTGTATTATCATTTAATTTGCTTTTGTTTTACATATACGAAAATTAATTTCAATTTCCTTTCATTCCAATACCCAGTTCATCTGCCATTACTCTTTTGGAAACAATATACAATATATTTCAGTCTTACGCATCACAGTGGATGTTACGATAAGTTTCGCATTTCTTATACTGGTGTGCTGAAAATCAAAACTAAAAGTATTAACATAAAGAAATACTCAGCATTAGTATTAGTAACTCTTCAGATTCTTTACTCAAGTTGAAGTAAAAAAGTAAAAAAATACTTGTAATCCTCTAAGACAACAATATATTTTCAATTGTATTAAATTTGACCTGAGTGCACAAGCCCATTCAACATCATTTCGACAAACTCTCAGGTGTAATTCATGGCCACGAAAAGTTATAATAATTAAGTAATAATAATAATGAGGGGCCAAAGTTGCCAAGCAACATGGTCTGGAGCTAAGCAAGCACAGCAAGTATTTAATTAATAGTTAATTTGGTTTTGTTATTATGATTCTTAATCTGCAAAAATCAGCTAAAGCTGTAAAATTAATGTAGTGGGGCAAAAGTAAAAGTGACTAAGATTGAAATACTCCACTTAAGTAGAAGTACTGCATAATTGTTATCAAGTACCTTGGGGTGGTCGTCACAGCAGAACGTTTACCGCACGTTAATTTGCCCATGTTTTTTTACGCTGAATGCTCTTAGCGCCACACCCCTCCCATTTAATCCTGGCTAGGGACCGGTACCAAAATGAACCTCAGTGGCTGGGCAGTGCCACACCTGGTGGGGTGGGCTTTGAATTCACAGCCTTCTGCATGTGTTAATGATGTTAGGTGCTGTTTTGTGTGCTCTAACTTTTTTACAGACTGCTCAGACTCCAAGTCAATAAATTCATATATGAAAAAAAAAACTGATGAAATCCTGGTGAACCCACATAGAAAATATTTTTGTCCAGTGTCTATTGTTGGTCAGCTTTGTGGGGAGAGTTTGCATGACTGTTGACCTTGCTTGACAACCACACAGGCCACTCATCTGATGACAGACATGCTGAAGGTCGGAGTCAGCGTAGATTGAATGGATCGAACGCTTCAGCAGCACTTAACTGACGCTTATGTCTTGCTTTTAACATGGACTCCCAGTCAGGGTTACAATCCAAACAAAGAGATGAAAATCCATTATACACGTTGTTGATCAAACTTAATTCGGCAATTGGATAGGCATGGGTGGACATAATCTAGATAACAATTCAATTAGGCTGGATGCTCCCGGAGTCACTCCCCACTCACTGTTGTGCTGAGATTGGTTGTCCCTGCAGGGAGTAACAAGGTCAGATACTAGATCCCAAATATCAATGCATTTCATTCTTATGACTGAAGTAACATCATTAGATTCATTTGACAAGCCAGAGATGACTTCAATAAATGTTGATACAGTATTTTTGTGAGATGAATTGAGCCAGTAAGGTTTTTCAGTGGGGTATTAATTTACACCCAGGCAGCTGGTCAGTGTTTTTAAAGACACTTCCCCATTTATGGGCCACCAAGCTAAGGACAAACAACTAAGCCGCAAACTGATATTCAACATTATGGCAGTGAAACCACAATTTCTCTATTTCACAACTGAGAAATTATAAACACTACATTATAGTAGTATTTGATAGAATCAAATGGTTACAAAGATCTATTAAAGGCTGTGACGTCTAATTTAGCCATGGTGTGGCCACAGTCTTATTAGGCATCTGAAAAGACAGTTGTGCTCCTTCTGTTCCCTTTCTTTGTGCTTGGCTTCTGGAGGAGGATCAGTGAAAGCGGTAAACAGGTGTGAGCAGGTGCACTGAAGGGCTTTATCTCTCCCTTTCTGTCCTCATTCATCTCTTTCTGTCACATCCAACTGTGGGCCTCTGCCTCTATCTCATTGTCATTCCAGAGGTCCTCCAAACTTATCTGGGGAGCAGCCGGGCTCTTACACTGATTATACAGATGCTTTGGGAAGAGGAAACCACAGCCACCTCCATCTCAGTCATCTCAGAACCTCTGTGTAGCCAGTGGCAGAAAGAAGCCTTACAGCAATTACATAAACTAGACAGTTTAAAAGGTCATCTGATATCGAAGACCAATTAAAATGCTAACATTTTTGGATTTAAAATGTGTAGACTAGATTAATTATTTAAACAACACAAAATTGATCTGTTCCTACACAGATTATGAAATAACCGATGTGTCAAGCGTTTGCTGGGTGTAGCTTCTTAAATGTAATCATCTGAATCCTTTTTTCTTACACAATTTGAATCTAAATATTTGTGAATTGTTTGACAAATCATTAGTTGAAAAATACAAAATACAGTCGATATTCGGCACACAAAGGAGCAAAACTATACTTGTTTGTAGTTTAAGTTGTAACTTACTGTTATAACAATGGGTGTCCATTTTTAAAGAACGCAATTCAAAAACGTGAGCTGAATGTATGTCACAGACCTTTCCAGAGACTCCAAGAAACTTTCTCTGGACCCTCCCAGACATGTGTGACAGTGCTACATACAAATGTCTTAAGTCCAATTAAAGACATCTGTTATATGACTGCACACCCATTCATGGCTCTGCTCAGCCCATACAGTGAACTTGAGGTGAGTGGATCTCTAAAAAAAAACAGGAGCTGAAACAAAATCCATACGAAATAGTGCTGGACTATTGTAGGAATTTTTTTAAATTATAATTTTCTCAAATTGCACTACATGTAATGAAATGTATCCCCAAAACTGCCCAAACCAACACGCATTCAATCATTTTACACGAGTAAATGTTTTTTCCTAATTTTCTAAAGTACTTTGTTGCGCACATATAAAAAGTTGTGTGACAAATGTAGTAAAAGGCAAAACTATACAGCAACTTGAACATCATTTGAACCTATTTACATAAACGTCGAGAAGACAGTATTTGATCCTAAGTCAAATACCCACACTGTCTCACTTCCACCTCTGTACGTGGACGCACAAACGCACTAATATTTACAGCGTTTCCTCATTCTAAATGCGGATATGTGACACCTGGTCCTGTCTAGAACATTTGTTCTAGTGGAAGTTGGTGAGGGAACAACGTGCCCTTCAGACAGACCTATGGAAACTCAGTGATGTCATATTACACGAGTTCACACAGGGTGAAAGACTGGAATGATGCTGTTTGCTGTGGAAGGAGGGTAAATACTGTCAGTGACAGTGTTCTAATATTGACTTAAAGCACTTTTGGTAGTACGGAGAATGAATTGTACTAAAGTTGAAAACCAGCAATATTTGTCAAAGATGTTCACAGAAGCAGACGTACATCAATGTTCCCCTGCTCTGGGCCTCAGGTAGAAGTACAGCTAATCCTGTTTAGCACAGTATAGACAGCAGTTAGCACAGTTAGCAGAGATTAGATGGAGGCCAGAAACACGATTGGCTGTTGGTAAGCTGTCCTCACTCTGGGCTGTTGGAGCTGACCAATCAGAGCAGGCCGATCTCTTAAAGAGACAGGAGCAACAAACAAGGCATGAGGATGAAAAGAAATGCTACAGAAATGAACTGCAATTTTGAGTTTTTATAAACTTTTTATAAACATTTTCAGGTGGACCCCCTCAAATATAACAATATGGGTGAGAATGATGTGTCCTGAGGTCATGAAGTTCAGATGGGAGGGGTGCAGGCTCACTGCACATTTGAAATTGCTTTAGCTGCTAATGCTAACATTAATACCTTAGGTTAGCATTGTAAAGCACAGGGAAAACTTAAAAACCCCACACAGAGAGGCTGCAGCCAGCAGTGGGATTCGACCTGGGGAACTTCTAGCTATCAAGTGGCAACACTAACCACTCCACCAGCGTGCTGCCCACCACTGGCATATTTTATAATATTTTTTTGCCTGTTTTGATGTAAACGTGATGGGAAGCCTTGAGTTAACACATCTTTGAGTACAGAGATTTCTTTCATGTTCAAAGTAAGAATGGGATGGTCAGACGCAGCTAGAAGAACAGCAGTGGGTCTCCCCCACTTACGTTGTCCCGCATAAATCATTTAATAATATTTATTTTGTATCTCTTACTGTGTATTGATGCATCCATATCGGACTCTTGTTTTCATATGCAATGGTTCATCTGGTTTATTTATGGTTCATTGCTCTTGCACATAACAAATGGACTCATCGTGTCTATAGGTTTTGACAAGACAAACTCGTGTAAAACACCATTTCCAATTTATTATGATCTAATGACTTATATAATTGTGTTACAAAACTTATGCAGCTTTTCATTGGTCTGACAGAAAAGGAAAAAGAAGAATTCTGAGCATTTACATTCTCGTTTCGACTACGTGTTGTTGCATAAGCATTATTGCTGGTTTTTTCTTCAAAGGCAAGTGGGATATTTCAATTGACTGAAATACCTTCACTGACCCAAATTAGATCCTGTCCTTGCTTCCCTTTTTCTTCCTGCCCTAAGACTTCAACCAGATGGCTACATGATGTAATCAGGAAAATGGTGTCAGTGTGTCCAGTCAGCGCATTTTTTTCACAGGCAACATTGAGCTTTGGGATGAACCTATATGTGGTTAGTGCTTCTACTTAATATTAATGGACTAACCTTTATTTCCCATGAGATTTGAAGATAAGGATTCTGAAAGAGTAAAAAAGTAAGACATTTCACGCAATGAATTATTAAAAAAGGCTAGAAAAAAAAAATACCCAGGGTGTGGGATCATTAGGTCAACTGCTGACTTCTTTGATTTTTACCACGGATGTTTCATCCTCCTTGGGGATGGTGATGCATCGGCATAAGGCGATTTTAATTTTCACTTCTATGCATTGGGGTTAGACAACAATCATCGCTAGTTATCTCTGAGGCTTTGTTTTACTTGTGTTTCGTGCCAATCGTGCAGCCAAGACTGTAAAATCATTGGAGATACTGCACTGTGCATTTTCCACAATTCAGTGCATTATAAAGTCTCACACTCACTATATGCTCAGCATTCTGGTTAAAAGCGTCGTAAGAAAGAATCTTTGTTATGAGCACTAGTTCTTTTGCCCCTTTATCACATACAAGAGACAATTTCTAGGCGCAGCCACCATCTGCCTGCTTATTTCATGTCACTTAGATGAGGAGGCCAAAGTCAGGAGGAGGCATTGTCAAACAAAAGAAAGAAAACTATACTCTCAACTTTTCTTTTCACCCCAGTCTTGCCCCCTTGTATCACTGTGGAGTATGAGCCAAATGCAAAGCTGAAGGAGGTTAATTTGAGCTTCAGTGTTAAAGTCAACAACAGAGGGGGATTAGTACTGCTCCAGCAGCCCAGCAGCTCCACACACACTGCAAATGAAGTTGTCCGGATACATTTAAATGACATGCACTCTGCAAAAATATAAAATAAAATAAAATAATCTTCTTGAAACATAGACAAACAAATGGCTATAGAGTATCCTCCGCAGTCTGTCTTCTGTGTTATGTTTCCATCCAGTTGATGCTGCTATTTGCATCAATACTTGCTGTTCAACAGGTTTTCATACCTAAATGACAAAGCAGTTCTTTTGTTAGTAGCTTTTGTTAGAAGCTTATTTTATGTACTGGACTCACTAACCTTGGTTAATATTAAGATGCATGTAATTTTCTTTTTTCTTTTAATTTTGTTCAGCTGTAAGTAGAGAAGGACCACACATTCTTCTGTTTGTCATAAACAGTAAGTAATAAACAGATTTTCACATTTGTTAATTATTTAAATTTGCACGGACAGGCATTTAGGATTATGTGGACACGTTGTTTAAAAATGGAATCTCAAAATGTCAGACGCAGACCCCAGGTGCCCCATGTGGAGTGAACAAGTGTCCATGAATTAGCATATTGATGAGCATACATTTTTAAAACATTGAACTTCTCAATATTTTAAGCTAAGAAGTTCACATTGATCTCAGTGATTCATTGGCTACATTTTCAGCATGTTCAATGCCTCTTGCCCAGTGACAGCCCCCCTGCAGCCCTAACAGGGAAAGCAGTGTACATAATGGATGGATGGGTTTAAATTGATGTCCGTGTTGCAGTAGGTGTTGATTTGAAGATTCTTGCTAATTAATATGCTTTTCGCATAAAACGTAAAGCGTTTAACATTAAATCAATCGACCAGTCCACCCTGTTTACTCCCCCATGCTCTGCTGTGCTCCACTTAAGACCTTCAGGCATTAGCTCTTACAGTATAAAATTACAGTGAAGAAGAAACTATGAAACATACTAGTCATACAAAAAAAGTATGAACTTCACAAAAACCCCTTGACAAAGAAATATTTCTGCACTGTTCAGAGAGTCTAGGGCTACTATACATTCACATTATAGGCTTTTAATTCCCATTTTTTAAGGAGATCCGACTTTTTTCTGCTGGTGGTAACATTTGTTTGTCGTCAGCTCTGGCGAGAACACAGTTTGGTCCTAAGCTGACACGGTTTACTAAAATTGAGTTGACTGTCACACCATAAATATGTCTTTGACTAACACATAAAAACACTTCTTCCACAAACAAACAGTAAGTTCAACGAATGTGAGAATACTGTAACCTGTAAAGTCCCATCACATTTGAAATAACTGACATTCTGTCTTATCAAACAATCCTCAAAGTCTGATTAACAGCCATGTCTGCTGCTAGGAGACATCTGTTAAAATAATAACTACCAAAGAAATAAAAGGCTGGACAAGCTGGACAAGCATTTGTTAAGACTGAGATCTCAATGAATTAAACAGAAGTATATAATGTGACAGTGATGCTTCTTTTCAATGAGAGATCAAATTGCAAAGACCCTTTGTGTAAATGATGTCAAGGTGCAAGCAGGTATTTTGCAAGGACCAGTTGTACTAGTGTTTCTGGTGATTCAGTGTTAGGAATAACAGCAAATCATATAAACTTATCAGTAACATGCAGCATTACTGGAGTTTCTTTTCGAGAGACAGAAGAAACAATAAACTCATTTTCTTAAACTCACTGTGCACTGGCATATTGAAAGTTGAAAGATGAAAACTATACCAGACGTTTCCTTCCTAATGGTCCATTCTTACAATGAATACCAGTTCAGTAGCACCACCTTAAGTTAGTTTTAAGTTGTTTTGACCATCATTTTACATCGGTAATTAAATCTAAACAAACAGTTATTTCAATTTAAGGCGTCAAACCAAACTTCCTCATCTTCACTACACTGTTAGAAATGACTGTGTATATCTTGACTTAGATTTCTGCTGCCTTGTACCTCACTTGTGAGTCGCTTTGGATAAAAGTGTCTGCTAAAGGACTAAATGTAAATGTAATGTAATGTAAAAGTCTTTTTGAAATAGTCTGTATGATACTACATTTGCAACTGTTGCCACAAAGACAAAATCCAGCACAGTGCAATTTATAAATCCTCTTAGCAACGGTACCAGACTAGTAACTCATGTTCTTGACATAAAGGCCTCTGGTACCATTTGTGTTCTGTCACATTATCCTGCTGTATTGTTGTATTACTTTAACACTTGTGTAGTATTTTGGGATGGTAACCACATGATTAAACCAAGGGTCCTGTGGAACTTTCCCACATGTCCTATAGTAATCTATGAAAGGACTTGTAGAAAAGTATGCTTTAATGTGTCCAAACAAAGAAAGTTGCTTTGAGCTGCTCTTCATTGGATATATGAAGAAATATACTCGTTACACTGTGGCCAATGGTGGCATTGCATCCACATTGATCATGTGACACACACTGCACCAGATTCAGGAGCAGTAATTACCCATTTTCCTGCTTGTCCTCAGAGGTACCACATACTGTCTAATGTCTGCATAGAGGCTGTCACTGTCTCTCTGAGATTCAGCTGACATACTGTTTGTCCATTGTGGCAGCAGTAGGATTGGTCCTTACGGAGAATGTGGCCCGTGTCATTAATGTCACCTGTCACTGCACTGAAAAGCCAAACTTTGTCCTTTGTGGCTGTCTTCAGTGCACTGTGTTCCAAACATTCCCACACACTCGAGGCTGTTACCCTGCAGCTTGAGAGACAGCTGAATCTATCCTTGACTCTGTGCTTGTTAAGCAGCTCTATCAGTACTGCTTGATTTTGATTCAAATATAAAATCCTTGTGGTATATTGGACAGCACTGATAGCAGACTAAGCTGTGTTTCTATGCCGCATCTTATGATTTTCTACCACTTGTGTGGCTTTGTGGGCCGTGCCCACATTAGCATGCGAGCGTAGCCTTTGACCTTGTGCCCGTGTGGAGCCACGGCACAGACTAGCTGCAGTGCAAATAGCCACGTGTCAAGGAGACAGAGGTTCAGCAACAATTGGAGATGACAGCTCATTCATCATGGCTGAGGTATCCGTTCCACTGAATAGAACACATTCTCCACCCTAGACTGCGTCTGGCTCACTTAATTAAAAAAACTGGAACGCAGTAAACAACTTCAGTGATTTCTTCTAGACGCAATGCTACTTCATTAAAAAACATACTTTTCATGTTTGGCATTTTTAGTGAATGAGGAATGCAATTGAGCTGTTAATTCTCAGGGCAGGCTTTGATTATTCTTTTTGTTCTGCTTTTTTGTTTTTCAATGCTATGTGAAATGTGCCTTTGTGGGTGAATGAGATAATGCCTTGTTGTCCACAACACACAGAGGAAAGCTGGATGTAGTATAGTTAGTGCTCGCATGCACACACACACACACACACATGCGCACGCACGCACACACACACAGGGCGGGCTTTGAAAACAGACTGACTAAGTGTGGTATACTTCCTACAAATACTCTCACAAACATGTCAAAGTTGCCCAAAGTCACCTCCTACTTCCTATATAATGTACACTAGGTAGTTCACTCAGTACTGAACAGTCAATTGACCTTTGGACACTTACTAACACGTGTCGTTGCTAAAAGTTGTTTGAGTCACATCTCTAAAACAGTGTGTTACAGTGTGGGATACTTTGAGTGCACTGTATAGTCGACAATGGGACACTACTACAAAGTGGCGAGAACATGATACAGTGAATAGTTCCACAATTGGGGAACAAAGCGATCTACAATCTGTTTACTTCTTTTTATTTTTATGATTTGTTCATGAGAAATATTTTCATATAAAGCAGGAAATTACTAACATCAGCTTTTTGTTTGCTGGGATGACCTTTGTGAGCTGTTGTGTAGTAATGTTTACCACCACTTGACTGATGAAAAACCAATTAGTCTTCTGAATTTTCCAAACTGGGCCATAACACATCTCATATCGAGATCAGACAAAGACAGACAGCCTATTTAACTGGCAAAGCATCAGCATGCAGACACAACTACCAAGAATGTAAAAAAAAAAGTTTGAATCTCTAACAAATATTGTCATGTACTGTTTTTCTGTGGTACAATAATAAGAAATGCCTTAAGGTTTAGGCAGCAAAAGCTCTGTATGTTGTAATACTGCTCACATTTCTGAAAAAGGACATGGAGCTGTACAAGCAAACGCTAAGAATACTATTCACTACAACCCTCACAATTTAACAACCGTCACGATGCCAGGAAAATGGAAAGCTAAGTCATTATAGCTTTCTTAAAATTCTCATCTCATTTCTTCTGCCACATCATTATCTCCGAACCACAAATTAAGCTGTTTATACGTCTTTTTAATTCCGAGACAGTTGAACTGTTCATTTGCGTCGTGTGTCCCATATAACCATTGTGTCATTGAACCGCATTCCAATGATCACATACAGTCCCCTCCATGATGATTAGAATAGCAAGAATAATTCATTTATTTTCTCATACTGTAAGTTTGTAAGTTGAAAATGTCAAAAAGGGGGTAATTCTACGATGAATTATGATTAAGATCATAGTAAGTGTTGGAGTCAAACTGAAATTATATTAAGAAATGGTTCTAAAGTTTTGGCCATCCTACTGTATATACAATGAATTAACTTTAGAAGAACCTCTTAGTTAATATACTTCAGCAGATTTTATCATTCAAACAATCACACTTTTTTTATACAGCACCTATCAGATGGGTTAATGCGATTTAAAGTGCTTTACAGATGAGTGAGAAGCAGATGAAAAAGCATACTAAACAAAGGCAATAAAAGATTAAAAAAAAAAAAGTCAATGATAATATAGCCCACAGAAAGAATACTTAAAAAAAAGAGAGAGAGAAGATGATAAAACACACTAAACGAGGGGAATAAGACATTAAACTATGGGACTATAAGGCAATGAGATGATACACAACAATAAAAGACTAAAAATAAATGTAAAAATATATAATGAACAGAAATTAGTAAACAATAAAACAAATAACATTTAGATTTAAGAAATATAAAAAAGGTATTGATAACTAAAACATAAGAGAAAAACACAGTACAGAAGAAATATATACACAATAAATACTAGTAAAAAGGTGCAATAAATGAATAGTTTTTCTTGGCAGAAAAGTAAGAGGAAAACTACTTTATGTAAAGGAATTTGATAATCAACTGAATCAAAAGCAGCACTTTAAGTCCAGTAGTTCCAAAACTGAGACTTATTTGTTATGGGACTGCACCTCAATTTGTTAAACAACATAGAAGGTAGCTCCTTTTTCTACTATAGATAGTAATAATAAGAATAATTATTATTCAATATGTAACATGTTTTGTGAAACATAAGGCTTCCTGGGTTCTAAAACAATCGTGTCAGGTTTTGTATAAGGACGGACCCAAGTGAAGATACGACGAGAGGGAGTTAACTGATAAAACAGGTTTTTTTACGGCAAAAAACCAGGAATCAACTAAAGATCACTCCTAAGAGGAGGACTCGAAAAAACTCGACCCGTAGCAAACATTAAACACCAGGATCTATGGCTGAGATGACAAAAACAGAATCAGAAACAGAACAAACCAAACCTCGGATAGGGAACAGGGAACAGAGTTAAAAAAAAAAAAAAAAGCAAGAATCAGAACATGTCAGGTAAACCAGGGAGCAAGGTGCACTGTCCGGGAGTTAGACGGAGGATCTGGCAGAGGACTGTGGGGAGAGCCGGGTGTAAATGAACCAGTGAAAACAACCAGCATGATTAACAAAACATGAGGCAGGAAGCAGGTAAGAGGGGCTACAAAATTAAAGCCCTGGGCAGAAAGTGAAAACGACGTCCGGATCATGAAAGATAAATTAGAAGAAAATACTTCTAGTTCCTAAATCTGATGGTTCAACAATCATGTTGTTCACTAAAGGATGATTAACATTTTCATGTTTGGGCAGCTCAGTGTTTCTTAAAGTAAGGACGGGCAATACCTAGATTTTTCCTTTCAATACGATACCCGTTTAGTTTATGGTACTTTTTCATAGATAATAATACGATACCAGAAAAATTACATGATTGCACAGTGTTCATTAATAAATTTATTGCAAGGGCAATATGAAGTAAAAAGGAAACTCATTAACATAAATAATTGAAAAAAATAATTATAAAATCAACAATCATCAAAGTACAAAATGGAACTCTGGAACCAAAACATATTATCCAACCTTGTCCAGTTAAAGTTACAGCACAGAGAAAATGAATCCCTGTGTTTTCCTTATGCAACCATCAAACCTACATATCACATGTCTAGACTGGAATAGTTGTTGTTTTGAAGGATAAAATATTGGCGTATGTCATGTCTGAAACACGGTGTTTGTGTGATGATATTGGTAAAATCAGATGGAGCCTGTTTTTAAGTCTTGTATCAGGGCTCATGAACACAATGAAACCCCATCATGGAAAAATACTGATTCTTTACCAATGGGAGACTAAAAGACCAGAACACAAAGCTGCACAGACACTTGTGTTTTTCGTGCATTTTAACAGCAAACCTTTCAAAATCTTCAACAAAACCACTGGATTTCCTAAAAAAAGTAGGCCATAGTTCAGCCGGAAGCCCAGTAACACAGTGCATAATGATGAGTTGAAACAGAATCGGTCCTCTCTGTCCCATGAGTCTTATGTCCCAAAGTGTGTTGCTGTGTGACTGCTAATATGTAATCTGATTAAAAAATATTCAGATCAGACCTGGTGAAGCTCTCTTTTAAGAACTGTGCTTAACCATCTGTGTTATTGACACGTACTGTATTTATCTAAAATTGATTGTATTACATAGTTTTCCTTTCATAATATTACCCATGCTGAACGTTTATATTCACAGCCGCAAACTCAAATAAGAACCTTATAAAAACCTAGACCTTTAATCTGTAAATGACTGAAAACATTGAAGACATTAAAGGCTTTTGAAACTGGAGGTATATAGCAAGATGATACAGCATAACCTTTAAACACAATAATACCTAATGATAGTTTTTTTTTAGTATTCGTTCTTAAGAAAAATGTAATTGTAACTTGTTGGCAAAGGTCTGTATAGTCCAACTTTCACTGTATTACTTCTGATGAGTTTTTGTACTGTATGCTGAGGTTACAAGACCACTTGTTGCTACTGCTAGTTTTGATAAAACTATCATTCTCAACTGTCTGTTCACTACTTTTAATTTTTTACTTCTTAGAATTTTATTTTAGTTTTACCCATTTATTCCATTTGGTTTGCTTAAAGCAAGTTATTTCAATTGGTTTTTCATTGCTTTACACTATTTAAATGTTTTATCCAATGTGTTTAGCTAAGTATTTCAAAAGGTTATCAATTTCTTAGATCTTTTTAAGGTGTTTTTCCACTCTTCTGCTTATTGATTTGTGATTTGTGTTTAAACCGTTTATTGGTCACTTCAACTATCTGCATCTTGTCTGTTGCAGAGGTGTTATTATTAACTGAACGTGAGGATTTTTAACTGTTTGATGTTCTATCCATGTTTCCCTGTGTTATCAAGTGTACAGCCCACAGAATGGAAATAAGGTTTAAAGCAATGTTTGCAAACTAAATTAACTCCACTCCACTTTTTGAGTGGACCCTTGTTTGCCCAAACTTCTAGCTCCCACTGTCCTGACAGCATGATGGGTCCTCAAACATAGTGCAGCAATTATAATGTCACTACCCCATTGAAGTTGACTTCCTCAGAAACATCAGACTTGAAATGTCAGTGGCCTGATAGCTATGTCAAAAAAAGCAAAAAAAAGCTTCAAAAAATAGAATATTGTGCTTAATTTTACAGCATTTTGTACTTTACACATTTTTATACACACACAAAAAAAAATCCAATTTCAGTTTGAACTTAATTTGACTGAATGGGAGGAGCAACAATCAACTGCAACACTACATGCACTGGTTTTACCCATTAAAAATCAAATAACACCAAAGAGCCTTGGGTAACATAGAACCAACATTGCTTCCAAGCATTTAATGTTCCCTTTAAAGTCTGCACAGCCCGTTGGAGAACTGAATGGAGAAAGCACAACACTACTCTGAATTACTGTTTTTGATTAAAAATGAACTATTTCTGCATTTGTTGTCTGGCTACTTCTTGATTTCCTGCACAGTTTGCACACCTCTCAACTTCCAGTCTTTTATTTTTTTCCTGCTCTATATTTCCCTTTTCCCTGCCTTTCTGCCGAGCAGCCCATCAGCATTACGTGCGTCCTCGGACCTGAAACAGACCAGAGTAAGCCATTGCAGGCAACCTAATCTCAGGTAATGGAAGAAAATGGGTCTCATCCTCTTTTCCATCCCCATCCTGAGTCTCCTGACCTCTAGGGAAGCCTATTTTAATGAATGCTGAGTTAAAAATAAATAGCAACATTAAATTCTGTAATCTGTGGCCTGTGCAGTCTGCTCGATGGTCCATTTTTAACACAATAAAGTCCTAAGTTGTACAATTTTTCCTGCCAGATGGTGGAACTTTGCTAATTTAACTAAATAAATTATAAATGACGTTATTTTCTATACATATTTTTATATTGTGTCCCATCTCTCAATTAGGCTGATCCATGGGCAAAGTCATCAAAGGGCAAGGAAAGTGAAAGAAGTTTGACTGATGATCGCTCTAGCGTCCTGCACCATCTCACATAGAAGCTATGACACAGTTTTATGTACTAAATATGTTAACTACAGTTAAATATTTAGCTGTGTAAGGTTGTCAAAGTAAGAGATATTTTGGATGTCACCTAATGGATAACTTAGGATTTATTCTATTGCATGCAACTCTGGGGACATACTTAGGTTATAGTTTTATGAGTTTTTTTGTTTTATCTCTTTTGCAATGTGTTTGTAGACCAAGAGTCAAGATGAGTTTCCCAACTTTCTTTTACCAAAAATGGTCCAAGGAAGGGAAACTGGTTAACCATTGGCAGGGTATGAATGTCCAGATCTCAGGCCAATCAAACATCTTTGGAATGTGCTGGAACAACAAGTCCGAGGTCTTCAGAGGTCAGTCAGGGCTGTTTTGGCAGAAAACGGGGGGCCTGCTCAATATTAGGCAGGCGTCACAATGTTAAGGTTCGTCGGTGTAGCGGCGTAAAGCTTGAAGTAAACATGTGTTTTCATACACACGGTAGTTGAAAAGCCCATAATTCAGACACATAATTCAGACTGCTCTTAGGTGGGATCGGTTTTTCCCCTGGAGTGAAAATGACCAATAAAGGACCCCTGTTTTGGGTTCCCACGCCCACTAAGTACAGCAACAGGAATCTGGCCAATCAGAACAGAGTGTTCTAATGTAGCCCACATCAGCACAATCCCACCTTCATGTTTCATGGTCAGCCTTATGTAGTCAGTGCTGTAATCCTGGCCAGGTCCATGCCAAACATGCTGGGCACCCTTTGATCTAGACTTAAATTTATTTCATTTTCATGTGACCAAAAAAATGTGCTGCCATTATTCATCAGGCTTCTTTTCATGTCCTGTGCCAATCTTGTGTAATCTTGCTGTTTTGTGTTGATTTGTGAACAATGTCTTTTTTCTTGGACTCGTCTCCACAGAGACTGACTCCACCACACGAATCACTTAGTAAACTGCCAGATTTTACATATAATACTTTATGTTCTAATGCAATGTTGTGTAAAGCGTAGTGACAGACACTGCTCTGTTTGTGCTTGAAGTTCCTGCTACCACTACCACTGATTCAATGTCTTTTTAGTAGCCTGCTGATCCTCTCACATTCTCAGCCAATTCCTCACTACGTGGCACCATGTTGCACACAGCACGGGCCAAAGCAGCAGAAGCTGTTTTATAATGTTGTTTTACTAGCTGCACCCACTTTAGTAGCAGTGATCAGGAGGTGCATTAAGGGTTGTACCATATAGTCAGTAAATCGTCTGTGTTGTTGTAAGACATTTTCAAACTTTAACGTTTTAAAACTAAAACTAAAATTGTATACTGAGATAGACTGGTGACCTGGCTACCCCACCTCTATACAGCCGAGGTCAGTTCCGGCACCATCAGGGCCATAAACAGGATGAGCCATTTTGGAAATGGAGGAATGGAATGATTTCATAGCTCTGTCTGTCTTTCAGTATTTGGGTTGCATGAATCAAACAAATACAATTGTGGATTTATCGTGACAAAATCCAATATGTGCTCCAATATTTCCCAATATATAAAACCATGTGAAAAACTTCGCTTGTAATGTAATGAAACTTCAATGTTCCGCTAATAAAACTGTGTAGCTTTATATTTGGCGACTTTAAATTCACTTATAGCTCTGTTTTTGTCATTTTAAAGGTGCAGTCCTACACATGCTTATGAGCATCCTCTGCTTCAACATAATAACAATGCAAAGCTACAGTATGCAGCATTTTTCAAATATATTATTTCAGTGGAAATATGCCATAACTTCATCTTAATGTGGAGAGTTGCTGTCAAAGCATTCAGTGAAACAGAGAGCTGACACCACCATAAAGGGTTTCCATCGTACGACACTGAAAGCTCCGTGTGTTGATCATTAACAGAAATGGGTACCTGAAGTGTCAGCATGTAACACAGAGGGACTGGACTGAGATTCTGGAATGAGAACGGGCTGAGAATAATAATTTTATGAGAAGTTTGCAAAAAACAACTGAAATGTTTTTTGACAGACTGTTATTCTGCAGGAGGCTTAACTCCTTTAATTAGTGCAATAAGCTGCTGAAAAGGGTCTACAACAGTGAGTGCACTGCTCTGTGAGGTTGTCTGATGAAGAGGTGCCAGTGAAGCCAACAACCTGAACAACATGATCAAAAAGGCAAAATCTGTTGTTGGAATGGAAGTGCACAGTCTGGAGGCTGTGGCAGGGGGGAGGATGCCATCGGCGCCACGACTTCAGTGTCGACCTGGAGAATCCCACCATGAACTGTGGCCAATGAGAAGCTCATTTAACCACACGCTGGTCCCACAGAAAAGCCAGACGGCCTGCGTCAGTCATTTGTCTCTGCCAGACGACTGTTCAACAAACGTGTCTAACAACACGTCTATGTCCTGTGGTTACTTTATGGTTCAGATAGTGCATTGCTGTTTGTATTGGGCCGTACTGTTGAACTGTTCTTCTTCTTGCTTGTCATTTTGTGGTGGGAACATGTGAACATTCCACTTTGGGATCAGTAAAGTCTTCGCCCTCCCTCTCCCTGCTCTGCTAACATCTGTTATGCTCTGCTAAGCTTCAGATATTGTTTTGTATAAATATGCTCTGAGACTATAATGTAATAGCGCCGGAGAGCTGGAGCTCAGCTGTGTGTCTCTTTGTGGTCAAGCCGCTGCTTCCCCAGAGATTATGGCGAGCGGCATTAAAAACAAAACAAAGCAAACAAAATACGCTCTGTCCAGGCAAATGAATATTATCCTCATTATAATGAACCATGTAGTAACATTTGGGGAAGAGCAGACAGCGGAATTAAAGCAAAACCTCAGCTCTTCAAATTACAACCTTTTTCACACTGTTGCTCTCAGTAAGCAACAGTTAAATGCTGCTAAATGGAATTCAGCCATTATTGATTTTCATTGTTGTTGTAGTTGTTGACATGTTGTCTTTTTCCAGTCAAACCCTAAAAAAAAAAAAGGATGGAATCTGATCAGGGTGCTCAGACCAGAATGTGAAAGTCATTTTTTCGACGACATTTTTCAGTGAAGTTTCTTAACATGAAAATGTCAAAAAGTAATGAAATAATGATTATCTTACATATTTTTTTACATTTGAAATTACATTTTTGCTAATTAAATTTTTTTCCTGCAAAGAAGAACACAAGTTTTTAACTCTATATGCTTTAAATGATTGTTGCTCATTCATCTAACAAACTCATTTACTACTCTAACCAATACTGAGGGTTGCCAGATCCTCAGGTCAGAGATCCCCCATTTCTCTATATAATAATTCATTGTTTACGGAAAACATGCAAACTTGGCAGTTGCATAAACCTTAATTATTAGCCCAATGTGGAGCTGAAATGACAACTTTGCATTGACACTTTGGTGTTGGTAGGACGGCCCTACCATCTAAATTTGGCTGATCAGGGCATAATTTGCAGTCTGCCTGAAGCAGCTGCCCCGTCCAATGGAACGTGTGATTTCATTAAGCGGAGACAGTCTCGAGGATTTACTTGATTAACTTCTCATGCATAATTTAGTGGTGGCAATTTGAAGTTATTACAACCACTGATATCGATTAGTTTTAGTCGGTTTGGATCAACCTGCTGCTTGTGTGCACACTAGAGTGTGATGTGGTGTTGCAAACGGGCCTATTTGCTTTGTAATTGGCTGAGCCATCTCACTAAGGGCCTTGTTCCAGACTCTCTGGGTGGTAATGTGGCCCTTGAACCAGACTGTCACCCGCCACGCCTTCGAGAACCAGACCCGAGGCTCCGCAGCGATTAGCAGCCAACAGTCTGTAGACAAACTGTTAGACCAGGCTACAATAAGTGTATTTAAAATACTGCATGTGAAAGAAAAGACATTTTATATACAGTTCTGTGTGTGGTTGCCTGTAATTATTTCTCCCCAGTTTTGCAAACTTTACTCTAACTCTGCGTATTACTGTAAATGGAACTCTAACAAGTCACACAGAGCCATGAATTCAATGAGTGGAACAGTGGAAGCGAATGAACCTACAAATGACTGAGAATCAATTTACTCTGACTCTTACTGCTAGAGAGCCGAAAGCCATATGCTAAGCCCTATAATTCAGCAGACTCTATTTCAGACTTTTAGGGGATTATGAAAAAGCTCAACAATCAGCAAAGAATTAGCAAAAGTGTGTGGAAAGGTGTATGTTGCCTGATGAGGATCGATAAGGGCATTTTCCTCTCTCAGGTCTTTCATTCAAATCAGCATAGAAGCACTAATGAGTAAGAATAAAGACAAATGATGGAGTGTTTTAACAAGGTGGGTTAGTTGGAAGTTGATAAACCATAATGGCAGATAACAGTGAATATAAGTGTTGACAAGTAACAAGTTTCAAGATGGACATTTTAGAAAATGTTGCAGCTCAAAGATACAGTTCAGTTTAACCAAAAAATGCACAAGTCAGTGAATAAAACATTTAAATTACAGCTACAGCAGCCTCATATGTGCTGCTGCAGAATGATCCAGAGTATAAGAAAGCAACATGGATGAGAGTCTTGCTCGTGTCCAGCTACCAGCTACATACAGTACGCTATATGTTTTCTGTACTGCACTTTTACTCTTTGTGCCTTCATCTAAAAAAAATAAGAAAATTGTAAGATTAATGTGGTAAACTGATGAGCTCATATCAACACTGTTATCAAACTGATTTGGGTTATTAACTCTTCCCTTCCCATTCACAGTTTCAAATAACAGCAAATTTTCAGTCAAATTTCCAATTTCTCGTTTGTTTAAGGGGGACACTTGGGGGGATTACTGCATGACTGTAGCCATTTAGAAAAACTGTATTTATGAAATAAAAATTCTGGCTTTACAAGTGTAATTTTTTTTCAATAGAAAAAACACAGACATTCAGACTAACTAACATGAAGCTCTGGATTTTCAGTTTGAGAAAACCAGAGGCAGGTGCAGTATGAGACCAGGTAGGATCAACCAAACATTCTACTGCCACGACAGGAGGACCTGCAGGTGGGGCTGGACTATGACTCCTAGTTGATGTGCTTTTAAATGCTTCAGCACGACACTACCTGATTAAAATAAAGGCAGAATTACATGGCTGTTGCTCTATTGGCTTCTCACTGCAGAAATGATGAGAGACCAGGTGCCAAAGCCGGTCTCAGGGTGCTTCCCCACATCCTGATTTTTGTTCACCAAAATTTATATCGTGAATACTAGACCCATATGAAGACCCATATCATACCCAACAAACTCTTCCAGAATTACGGTTAATATACTATTTTTTAAAGATGCTTTAAAATAAGTTAGCCTGCTTCACATGACTTGTTGAAATGACAAATAGAAGAGTGGAATTTACATTTTACAATAATAACATATCCTAAAATAAAAACCATGATGCCAGAGTTTGATAAGTGGCATAAAAACATCAGTCACACCGGAATAATCACATGTTTCTCACTCATTCTAGCAATAAACTAGCATAAAGATACTAAGAACATATGAAGGACTTTGTGCATGTAGCCATAGTTTGATGGGTTTATGAGCAGCTGGTGTAACACAGTCCAGCACTGAACAAAAGTTTGATCTTTCTTTGGTGACTCTCCAGCTGTCTTACTTTCTGCATCCTTCTTGGCGTGAGTGACACTTTTTCTCCCATGCCGCCCTAAGTGGACACCTGACAGGCTCAATGAAAGGCAGCTGGCAGGACAGTATTGAAGAATGAAGTGAATAATTTATCTGAGCATCTGTGCCCATGTCCCTCATTCATCTCAGTCCCTCTTCCCACTACCCCCTTCATCTCGCTCCCATCTCTCTTTCACTCTCCACCCCCAAACCCTATCAGGAAGAGCTTTTTTTCTTTTTGCCTCTCTTTTTTCATTTCTATGTTTTTCTTTTTGGACCAATACAAAACTGGGCCTTACTCACTTTGCTTCATAGCTGGTGTAGATTTTCATTGTGTGCTTCTAGCTTACAATCAGATTTTGACACTAGATTTTGTGGCCAAAGTTGTTTGTTGACATTTCTGTCCACACTGATACATTAAGGCAGGTCATTTTGATACTTGCCACTCATTGTCTCTGGGCATCAATGTAGGTCACGTAATGCTTTTGGACTGAGTTCAGATTGACTGCCATGCATTCATTTGACAGTCCTTGCGTAAACTAGCAGTAAGTTGATCCTGATCCTGTCCCTAGAGTCACAGACAACACTTAAAGCTTCTTTAATCAATATTTTTATATAACATGGGTCATATTTGTGATATTAAAGGTGTCACACTTCAGTTCCTCACAAATAATATATACGGTACAGTCCACAATTCAAATTTACAGTTTTTTTTTAAAATGCTTTTGGTTTCTTTCCTCCCTTGAAATCATTCATTCAAACATAACACAAGTCATTTTCAGTGCAGACCAAAACAGCTGTTTTCAGTTAGAAACATGATTGAATGATGCCAACCCATTTAGCATCCAGCTAACGAATACAGTAGAACAGGGTCAGTTATTGCTTAGGAGCTGGTCGAGGCCAAAACAGAGCTGGAAGAGTGATTTTTTTTTTTTGTAGCGGATCAGATGTGAAATTATTTTTTTCGTATGGTACGAATTAATAAAAAGTCAGTTTTGGTTTTAACAATTGCTGGTTGCACCTACAATAAAAAACCCATCGGTTAAACCAGCATCAGAGCCTATTGTGCTTGCTACAAAATGACCTCCTTCCTTCTTACTGTAGGAATATTTAGTATGTAATAGTAACCAACATACAGTATAATGCCCTCAAAGTTTCTACCACAGAACAAAAAAGAAGTGTTAATAACCTGTGCTACCATGCAACACACTACTAGAACTTTCAATGGAACTGATTAATACATGTCTGTAATCCCAGTTACTGCTCACTTCTGTATCTATTATGTAGAGATGCTAAATGTTTCAGTTTTCATTTTTCAGATTATCCATAACTTTTGGCTCTCCTCCCTCCACCAGAGAGCTGACACACAAACCACTGCTGTACCTACATATGTAGGCCCTTAGCAACTTTCTTGCAACATTTAAGCTTTTAAGACCCCTTTAGCACTTTTTTTTTTCCCCAAAAAAAGTGACTAGCAAGGACTGCAGCACTTCAGTCAACCAATCATAAGCCTGAGGTTACTAGTGTGGGTTTGTTGAAAAGTTCGATGAAAAGTTTAATGAAGCTAAGAAACACGTAGAACACTGCTTCAGCAGAGTACATACAGATCAGGCTATAACACAGCCTCGTTTTCATATTCCTTTCATAAAAAAACTAAATTGTCAGTGCTTTCAAAAATAGGATCATAGGGGCTGCACTTAGTCATCGTGTGTTTTGCTGTCATTTTATTCCCCCTCACGGCTTCTAAAACTTGAATAGTTTTACCTGGTATGGATAATCTTCACCTCACTTCACATTGTCCATTTGTGTTTCCATGTGTGCAGTTGCAGTTCCTCTACTTTTAGACTAAAATCCTGAAAGTCATGCATGACTAAATCAAATTTTCCATTTTTATTTAATGCATGTATTTTTATATCTGCTTTCCCTTTAGTGGGAGCGTAACTATGAGACGCCATCTGAGAAACAAAAGCTGTGACAAATGCTTAAAAAATATCCAGTGTGATGGCTAAAGTAATAAAAAACAACAGGAAGTGAAGAGTGACGCAATGGGAAGGAATAGAGAGATTTGTGAAGGAAGGTGACTGGGGAATGTCTTAACAGCTTGGCAAGTTATGGAGGATTGTTTTTAATCCCTTGGTTTCATTAGAGCGCATCGTTATTCGTCATTGATCACTGGTTGCCATGGGGGATATGTGGCAGCCTTGGGCTCATGGCCTCTGTTCCATCCTGCAACATGCTGGGATCTTAATGGAGGGATTCACTCTGAGAGAGATAGATGAAAAAAGAGACCGTCACACACAAAGAGAAAGGTCATAGAGGTCTTTAACCTCTCTGTCTGACAGTGCGACAGCAAGAAGGGTTCATGGTATCACAGCATGGCCTTAATGACTTTGATTGCTGTGAAGTGAGCAAAGTTGAGTCCATTTCCTTCAGGGGTCAAGAGTCTGGAGTCTCCCAATTGTTCCCAATTAACCATCAATATCGTTATTTTTTTCTTCAAACACCCTTTAAATTGCTTTTTTTTACATCTGAAAAAATGTCCACTTCACAGAGGGGGAAAAAAAATCCCTGTACATTGCTGTATTTTACTGTTCACACTGACGACTTACAAACAAACCAACATGCTTTATTCCCAATTCCCAGTCGCATATAGCTTTAACCAAATGTCCACATTTACAAATGAATGCAAATTATAAAAAACACAGAAAGATGGTTAAACTCAGCATAATCATGAAGACTAACACTTAAACCTGCTGCTGTGTGTTTGCAGTCTGTTCCTCTGAGAGGAGATTATGGCAAAGCATGGTTGTTAAAGAACAACGAAATCAATAATTTCTCTTGTTTGTGATGGATGGGAGTGAAAATTTTGAAGGAAGGAAAAAACGAAACAAACAAGAAAAATGTTGGCCAGGAAAGTTATGGCTCCTACTCTCATCATACATCATCAGGTAATATCAGGCTTGTGTATCACATTTTGCAGAGGACCCATGCTGACCCTTGTTCTCCATAATATTAGAGATACCGGTTATGACCCGTATTCTGCTTGGTGGCTTGTGCTAAACCACCGGGTTAGCATGCAGAAGTCCGGGGGTTTGAATGCCATCCCACCAGCTGTGGCCCAACCCAGCCACCAAGAGCAACCTTGGTGCCGGTCACAATAAAATGGATAAAATGGGAGGGTTGCAGCAAGAAGAGCATCGGGCATAAAAAGTCACGCCAGGTCAATGTGCGAAACATGTTCCGCTGTGGTGAACCTTACTAGGACAAGCGGAAAGATCCTGTCCTTATTTTACCTCCATCATTGTACCGTGAATTATCACATGACGTGAAATTCTTCAAAAACTACATTCTTACTTGTACTAAATTTCTGATTCACACTGTAACCCCAGATAAAAGGTTCACATCCCTCCACCACAGATCCAGAAAACAGAAATTGTACATTTTCTCTTGAAATATCTGGAACTTTGATAAATTTAAAATCACTGTAGCCCAGTGTGACTGATGCTTCATATAAGTCTCAGGTAAACTTTGAAGCTCATAGTTTAAATACAGCCATGACTGTAAATGTGTGACCCTCATTTCTTACAGAGGACTGTAGTACTGTCTCGACTACTGCAATGCCCTGCCAACAGGGCATATGCACACTCAAAACCCTCCACATGATCCAAAACCCAGCAGAACATCTAAATTTGTAAAGGACACATGTCATACCAGTCTTCAACGCTCTGCATTGGCTTCCTGTAGCTGTCCACATCAGGTTCAAAGCTCTAACTCTAGCCGACAGCGTGGTCAACTCAACAGCACCTACCTACCTGATCTCCCTCCAGGCCTCCTCCCGCCAACTCACGAACAACATCTGGTGGTCCCAAACAAAGCTCTTATTCCCAGTGGTCCCACAATGGTGGGAAAGTCTTTAAACTCTGCACACTAAGCAGCCTTGCTCCCAATGTTAAAATTGTTGAAGATCAAACCTCTTCCGCAATGTCCTATGTAGTTAAAATAAAAAAAACAATTAAATACAATTTGCAGAGACTGTGGAAACCTTTAGCGAGCCAGAGTCTCCGTTAGATGCATAAATAGCGTTTCTCTTACTGTAAGACCTTGAAAAATAGCTTGAAAAATACCCAAAAAGAAAAATTCTTTGTTCTGTTTCCTTTTAACAATCTAAAGATGAGTAATACCATGTCGAAGGCTACAGAATATGGAGTAAGCAGCACACATTAAAATTGATTGCAGATGCTGGTCATTTTATTGCTGGTACAATATATCATGTGGCGCATTTTAATAAACACTGAGCTGAACTGTAAGGTTCTGATGTAGTCTATTCTTTAGAGGAAATATGCAGAAGAAAGCGTTTGACAAAGAATGACTCAAGGCGGTGGATGAGATGATTCTGTGAGCAACTGTGCGGCGAAATTCAATCCCTCACAGTGAGACAAATTGTTCCATTAGCGACTCGCTGTCCTTTCAATTTCTCAGCCTGTTGATTAATAGCTAAAGAGCACTGTGTGTCACAACGTGAGTCTAACTTGGCATGTCCTCCCGGCTACTCCTCAGCCAAGACCCCCTATAATGAGCCTCTGCTCTCGGGGCCCAGCAGCAGATTGCTTTGATGCTCCTATTTATCCAGTTTCTTTTGGCTCACCATATAGAAATGCACAAATCCACCCACTCGCCCGACCCTCCACCAGAAAATTAGAACAGTGCGCTCATGGTAATGGAAAAATACGACAGTACCGTCGGTAAAAAGGAAAATCGCCGCGGCATTGTCGCTCACTTTAATGCAATGCAGTGAGATGTTCATTTCCAATTTCCATCACCTCTTGGTTAGAGTTCTTTTCCTATGGATTGACTTGGCTCATCAAGAGCTTATACGTAGTAGATGGGCGAACACACAGTGCTGCATATTTCACCCGTGAGGATGAAATAAAAGAATGGCAGCAAAAATCAATTGGCTCTGGCTTAGATGCTCAGTAATGCCTCAGTGTTGGGGTGGAATGCTAATGTTGTTCTGGCTCCTGATCAGTGCCCCGTGGAGACGGACAGCCAGTGTTCTCACTCTGCTTTTCACTCTTTTACTGTTTTACTCCCAAGAATTCTCATTTATCTATTAACTTTTATTTGATTTTGTTTTAACGCAAATACATTTTGCGAAGAAATGTATGTAAATTTGACCTAACACTTTCTAGTGCTCTATTGTAAAGGACCTACCCATAAAAGCATAACAGGGCCACTGGTGTTTGCTGTAGTCAGTGTAAGAGCCGACTCAGACTGTGATTCTAGAGATCATTTGCAATTTTGTTACCTTAACTCAGCCATAACCAGGTATCATGTGCATAATGTAGAAAGCAATCCTTTTTAACACATTCATAATAAGTGGAAAAAAGAAACACTGTCTAATCTTTTTAGTTGAATCTAAATCTTTAATCTTTAGCATGCTTGCCTTTAATCCATGACAGTGAGGAGATGAGGGGAAAGAGCTGAGTGGGTTATAAATTCAGCTTCTGTACCAGGGCTTTGCATGTTCTGCTTCTTTTGATAGTCACAAATAAAAGGGTTACTTCAGCCTTTCAGTATTCCACTTAAGTCGAGGAGTCACAAGGCAGGTTTTAATGAATCAAAATCAGGAAGGCAGACGTTTCAATTATTTTTGCACTTAGTACTTTTAGTGTGGCTCCAAAAATGGTGGGTAGTGACATATACCCCATCTCCTCACACTTAATACTCAAGGTTTTGTATTTGGAATCACTGCAATAGCTGTTTGGATCAACAAGATTTTACGTGTTTCTCAAGACACAATACACCATGTTTGGAATCCCAAACTTTGTTCCGACTTGGCAAGTTTGAGCTTAGAGTGAGGACTCAAGGCCAACACAGAGAGACAAACACAGACAGACAACCCTTCACATGCACCTACGAGCAATTTAGTTACCAATTAATCAGACATACAAGTGTTTACGTGTTTAGGACTCATAAAAGTCACGGATGCCCGTGAACGGGAACCTGCAAGTTTCTGGCTATGAGGCAGCAGCACTAACCGCTCCATCACCTTGCTGCCCGACGGAACTACAAAAAGACTAAACAAAAACAAACAAAAAAACCACAGTAATACTGCCACTTCCATGAACTGTAACTAAAATTCAATGGGATCCACAAGGTTAAATGAATTCAAAAGCAATTTTTATATAGGTTAACAAAAAAAAAGAACAAAAAAGTACAAGTCTTGTAGGTGGGCCTTCAGTCAAGGACACACACACACACACACACACACACACACACGTCTTTAACTTGGTATGAAGACCCGTACAGTATTTGAAAATGCTGCCCAATGGATAATAAAGTAAACTTGATAAATTACGTGGAAACACAAAAGTCCAACATACAGTAGGTTTAAAGAAATAAAATAATATTAATACAATAGACCTTAGATACTATTGACACAAAAATGTACAGAAATAAAAAATTGAAAAAAAAAAAGCATTTTCTTACCAAACATTTGTCTGCTGTAGTGGGCTTGGCTCTTTAAAATTCACGATCAGCTTCAGCTTGTGACTAATTGGAGCCACAGAGGATATTATGGTGTGTAGTACTAATCTGAGTTTTCTTCTGCCCTTTAATTGAAACTTAAACATTCATTGTCTTCTACCCATCACACTTTGCTTTAACTATAACCTCATTGTGATTATTGATTACATATTCTACTAACAAAATGAACAAAATTGTAGGTCCACTATGTTCTAATCCATCATGCGCGAGAGCCTTAAAATACGTGGTTTGTGTATCTTTATTGTGTTGTACTGGAAGCAGCTCTGGTAATTGATACATTTGTAAATGTGACTGTACTTTGGAAGCAATATCCAGCCAGAGGACAGCAGTGACATGTTTTAGAGGAACGACATGTGCCGTGTTAGGACAAATATCTCGCTGCATTTATTTGACTTTACTCACTGTCCGACAGATGGACTGTGTATTTTTGTAGACAATAGTTTTTTTGTGGTTTCCCTCATGACAAATGAATGAAAAATACAGTGATTGCAATGAAATCCAGGCACTTACAGGCTGGAACGAGCTGTCAGCCACAGACAAACCGTTCTTAGTCACCCGAACTGAAAATCTACCTGAAAGACATCAGCTGCAAACGAGGACATTTCTGTGGAAAAAAACGGCAAACAGACTGTTATAAGAAAAAAACATGTAAAGCAAAGAAAACCAGAAGTGAAAGTGTGGTTTGCACTGGCCAGTAGTTCAGTCACAGCGTAAGAGATGAGATTTCTCTGTCTCAGTACGGGAGCTGATTTGCAAGAAAATGAAATAAAATAATAAAAATGGCAATGGATTAAAAGTAAAAAGAGTTGGGAATCCAAAGTGTAAAGACTCTTAGTGAAGAAAAAGGGTTCAGTTAGAGAAGCTTGAGGGAGCGGCCTGGAATTCTGATGACATTAGCAGCAGCGTGCAGCTCATCTCTGCTTGGTAACGTTCGAGGGGAATTACTGTCACAATCTGTTATCCGTAATCCACTGAGCTGATCAAATGCAGTAAAGTAATCCAATTTCTATCACTTGTCAACTATGGAATAACTTGCTTCTTTATGTACAATCAGCAAACCAACACTTTAAAGCTGCACTTGTTAATATTTTTGTTATCATTAAAATGTTATTTTACTGCCTAATAAATTGTAATATACTGTAATAATGACTGTAATATTAAAGATGCTACTTTTAGTGATTGATTTTACAGTTGCTACTGTATATTCCATGTTTTTACTCCAACAGTGTTTTTTGTTCTTTCAGCTTATCCCGTGAGTTCATGGTGGCCACAGCAGATCATTGTCCACATGTTAATTTGTTACAGTTTTTACGCCGGATGTCCTTGACGAGACATTGTTTTGGCAAAAAAGTCCCCTTCGATAGAGGATAAGAATTTTTTAGGTCAAAGGCCAAGGTCACTCTGATCTCAAAAAAAAAAAAAACATTATTCTGGCCATAACTCAAGATTTCATATGTTAACATGGCCCAATTTCACACAAATGTCTAACAGGATAAATTGAAGGTGTGACATTTTATATCAAAGCAGTCAAAGCTCAACTCCGCTATTAGATACTAAAAGTTGTCTCCATGTGAAATATGTTTCTCATTCGGTAAATCACTAGAATCATGTCAGTATAGTGATAACTTCCAGTTTGCCAACAAAATACACCTATTATAATTTATCAAATACCATCAAGTCCTCATTATATATTCTATATGAATCTAGACCTACAGCTAAAGTGCAACGTCACTGTTTGGCAGAGGCAAACCATCAACAAGATATTTTCTACAACGTGATTAAAATTTGCTGTTATCTTTAACCAACTGCTGAACCGAGTCTAAACATAACCTTTAAAAAGTTTAATAAAAAATGTACTGCAAGTTTGGATATTTGCATTTACATGTAAATGTAGTCATTTAGCAGACGCTTTTATCCAAAGTGACTTACAAGTGAGGTACAAGGCAGCAACAATGTAAGTCAAGGAGAAAACCTCAAAGCAAAGTCCCATCAGAAAAGTGTTTCAAGAGATGTGAGTGCAAGAAAGAGCAGAAAGGAAGTTTGTTTTTGTTTGGTTTTTTTGTGTGTTTGTGCTTCTATTTTTAGATAAAATAGATTTAAGTGTATAGAAAGTTGTGGAAGAGTTAAATTTTCAGCTGTTTCTTGAATAAAAAACATACTTGCCACAAAAGAAATATGTTTTCTGATTAAACATACACTATATTGCCAAAAGTATTCGCTCACCTGCCTTTAGACCCATATGAACTTTAGTGACATCCCATTCTTAATCCACAGGGCTTAATATGACAGCTTCAACTCTTCTGGGAAGGCTTTCCACGAGGTTTAGGAGTGTGTTTATGAAATACATAATACACAGTGCTCGCAGTCTTCGCTCTAATTCATCCCAAACGTGTTCTATCGGGTTGAGGTCAGGACTCTGTGCAGGCCAGTCAAGTTCTTCCACACCAAACTCACTCATCCATGTCTTTATGGACCCTGCTTTATGCACCTGAATTCATTTAGTGGGATGGGTGAACGAATACTTTTGGCAATACAGTGTATCTATAGCCATTGAAATCCTGCAATGGTGTTAAGTCTACTTTAGGTCACCTCAGCCAATTCACACTGAACAAATAAACACCCCCCTAAGGAAACTCAAGGTTTATTTCACAAAGGCAACGACACCCCGGTAGCAGCACAATGATGTTTAGCAAGATGTGTAACTGTGATGTACTTTTGCATTAACTGGGTCTCTAGCTAAGTTGTTTGCTTGTTGAGTACAAGAAGTAAAGAAATGATTATGGTCACAGCTTCACTTTCCTGCAACAACATTTGTAATGAGACCCTGGAGAGGAAATGCAAGGACTCTTGAACCGCTGTGACGTGCCGCTCAGGCTCAGGCATTGCCACAGGAAGGTCCTCAAACATGAGGGTGCGAATCTGACAGTATGTCACCAAAAGACTGATCCCTTTCTTTTGCTGCCTTCATCAGACGGCTTCCTGTATGTGATGTAGCGGTCCCTCGTGAGTCTCCCTGTCCCACGCCCTGTGTTGTGTCTCATCGATCAGACAAGTCACTTAAAGGAGTCCAAATGTGGCTGGATTCATTAATAGGTTGTGCACAATCCATGACAATTTTGCTTTGATCTGAATGTTGTTTCGGCTCCAGTGCAGGAGGGAGAGACTCTCAGAAAACAAACGAGCTTAGCTGGTCTCTCACAGTCCTTCCCCACCAACCTGCGATGCTGCCTTGGGTCATTTACACACGGGCAGTCTCAGAGGCAGTGTGAAATACCTCAGCTCTGACCTTAACTATGAAGGCAGTTAGGAGGAGGATCAACTTTGGCCCCCAAACACTGCTATGGTACCTTAAATACAACAAGCGCTGCCGCCTTGACCGAGCAGTGTAAGGTCTTTATTTCATGGTACTGTAAACCTTTCTTAAATACATTAAATGAATGCAGGTTTCATTCCTGTAAATTTTGAGGTTTATTTTATAATATTATGCATAAGCACTATGCATGTGGTTGGACTGGATTGGGAGGCAGAAGGCCGCAGGTTGGAATCCTACGCCGCCAGGCGTGGCTCCACCCAGCCACCAAGGCCCCAGACTTCTAAACAGACAAGCCGAAAGCTGTGGATCTTTTTTCTTAATATTTAGTAAAAAAAAAACTGTCATATGAGTTCATATAAAGCATATGAATCCATTCTATGTCAGTGCTCTGATGCCTGTTTTAGCTCAGGTTTTGTGGAATTTGGCTGTGCTGGGTGCCAGGTGACCATGCTTTTCTACCGAGCATCCAAGGCCACATTATTAATCCACTAGCAGATGTGGGGCCATGTTTACCAGCTACAGCGAGGAGTGTGTGTGGTTCACAGTGACAAATCGGCCGCTGCGTTGATCTACAGTCACATACCAGGCAAACAGCCTTAATGAGGGGTCACTTGGCATATTCTATTTGTGACCAAGAGGCTGGTAATTCACTGGACAAAGTCGAGCCCTGCTGTTGGGGAGAGAAAGTTATTTAGCAGGATTAAGTGAGGGATTGTGTTTTTGACTTCAATTCAATGACGCACTAAGCTGACTGTCTGTTCGTTTTTGGGTTTTGGTGTAGATATAATTTGCTCGCTGTTCCACAGTCCGGTTTGGTCACAGAAGCTCTTCATTTTAAAACAAACAGACAGATACAGGATGTATGAAGTTGACTTAGAATCTAAAGTGATCTCATTCTCCAACATGCAGACTGTTTGTCATGTAGCTCTAATTGACTGGCTTGGACGTATCTGCCCTATTATTTGTATCATTTGTAAACTTGCCCTTAAAGTACCAAAGCTTTATGGATTAGTTTGCTGTCACTTCCTCTTTGGAAAGCCTTCCACCGTGGGTAAGGGGATTAGGGCTCGGCTGGCCTTAACAACGCTTGTATATTAATAAGTCATTTAACCACCTTAAACCTATCATACATTCTGAGTTATAACAACGTAAATAAATCAAAGCAAGTAGGTTACAAGTGAAACTGGGTGCATCAAAATGTCACAGACAGCTAAGGAGAGGATGGGAAAACACAAAATGCTGGTATTGGTATGTCTCACAAGTTGTTCACTTTGTCTGGGGAACCTTCACTTTTTGAGACAAGGTTAAGGGGAGACAGTGGTCAACTTGCTCTGTCTTTTTGGGAAACTTTTTTTGGTTGGTTGTGGAGCAAATCTTTGACACGCGAACAACAACAGTTTTAATAAGCCAAACAAACAAACAAAAAAAAAGCAGAAGTGATAATATTAAAATTACATAAATCTTCAGGCAGAATGGTTTATGAAGGTATTTTATAAACACTAATAAGAGATGGACATTTAGATTTAAAAATGTATTTTTAGTTGCTTCTGTTGTGTTGTAGGTTTTGGCAGTGTGTTTTGTGGTTTAGTTGTGTTACGGCCTTTTGCCGTCCTTTTCTTCTATTTGCATGTGTTTTTTCCGTGAGCTCTCAAGGCCACCATACATGACATCCTCAAGCCCCCTCTGATCCATGCCGGAAATATTCAAAATTCATTTAAAGCTGCACTAATTCTTTAAAATATACTGTATATTTTTATGAAAGACATCACTTGCAGTCATGAAGTAACAAAGAAATATCACTTAACTCATCAGGTCCATGGAATGTTTTGACCTCTTTTAGCTCTTCTTTTTGTTTTGGGACCCCTGCAACTTTGTTGTTGTGATTTCAGTTTTCTATTTGCAAGTATTTCCAGCAGCAGCAGTTACTATATTTAAGAATTAAATAAATATAAACTAACAAGCACAGAGAAGCAAAAAAGGTGGCGGATAAACATAGCGGAGCATTTAGAGAAGCATCTCTCACTCATCAGGGACACACATCACTCTATAGATCGTTATATGACAAACACTGAGCATTTATCAAATTCCACGTTCCATAATTGAGCTGATAGCAAAGTTATTATAGACTAATGTTAACTTAAGCAACTGTTTACCAACAGGTTGGACCTGATCTGTAAGAAACCACCAAAGTGGAAATAATTCCATCCTAACTTACTGTACCTATACAATGTTTATTAATCATGTACACTGATGTGGTATATTGATTACTTATGATTGTAACAGGGAATGTGAGTGTCTATACACTTGACTGTAAGTGAATCTGACTAATTGGAAACATGTTTGGTACAAATCCAGAATTGAATGTTCCATACTGAGCACTGTGATTGAGCTGAGTTCAAATTGGTTCTGACACATTGTCCCAGGGGACCTCGCATCTGAGCAGTCAATCACACGCTGCATTCCTTCATGTTGCTCAGTAGACCTTGAGTTTGGCGTCGTTTGAGGAGCTTTTGCAGTTGTAATGCAATATCACGAAAGGTGAAAGGCATCATATCACATCTCATCTGGAATCAGACAGGAGAGACTAAAGACTTCTTAGATCCAATCCATCCTGCCGAGCATATAGACGAGACAAGGTGGCAGATTCACTGCACTCTATCATGTCTTGAGATATGAGCTTCTTGTCAGATTTTAAACCAAGCTTTAAATCATACTGTGACAGATTTATTATATTTTGTCACTGTTGCTGATGTCACTGCACTGCTGGAGACATATTTGTTGATTTAGTTTATGATTCAAACATTCCAAATATTATTAATTTAGAAGAGTTTTTAGTCTTTGGCATCACCAATTTTCCAGCTTTTGCTGGCTACATTGAACACTCTAAAAGATGTTGATAATTATTAATTATTAACTCTCTTCTACAAGGAGACACTTTAGGATTCCTCATCAAGATTTAACTCAGCTTAAATCCAAGGGGTCTTTTAAGAAATGTATTCTTAACATTATTTAATATTACAGCACATGAACTAATCCATACTTCATGTGTAGTTATGTGTCCTCTGATATTTTTTTAATTACATGTGATTTTGACAACTAAGAGTTCAGTCGTTACCAATGCTATTGTTCCTGTTATTACATAATCCTGCAGAATACAACATACATGATGCTTATGTCTGAATGTTGGTGATAGATAACAGAGATTAATTATGTGGAGAATTCCCAGCCCTTAATATGTGACTAAACTGACTCTCAGTATAAGAATGAACATCTCTAACTTCTGGTGCCCTACATGGAAAATCAATTATTGATTAATGTGCATGTTTGCTATAGTATTTGCAGTCACCAGACAGGACCCGCATACCGGGCTCCTCTCCTGTGCTGCATGGTAGAATTCACACATGCAGATACTGTAAGAAAATAAAAAAATAACAGATGACTAAAAAACAATGTGAGATTTCTTATTTTGAATCCTTTATATCGGTATAATTACCTGTTCCCCAGGTTAAGAACTGGGTAACTTTCATTAACCTCATCATAATGTGAGCATTCAATTCTTCTGGTTTATCAGTGTGGTCAAAAACATATTATATGTCAGTGTAATGAAAGTTAATTACACTGAGTTTCATGAAAAAAGTTATTTGAAAGTGTTTGTTTTTTTTTTAATCTTAGTTTTATAGAATGTGACCTGTTACGTGTTTACATTAAAACTGTCTGGGCTCTTTAAAAGCTTTGTTTTGTTAAAACCCCTGAAATGGCCATTTAATAGCTTCATCTTTATGATCTCACGTTTAACTTATTATAAAAAAAAATCCCTGAAAATACATTTATAATGCAGAATAGCTGGATATAAATGGCACGAGACTTTAATCATGGTGGGTTTTCATACCGTGAGTAGTTCTTCTCAGAAGGTATTTATGTGTGTCCTGCATTTATTGAAAGTTTGGGAACTTTATTAGTGTCTGCAAACTACTAGTACTGTGGAACATTGGGCTAAGCCTGAGTAGAAGGGTGCATCAGTATAGCTGTATTTACACTATTCTTTTAAATGATGATGACCTACTCAAAAAGAGAATAAAACAGACCAGCTTTGATGTCCTGATCATCACCATGACTTTTATATGCAGAGGTGATGTGCTTTGCCTTTTTTTGAGATGAGACAATCAGGACAGAGACTAAATGTGTGGGAGGAAGCTCTCCTATTAGATTGTGGAACATTAAAAGAAGCAGTCCCCTGCTCAGCCATTCAAGTTAAGTGTATCACTACAAATGAAAGCGGATGTACACCCACTAAATAGATCCATTAGCCTAGGCTCACTGGCAATAGCTAGAATTTTCAAACTCAGAGTAAGAGGTCTTGATTGAGTGGGTGATTCAGAAAAAAAAACACATATTACACAGGTATTTAAAGAAACTGTATTAGATTTTAACTGTATTGACAAAAGACTATATGTGCATGTGTCATCTGCTGTTTATGTGTCTGAACAAACTTACAAAACAATGACAGACAGGCCCCAAACTGCACAAGCTGATTGTGTCCTTTTTTGTATTTATTGGGTCATTTAATATATATATATTTTTTTATTTTATTAAATGTTGTTTGGGCAAAGTGGTACGAGACTTAGCACAGTCCCTTACAGCAAGAAGGTTCTAAGGTTCAAGCCCAAAGGTCGGCTGAGGCCACTGTGGGTCAGGCCATTTTTGCATGTCCTCCCCGTGCTTGCTTGTACTCTCACAGTCTAAAGACATGCAGCTAGGTTAACTGTTAGCAATAATAAGGCGCACACACACAGCCAAGTCCATCCACCCCTTTACCGCTAATGATAATTATGGTTGGTGGCATTAGGAACAAAAAGTACATTACACTGTCGGTGCAACACATCCCTGGAACTAGAGATTTGCCAAAGATTTGCCCAGATACTGCCAAATAAATGAATACATAAGCATTATGATTTGCTGGCTTGAAGAGATACCGATTTTATTTGTTCATCCATCCGTTTATCTGTAACCATTTCTCTGTCTCTGTTGGCTGTCATTGGATGAGAGGGCACATCTTGGAAAGGTCTCCAATCCATCTCAGAGAGACATACACAGACAGCCATTCACACTCACATTCACAGCTACAGGCAATTCCGAGTCCTCGGTTAACCTAACATGCATGTCTGTGGACCGCTGGAGCAAGAAAAGCAGAGTGCCCGAAGGAAACTCCAAGCTACACTGGGAGAACATACGAACTCTACATAGAAAAGCTCCGGCCAGGCTGAAATTTGAACCGTGGAGCTTGTAGCTGTGAGGCAGCAGCGCTAACCACTCCACCACCATGCTGCCCTGATTTCTTTTTTTTTTTTTTTTGTTATTACTAATTAGGTACACGGAGACATATTATTCTCCTTACGGTACGAGAGAGCTCGTCAGTGGTAAGTTTGTTTACCCTCAGAAATGTTCCCACTGTATCTCTGACGTGTTTTTTCATGAGAAATGTGAAGGCCTGGCTGAACAGAGCACTGTTGGCTTGTGTATCTTCGTTGTTTTTGATATGGAGGAACAGATAACGCACTGCAGCAGTATCACAGTATGTGTTTGACAGAAAAGTTAAAATTTTATTTCGTTTGATGCCAAGGGCTGGAGGCACAGCACAGCACGTTTAATTGGAAGAGGAGCTTGTTATGTCCTCTCAAGCTGAACATGATGAAATCTTATTTTGTCCGCCTGTACTCCAACTAGGAAAAGAGCATGTGTGATGTGCTACAACCCACAATCAAGTCGCAACGATATTTTCACATAATGAGTATGTGGTAATTCGGCACAATGTTTGCTTTGCATCATTTCCTAAAGTTGACTTGATTGCCAGAATTCTGATTTCAGCTCCCGTCAAAACCTATTATAACAAGGGCTCTGTCTATTTCTTTCATATTTGTGTATATTCCACTGTGGAAATTATGCTTTAAAGCCACTGAGCCCCTGTGGGTGTGTGGAGAATGACTTGTATTGGTTCAAACACTGAGCTCATCAAGGCCATGTCAGAAAAAAATTCACATTCCCAATGCAAAAGAAGTTGTGTCCTTGTGCCTCTACTGTAATTAACACCATGTGGCCACACAACTTCCAGCTGCAGGGGATTCTTCAAGTTGAAAATTCTCTTTCAACTTGAGTTTCTCACAGACTTTATGTACCAGAAATGTGGGCTGAACGAAGCAAGAACACAACAGTAGACCTCTTCAGACGTGCAAGAACCCTGAACTTACTAGACCCGGATCACCAGGAGGAGCTGCATGTAAGACTGCCAATGTCCAAAGCTGCTTTTGTTAACATTAAGCGTACCTTGCCCTGATCTACTTGAACAGATGGGCCAGGGCATGGTTCAGTGAACTGGGCCGTGGTACGGTTCTAGTGTGATCACTAAATGTGCACGAGCACCGAACTCGATTGCTGTCATTATGGGGCAGTGCTTCTTCTTAAAACAAAAAGGCACATGGTGATGATGTAAGCATCAGTATAGAGTAATGTGACCAAAGTTGGGAGAGACGGAAGCTAATGAAAATCCTGCTGTCACCCATATACTGTAAGTCTTTGTACTTCAGATGGCAGAAACAAAAAAAGTGCCATAACAATCAAGTAGTATGTCTAACTACACTGTTGTTTGTGCCAGATGTTCAGTGCAGCCAAGGCTCCACAGTGGAAGCATTTTCACTGGCATTTACCTGTAAAACAAATTTTAAGACAAAAATCATGAATTGATCCAGCTTCTCTCCTCTTTCTCTCCCCTGCTCCCTGTCTGATCAAGACCAGGGCTCAGCTACTCCACATGGATGGCAAAACTGAGATGTGTAGGAGAACATGACTTTGGCTGAAGTAAAACCCGTTACTGGAGGTGAAACGCATGACTGGCCAAATAGGATTTCCAGACAACGGCTTGGATCTATAATTGAACCTAATATGCCAAGTACCTTCTTTAGGATTTCTTCCAGTAGGTGAGAATGGACAATCTCCTTTGTGTGCTACATACATGAAAATACCGCACTGAATTAGGTCCAAACGTGATCCTTCAGACATTTTCTTGAGTGTTGGTCCCCAGTCACATCCTACATATTAAGTGTTGGATTTTAAACTGTGGCAGGAAGTACACGATCCCCTAATACTGACCACAGGTCTTCACAGGACAGGTTCTTGACCCCTGTGCTCTGCACGAGTCTTTAGTGTTGCTGCTTCAAATGCCATCAGATGAAAAAACGGTAACTCCTGTTAGTTTGATGCGACAGTTCAGCAGTATTAAGTTTGTAGCCTGCAGAACAGTGATAAAGTGAATCAGCATACAGCAACTGTTTTGACAAAAACCGTAATGAATGGAGGATTTATTATACTGACTTAATTTTAACTGTTAGTAACTTAATGCTGCCAACTGAGTGCATTTGATTATTTAAAACTAAAAGTAGTTTTTCACATCATTTTGCTGCTGCCCAACTAATTATATTTTATCATATTTGAAATGATTCGAATTTTTTGTTGCTTACATTGAAAACAACCACTTAGACCTGATGCTGTTTGAAAATGGATGTCAACCAGCTCTCATCACTCAGCATCAAATAATGCCGCTTCTCAGGGTCATATTGTGCCACTTTAGGTTCTTTGGCAGCCCTGATGGTAACATAAGTTACAAAAAAATTATACAGAATGAAAAAACTTAGCAAGCTAAATATTACATTATTGTTCTCTTGTCAAAGCTCTGACTCTGTCACGTTCTCTTGTCAACAAAGCTCAATTTAGGCTAAAACCTTCAGCTCAGAGCCTTCTGTTCTTCTGCATATTTTGAAATAAGGTCTTGAATTCCATTCAATGGCCCTTAAAAGTCTTAGGTTTGACTTGCAGCCACCCTGATATTGGTCTAGTCAGGGGATCGTTGGTTTTCCTGACAGCTGGAAAACCTGGCGTAGCTGTTTATAGAGCTCAACTGTCACTTCTATCTATGTTTTATCCTAAAACCCAAATGCTAAATAAAAACTTAACCAAGAAAAAAAAAAACAATGGTGCCTATGGGGGTCCTGCTAATGTAAATGTTGCAGAGCTGGGTGTTTTCATTCATCTAAAAATGACAAGTTGAGAAAAAAACTGTTTTATCATGTTAAGAAATTAAGAGGTCTAGATAACCGTGAACAGACCACATTTGAGTCCATACATGCACTTAGACGGTCCCTGTCTACAATTGCAATGCATATGTGTCCAACGTCTACTTCCGTTGTTGGAATATTAGAATGTCCAGAAAACAGCTTAGTACATGCTTTCCAAAGAATAATTTGGAATCAGACATTGTTCAGCTCACAAGCAAACTGAGGGACTGAAACTAATTAACTAAATAATCAGTTAATTACATTTACTGGCAAATTTATTTGGGCATCCAGGGGTTTAAACATTTTTAATTATGCATTTGGGATGCATGCTGGCATGTGCACATTCATGCAGGCTAGTACAACATATCATGGGTCTGCTGTATGCACATAAAATAGTATGTGTGTTGCAGTACTTTTTGCATTTGTAGAACATTATGTGTAGTTTATACCTTCTGCTGCAGCATGCAGCTTTTTTCCAAAGATGTTATTTATGAAAGTAATGAATTGATCCACATGTATACAAACTGTACATATGGGTGCAAACATTTGCATCAAATAATTGTTTCCAGAATTTAAATAAAGCTAATGTTTAGTGAATTTATTAGGAGGATGCAAACTTTGGCAGCGACTGACTGCGATGAGGATAATTTTGTTAGGTGTTTGTTAGCTACACGCAAAACAATGCAATTTTAGCGTTCATCAACAACAGTCGCAAAAACTGTCAAGGTATATAAAAGAAGTTATTTTAAAATACTGAAATTTGTCTTACTATTTTTCTGTTTTAGCCATTTTAAAATAAGGTAGTGCAACTTTTGGAAGTGGATATTCAGCTGTATTGTAAAAGCTTGGTCCAGTGAGGTCTTGTTTTCACTTAGAGAGAAGAATTTTTCTGATTTGATTTTGAGTTGATTTCTGAGTGCTTTGGGGATGCTGGGATTCTGCAGTCCAAGATGGACTCTCGTGTTATAAGTCCCCAAAGGGGTGAGCTGGTTGGCAAGCCCAGAGTGCATGGAAATAATTTGAGCCATGGAGCCTAATGAGCACTAGTGAGAGAAGTGGCCAAGCAACTCTGGTGAAACCTCAACAAGCAAGGTGTGTGTGTAAGTGTGTTTGTGTGTGAGCTGGAAGATAAGGAAGATTTATCATCTGAGGCAGACAGTGACTCTGAACGCCTCAGCTGCTTAAGCTATCCCTGGGGGCCCGGGGTTTTTGGCACTACAGAGCACAGTAATAATCCACTTAGATGTGGAGCCATGAAAACAATCAATTATTACTGCACAAACTGATTTATTATAACACAGATGGCCAGTTCAAGCTTTGTGTGTCCGTGAGCATGCGTGTGTTGTCCATTTTGTAACCTGTGGATCATGTACATGTGCACGCCAACAGTCTCTTAGGTCAAGTTTTCCTATTCTTGTCATTTGACATCACCATCATATCTTCTAATGCTCATGTGTGACACATGTCCTCGTATGCATGTCCCTCGTTGCTACTGTACATTTGATTACATGACATGCAAATGGTAAGCAGGATAATCCCAGACAGGTTTGTAGGTTCTCTTCAGCTCAGCAAGGACTCCAAAAGATCTTAATGCAGTAGGTGGCTGGAGACTCCTTTGATGGAGGAGCTCTAGTTCTGGAGACTCCAGCTTGGTTGAGACATCTGCGGGCATTGGTGGACTTCCTTCCTCTTCCTGTGGTGTGTCTGGCAGTGGGAGCTGGCTGTGGCCCGCTGAAAGGACCTGGTTGGGGGCCCTCATCAGCTGTTGCTGCTGCAGCTGAAGGATCTGCCAGACTGGCTGGTTGGCAAATAACTGCCCTGCAGTTCAAAGATTGTATCAGCCAAATAGCTCTATCGATGCCTTGTACAATATCCAACTCTGCTGCTAGTTAAGACCAACTCTGTAGTATTTACAAATGTATGTAGTAAACCAGCAAACATAAATGGCAAATAATTTATTAACAATTAAAATATAATATTATATTTTAATCAGTCAGGAAGTTACTCTTCCTCTAAAAGTTATCATTGTTTTTCAAGGCTATTGTGATTTCTTACTGTTGTACTTCATAATTAGCTCCATAAAAATGTGACATACAGTGCTGTACACTTACTGGCCACTTTATTAGGTACATCCAACAACTCTGCCAAGATTATAATTTCTTATAAATATGACTTCTTATGATAGTATCAACCATCCACAATCTCAATATGACAAAGCGTTTCAACTTAAAAACTGACAAATTATAGATTATTATTTACATATGTTTTCTTTAAAGCAAGAAAACAAACCCCCAAAACAAACTACAACTGAATGGTTGCAGCAAAAGCCTTTAACAGCTTATCAAAAGAAAAAACTAAATACCCTTAACTCACCAAAAGGCCCCAACTAGATTAGGAAAAAACTGTTTTGGTCCTGATTAGGTAACAATTACAAGTACACACACACACACACACACACGCACAGTTTTCCTACAAACAGGCAGCATGACTCACAAACTCACAAACCCCCAAAGGATCAGACCTCACGTAAGTTATTTTCTATGCTCGCATTTCAACACATCCACATAAAAATGTAGGAACAAACACAAATAAAAGAATGGGAAGAAATCTCATGCATAATCAAAACACACCGAACAACACACCCATAGGGACTAAACAAAAGCAGGCTTATCACAGTTCAGGGCTTGAGGTTGTCAGAAAGTAGTGAAGCAAAGGGGGAAATAAGTTTGTGTATGTTGTTGGTAATTTCAAAGAGTGTGGTTCTTGGGGCTTATTAAGACTTATTTTGTTCTCATGTGTTCCACTTGGAAAAAACTATTTGAAACAAAATACAAACAAGACAGATGTTTATATGGAAGAGAACTAACTACCCTGTGGGAGAGCAAAGTGGCAAGTCAATGATTCCCCCATTTTCTCCTGCAGTCTGTCCTTGCCATTACTTTCTAACCCACACACTGTTTGGATTTAACAAAGTCTGTGGTTGTGTTACATCAGCTGAGACGTGATGTTGTAGTCAGCTTCTCTTACACTTTGGGATTTCGTTAGAGTCGTCCACGGACCACAGGGTCAGTGGTTCAATCCCCAGGCCCGGCTACGTGAAAGGCACTGAGCCCCCAACAGCCCATTCCCCCTCCCCCAGCTGTGCAGCGCCGGTCCAAGCCCGATAGAAATTGGGGAGGGTTTCATCAGGAAGAGCATCCAGCACAGTGAAAAAAACTGTGCCAAATCAACATGCGGACAATGATCCACTGTGGTGACCCTGAACTCATGGGATAAGCCGAAAGAACACAAAAAATTAAAAGTCTAAAGCATTAAATGTGCATTTATATATATATATATACTTAAAGACTTCCATTGGCTAGATGTTACCAAATACATTTTTGCTAAAGCGACTTCACAATTGCAGCAATTCATCTATTGGCCTTAATGCAAGTAATTAACTTGAATTCTAAGGGAATATCAAAAATATTTTTTCACTCACATTCACATTTAAGTGTTTAGTGTAACATACCAGGAGATCAGCAATTATGTTTTCATTTAAAAAAAACCTGTATGTAAAAACCCCAAGAATTTAAAATAGACTATCGACAACTATTTTACTTACCGTACTGTGAGTATAAAGCTGTAAGACATATAGAATAAATATTTTTATATTAACTATGAAAAAGATTATCAGCCCTGCTCTACAGTCAATTTAGCTTTTTTCAGCTCATTTTTTCGTTAATGTAATGTAATGTAACCTTTATCTTTATATAGTGCTTGTTTACAACAACATAAAACTTTAAAATGGAAAATTAAAATAGAACAATAAAAACAACAATCACAGATCACCTATAATGTATCAAATAGCTGATTGAACAACTGAGTCTTCAGTTTGGATTTAAAAGTATGGAGCTCAGATCTAACACAACAGTAATAACAGCAAAGACCCTGTCACCCCAATGCTTTGGCCCAGATCTAAGCACAGCTAGACAGAACTGATGGGTTGATCTGAGATTGTAATTTGCAATCACAAAAATACAGTGCATTACAATAGTGAACCCTCGAGGAAATAAAAGCATGAATGGCAATTTCCAAGTCCTTTTGTGGCAAAAAAGGCTTGACTTGGACAAGTGAGCACAGTTGGAGAAAACTTCAATCACAGAGCTGATTTGTTTTAATGAACCGCAGCTCACTGTCACAAAGAAAACCTAGGTTTCTGAGCACAGTGTTAACATTGGAAGCTGCATTAGCTGTTTGCTTCCTGCTAAGCAGCAAATAAGCAACCAGCCGAGGAAGATATTGAAGCATTTACAGGAGCTTCTCTGGTGGTTACTGCAGCAAAACAGGGCCACTAGGAGAGTGAATGTTAGGCTTCCATTTATTTAGTGGCCAAATGATAATAATAAGCTAATATCTGCTAGATGTGTAAAAAAGGCAAATGTTTGTCAAATCTTTCACACGTTTTTTTATTTATAACGTTGCTGTTTTGAAGCATCACTAAACACTGCATCCATTTGTACAGTCACAGTTGTTGGTTGACTTGCACAAGCAGTTCTGACCTGATATCCGTTCAACAGAACTACACATGTGTATCTTCAATTTGCTGCTCAACAATTTTTGTTGAAAAAGAGGGCAAAAATTTTCAGTTACACTTTGTTCAGGTACACACCTTTATGCATCTTTTCCAGGATTTAAACTGCAACTTTCTTTTCATAGGCTCTATTTCCCACCCTTTAGGTTGTCTGTCACTTAAGAAAATAACATTTGCAGTTACAGTGAAATTTCCTCAAGACATTGTTTATATGCTCCTAACCTTGTTAACAGATGTTTCCAGAATAGCAATGTGCCCAGAGTGCTTTCTGGGCAAAAGAGTCAAAAATCCATTAATCTGCTTCTTGCCACAGGTATAAACAGAATACCAAGAATACTCTGTGCTGGATAATGTTTGATTAAAGGCCTGCAGCCACTCTTTGGGGAGCACTACATGACAAAAGACATATCTGTATCTATATATCAAGGTCCACATAAGTAGTTGCCAATCAGAGTACGCTGACATTCGAGTGACATGGTGAGAATATGGTCAGCTCATTTGGCTCTTGTCCTTTATAATAAACAGAAATCAATACTTAACTCATCTCAGGAGAAAATGGGTTTCTGATTACATCTGTGGAGCAAAGACATATGTACCTAAAGGCTGAAGAGCATAGCACATAACACCACTAGAGGAGAGAAATAATGGAGGTGCGTCATTGTAGATTATTTCCTTCACAACTGCCATGTGCTTTGTAAAAGTATGACGTCATCAGCGAACAACCAGAACATGTTACACAAGAGTTGATGGATTTGTTCATCTCATGGAAGAAATTGGAATTTGCCAATATTGAAACTGTCCTAGATTCTAAAAAAAAAAAAAAAATGAAAGAAAGAAGCTTTAAAGATGTTAATGCATTTCGAGCAGAAACTATGAGACAGCATCTTTAAATTCACTCCTGAAGATCAGAGAAACTAGTGCACTATTCATTTCTACAGCTCCAAAATAGCTGCCATGTAATGAGGTGGATGAAATTCACACAGTGTGCGGGTTCACTGAAGGAATATGGAGGAACTATTTTGGTCTGAAAATCAAGGTTAAATAATGATAGTCTTGCGTTGTCTTTGATGTGTCTCTGGCGGCTTCCTGTCCCTCTTCGGCTCCAAGCTGGTAAGTTTGATACATAAACCACCTTCTCTAATGCACCTTGATGCTGTTTGGGTTCACAGCTCATCCGCTCTCCCATAGTCTCCCATCTTTATTGCTAATCCTTTGGCCAGACACTCACAAGGTCCCCAGAGAGGATCACACTCACCCAGAATCAACGCTTAAGAGAATAGCAAAAAACAAACCCTACCTGTACCAGCTGCAGCTGTTCTACTTTGTTACTCAGAAGGTCTCATTCCAAAGGTTATAATGTAGAACACGAGGAGATTTCAACTTGATTTATTAAAGTCACAGATTAACGCAGTGCTCTCAGGCATATCTCAAACCAAACCTCTATACAAGGGCTTCAAGGAGCCTCACACAGATTTTAAACTCTGGCCAGTCATTTGTACGTGCAAATATGTATTCATGCATGGGAATCGGGTGAAGAGTAAAACCAGTAGAAGTACATATACGCAATATTAAAGTACAAGTTCAAATACTTTTTGTCATACCAACACATCTCAGAGAATGTCAGTAATGTCTTTGGCCTGCCTGCGGAAATTTGCATTCACTGTGCAGGAGCAGGCATGTTGAGACACACAGCCTACTCAAATGTTTGGTATCAAATTCACTGTGCCAAGTCAATGTTGATGCATATATATATATATATATATATATATATATATATATATATATATATATATATATATATATATATAATGTCCCAGCACTTTCCTGAATTTGGAATTCACTTTTCCTCCTTCTCTCGTGAGAGAGGATCTAAAGCAAAGTGAGCTCTTGGTGTTGTGGTGGCCATTGAGCTTTAAATGAAAATCATTGACAGGATTTTTTTATACTGTTGGAATCGTTTTTCCTTCTGGAGGCAGCAAAGCACATGTGTGTTTATTGCCATTAATTCTAGAGCAAGTTACACAATATTACAAGATAGCCATGTGCCATTATTGTCATGACCATCAGTCCATCAGACTTCTGCCTGTCGTGACCTTATTTCCAGCCTTCCTGGTGTTTTTTCAGTAGTTTGGGTTTTATTCTTAAAATGCATTACCGTGCACATACTGTACTACTGTCTCCATGTGATGATACAACATGAGTATTGAGGTATTAAAAGTGAGAAGGCGCTGGGTTATCAACCGATCATTAATGTGTAAGTAGTTTCACAGGTGTCAGTTTTATTAATGTCAGCTGATCGGTCAATCTTTAAGTTTATAGTAGAAAAGTCTTAATGATCATTAAGACAAATACCTTGAAATGGAAACTGTAAAATTAACTTTACTTCTCTTCTACCAATCATCTAGCAGGTTTCAGTAAAGGCCACATCAAAAATTGGTCCAACAAAATCCTCCGGAAACAGGTCAATTTTGAAGCTTGGTTACATAAAGTAGTTAATAGTAACTTTCATCCCAGCACTAAGCCGTTTAGGTTCGTCACTAAGAAGATAAGTTAACATGGTTTATTAAAAAATATACTTTAACCATTAAGGTGGTATGATCATTTCTAATAAATCATTTCTCTTTTGTCTATCAGCTTAAACCAGAACTTTCAAGCTGCATTCCCTTTCAAAATCCCTCGGAAATTCTTAGTTTTATTAAAAGTAAAATTTCGGGTGTGATTAAAATTATATGTATATATATATATATATATATATAGAGCGAGAGAGAGAGAGAGAGAGAGAGAGAGAATTGCCAACATGGTCCAATTTGAATCTTAGCTGGAAGTCACCTCTTTCCACATTTCCACATGTCTTTTTTCCCCTCTAACCACTAAACATTATTCCCTAAATCTAATCATGTCTAGGATCATAGGAAGAAAGGTAAAAATGGTTAAAGTTTCCTCTTAAGCAAAGATAAATTGAATTTTGATTTAATAATGCCATTTTACATTCAGGCTCCATTCAGACAACTATAATAGTGCACCACACCTACATTCTAGGTAAAGATTTAAACACCATTTGAAGCATCTTTAATGATGTTCTCTCTTTTCAAATATAAAAAACACAAGTTTTCAGCAAATGTATGTCAGCACAAGTATTTTTTTCAATTCAGTTCCATTTAACTTTATTTATATTGCGCCAGTTGAGAACAAAGTCATCTCAAGACACTTTACAGAATAAAGTCAAGACTATAAAGATGTATAGAGAGAACCCAACAATTCCCCCTTTAGCAAGCCCTATGCAAAAGTGTAGAGGAAAAACTCCCTTTAACGGAAGAAACCTCCAGCTGAACCAGGGTGGACGGCCATCTGCCTTGACCGGCTGGGGTGAGTGGAAAGTGTAGCGTGAAAATAGAAGAGAATCAAAAAGCAACAACAAAACATTGGGCAGATTGGTAGGACCAGTAGCTGCACACTGGAAAACACACAGCTCCAAAGCCGGGGACACCTGCAGAAAGGGACAGAGAGAGGAAGACAGAAGGAGAAAGACAACTGCTGCAACTGTGGTGCAGGAAGGTAGAGCGGTTGTCCACCAATCTCACAGTTGTTGGTTCAATCCCCGGCTCCTCCGGTCACATGTCAAAGTGTCCTTGAGCAAGACACTGAACCCCAACTTAGTTGCTCCCGGTGAGTGTTGGCCAGCTGCATAGCAGCTCCCCAACTGATTTATGAGTGTATGTGTGAATAGCTGAATGAGAAGCAGTGCAAAGCGCTTTGAGTGCTGATAGGTAGAAAAAAGCTATGTAAGTACAGAACATTTACCATTTAACTACGGGAGAAAACCCACGGAGTTAATGTCATACAGTAGTGACAATTGTGGGGTGAGAGGAGAGGAGAGAGGGTCAAGAGGAGGGAAGGAGCTCAGTATATTGGGGGGTGGGTCCCCCAGCAGTCTAAGCCTATAGCAGCATAACTATAACTAACTATAAGCTTTATTAAAGAGGAAGGTTTTAAGCCTAGAGTTAAAAGTAGAGATGGTGTCTGCTTCCAGAATCTGAACTGGGAGCTGGTTCCACAGGAGAGGAGCTTGATAGCTAAAGGCTCTGCCTCCCATTCTACCTTTTGAAATTCTGGGAACCACAAGTAGACCTGCATTCGAAGTGATCTACTGGGATGCTATGTTGCTATGAGGTCTTCTCTGAACAGTGAAGCTCTATGTAAGAAGCAGGGTTTTACATTCTATTCTAGATTTAATGGGAAGCCAATGGAGAGAAGCTAGTGAAGGTGAAATATGATCTCTCTTGCTGGTTCCAGTCCACACTCCTGCTGCAGCATTTTGGATTATTTGCAGGCTCTTTAGGGAGTTACTGGGGCATCCTGAAAGTAGGGAATTACAGTAGTCCAACCTTATTAGGTTGGACTACTGTCTTTCCCTACTTAAAAAAATGCATGGACCAGTTTTTCGGCATCACTTTGAGACAGGATGCTCCTAATTTTGGCAATGTTCCGTAGGTGGAATAAGGCTGTTCTAGAGATTTGTTCTATATGTGAGGTAAAGGACAAATCCTTGTTAAAAATTACTGGAGGCAAGACTTATGCCATGTAGAGTAATGATATGGTTGGACAGATTATTTCTGAGCTTTTAGGCCCAAATACTGTGACTTCAGTTTTGTCTGAGTTTAGAAGTAAAAAAAATAATAATTGCGGGACATTTTTTAGTGGTTTAATTACAGCTACCTTATAGGCCTGTGGTACATAGCCTGTTTCTAAAGATAGATTTATGATATCTAATATGAATGTATCTATTAAGGGTAAAGCTTCCTTGAGCAGCTTAGTTGGAATAGGGTCTAGCAGACAGGTTGTTGGTTTAGATGAGGTAATAATTGAAGTTAGCTCAGAGAGATCTCTGGGTAATACTGACTAGTGGGAAATGGAGTCTGAAACAAAAGCAAGACTTACTATAGTGCGTAGGGAGACGAGCTGAGCCTGGAGGGGAGGTAAGGATCTTATGGTGAGGAGTAAAGTGGTGGTCCTGGCAGTGTATGCGTGGGGTGTAGCTTTGAGTGGGGGTCCTGGCAGTACAGACAGAGGACAGAGGTCACAATTCCAAAACCCCTTGGTGAAAACACCCAATAATATCCAAAATCCCTTTCAGTGAGCAAGTGGACTAGGTAGTGCTGAGGAAGTCCGTGACGCTTGGTGCAATAATCAAAGTTCCTTACTAGCAACCTGAGTCCCACAGGTAGAGAGTCACATGGGGCAAAAGGGCCCCTACGCAAGGCATGGACTCAAACGTGAGCAAGGCATGGACTCAAACGTGAGCAAGGCATGGACTCAAACGTGAGCAAGGCATGGACTCAAACGTGAGCAAGGCATGGACTCAAACGTGAGCAAGGCATGGACTCAAACGTGAGCAAGGCATGGACTCAAACGTGAGCAAGGCATGGACTCAAACGTGAGCAAGGCATGGACTCAAACGTGAGCAAGGCATGGACTCAAACGTGAGCAAGGCATGGAAAGCATTCTCTTTCATGATGTCTGTGATGATAACTTCCTTACCGGAACTTAGCCATACCCAGGGTCCATGGCGTTATTTACCAGATCAGTAACAGAGAGACCAGGAAACAGGATGTGGCTGCAAAATAAAAGTCCTGAGGGAGGAAGTGAAGTCTGGGATCCTGACATACTAAATTTCTAGAACTCCACTTCCTTTCTTACTTTCATGTTGCCTGTTTTAAGTTGCATGTTTGCGAACTATACCATGGAGACCGTTTCTTCTGGTTTACTGCCTTCTTTTTCAGAGGGGCAACACTATCGAGTATTGTTCTTAGTGAGGCTGCAGACTTGTCAAGATACTCAACCTGTGCAGGATTAACATTAAGGATTAACACTACTTTCCATTGTATTAACATATAGTGAAGCAAATGATGAAAGAATTATTTCTTTAAATTTGTTTACAGCATTTTCACTTAAGCATCTGCTGTAGTGGAATTTTTCCCTGACTGCTTTATAGTCTATTATTATAAATTCAAATGTTAGTAGAAAATGGTCAGACAGCAGAGAGTTATGAGGAAATATTGTTAAATTATCCATGTTAATGTTTTAGGTCAGTTAATATGTTAGCAAATGTTTGTAGTAACTGTGGGGGAAATAACCTGTGCTCCAGTTATGAAAATAGCAGTAAGCCAGCAATGACAGCACAACAGATTTTAATGTAATTACTGTCAATTCATGTGTAGGAAATGTAATCGCCAACAGAGGATGTCGGCACCAACATATGGGTGATAATAATGTACGTTTTTTTTTGGTTTTATACAAGTATGTTTCTGAGTGTATAGATGTGAGCGTCCAGGTTACAGTCAGGGTCAACATGTGCGTTGTAGCTTCACTGATTGTTCTGTGAGTTTGTTATATAATTAAACATGAATATTTTGGAAATGTCTGACTGTTATTGTGAGCTATCACATGGATCTGCGTGATTAATGTGAAGCAACCTGACGTTTCCTGTAAGGTCAGCCTGACTAAATTTACCAGAATAAGTTAGTTGTAAGATTAAATATGACAAACGATACTTCGTACTGTTCAGATGCACATAAGGAATCTTTTTGAACTTGATTTAAAACCAGACTGCAAGTAAAATATACTGAATTCTGAAGTTGTAGTGGGTGGTAGAGAGTAAAATTTAAAAACTTTAAAACAGAGAAATTGCACCGTAAAAGTAGAATTCATGGCATATATATCCATAAATATAGATATATCTATATAGATATATCTATATTAGAGCTTTATTGTGATATGGAGCTGTGTAGTGTAATTAGTGTAAGTAATCTTGAGTTCTTTCCCACTGTTATGAAGAGCTGCTCTTCATGTGGAAGTTGCTTCATTACACCCACATCTGCCACTGACTTCACAGTTACAACAATGCAAAATGAACTATATGAGCTACTGAGGCAGAACTCATAAAACCCAGCAAACGTTTGGGCAGAGCTCATACTTTATCATTTGGATTCTCCGTGTTGAAACTCTGAATGATGCAACATTTAGAAGAGGCTCTGAAGCAGTAATAACTCAGCAAATGTCATTTTTCATCTACATAACATATTATAAACCCGTATTCAAACACGGCAGATGAGATGAATCATTTTCTCATGTCAAGTACTTCAGAAGCTGTTGGGATTTTCTGTGGTGAATATCAAGTGTAGACACAGTCATGGAGACACACTTCACACTCATCTTTTTATAAAGAAACCTTCAGATATGAATCAAACAGTTGGGAAAAAGGGGGAACGTTTGCAAAGATAGTGGTGGTTTTGTAATGAAGAAGCTGAATGACAAATGCACCAATGACCTATTTTCCTGTCAAACCTTAGTGAGTCAGAGTTCTTTGATTGTCTCTTTACCTCGAACACAATGTGGTCTGATTTCATTTCCCCCCACTCTCATTGTGCATGATGATTGAAAGGATAATGGAGGAGACACCTGTAATCAGGAATGGTTTCAGGGAGAGGAAATTAATTTGTGATAGGATTTATTCCTCTCATCTGGGCTTTGTATCACTGGTGAATCCCGGATGCTCACCTCAGTTCAGCGATGTCACACTGACTTGGCAATGGGAACGTTTGTGCTCTTTTTTATATCTCAGTTTATTGTTTTATACCTGAAACAACTCCAGTACTCCAGTAATCTAGTAAAGGATCCGTGAGCCACGATATTATAACCCGTGTCACAATTCTGGTTACCAGCGATGCAAGCTGTCCCCTTTCAGGAAAATGTGTCAGTCAAACAATGTACAAGTACAAATACACTTACAAGTTACGTCTATTCAAAACTTATGAAGTAAATTGGTCACAGAAAAGACAACAAATGAGCCACTACCTTTGTGTTATTGCAACACAAATGTCAAGGGACTATCAGGCAGACAAAAATTGTGAATTGTTATTCTTTGAAATGCTGTAAATGCTTTGATAGATTCCAAATACTGTAGATTTGACTTATGGGCAGCTGGTGACCCTGCAGGTGAACTTTCACCTCAATTCAATTCAATTCAACTTTATTCATGTAGCACCCATTCAAAACAAAGTAATCTCAGGGCACTTTACAGAATAAAGTCAAGATTATAAAGATGTATAAAGAGAACCCAACAATTCCCCCTGGAGCAAGCCATAGGCAACAGTGGGGAGGAAAAACTCCCTTTAACGGGAGAAACCTCCAGCAGAACCAGGACGGACATCTGCCTCGACCGGTTGGGGTGAGTAGAAAATGGAGAGAGAAGAGAAAAAGAGCAACAAATGCAGCAACAAAACATCTGGCAGGTTGGTCGGACCAGTAGCTGCACGCTGGAAAACACACAGCTTCAAAGCCGGGGGACACCTGCAGAAAGGGACAGAGAGAGGGGGACAGAGAAGGACAAAGACAACTACGAGAGAAAACACACAGAGTTAATGTCATACAGAGGTGACAACCACTGTGGGGTGAGAGGAGAGGAGAGAGGGACAAGAGGAGGAAAGGAGCTCAGTATATTGGGGGGTGGGTCCCCCAGCAGTCTAAGCCTATAACAGCATAACTATAACTATATGCTTTATTTTTTTTTCTTCTAGTTTTAAGCCTAGAAGTGTATTATTTGACAGAATGAAGAATTTACAGTGTGGCCATCATTTCTCACAGTGTAGTCACATGCAGTCATGGGTTTTTTTTACCAACCAACAGCCTGTTTAATGTGAATAAATAGCATTTGACCAGGTTGAAAAACTCCAAACTATTCCCTTAACCTACATACTGGTGGTATTAATGTTGTGGCTGATATGTGTAGACATATAAGTCTCTATATGAAGTTTACTGAGGATGGAACTGTCTACATGTTTCTGTCTACACAGAAAAAAGACACAAGCCTGCATCTATAATTAGATTAAACCAAAATGTAGATCATGCTCATTTCTCCCAGGCACCACACATTTTGTTGGGTTAACTAGTTCTAACACATCTGGTTGACATGACAATAACTGCTAACAATACCTGGATGTTGCATTTGAAGTCCTGACACTCAGTTCTAGGAACTGTTGGAGCTAAATTTTCCAGAGAACCATGAAAACCAAACCAGTGCCTGTAGCAGCAGTTCATTCTTTTCCTTGACACCTTGAATTGTGACAGAAGCAAAACCACAGGTATTAATAATAATATTAACAATGGCTCTGTTCTATTCAAATGTTCCAGTAAGTCATGACGGGATGACAGCGCAAACAAAACCAGGAACCCGAAACTGAGGGAACAAAGTGTCAAAAGGCCTTCTTTGAAAAAGACCTGTGACACATACAAATTACAACTGGACTAATACTATGTAATGAAAGTGGACATTTGTTCTACATAGGTATAATTTCTAGTGACTCACTAATCTAGTTGGTCAGTTTTTATTATTTAATTCTGCACATTCATGATGAGTGTTGGCATCACTGCAGTGATATAATACAGGGAGGGACCATTCGCTCAGGTCTACTTTGCAGTGATAAAGTGCAGTACAGTACTTTTGTTAGACTTTGATGAAGAAAAAAAACACCCCTGGACACATCCTCCTCCTCCTTTCTCTCATTTGTTATTCCTTCCTTTTTCATTATCCCTGCAGCAACCCAGAGATCAAGTAATTACACCTCCAGAGCAGCTCACCCTCCATCTACTGTACCCCCGCCTTAGTTTATTCATCATGTGTCAACCTTTAAACTTTACTGGGTGCATGATTCTATCAAATCTAACATGCTCACACTATAGAAATATTCAGTTACTTTACACACACACACACACACACACACACACAAATGCTTATTTCCTGAAATTGCATTCATCATATTTCCCTTCACTACCTGATGTACGTATGTCTCCAGAGTAGTCCGGTCTATTTGGAATAGTACTTCAGACGGGTGCTTTGCTGCTAATTTGAAGAGCACAATTAGAGCAAGGAGGGAATGACTTCATGCTGAGGCTTCAGTAAACTCAGCCTGTGTGGCACTGATGACATTGCCTTTGATAACTTTCTGAATCGGCGTATAATTGTTCATTAAGGCGGCTAATTAGGACATAATCAAGCACCAGTGATTTAAATGTCAAAAATGAAGGGCGGGGTAAAGAAAGCATCATTTAGTTTTGGTAAAATGACAGTTCGGGGTGCTAAGAGCTACGCGTAGTGACAATCAAACACAACCCTTGTGCGTGTGTGTTCCAGTTCACACACTCCCATTCTCTATTCAAGCTAAAGGCAAGCAGATGCAACACTGCCCCCTTCAGATCCCATCTGTTGGGCCGCAGGCAACACAGCAGCAGCTCACGGCCACTAAAAAGCAATTGGCTGGATTCCTTTGGTTGCATCAGTATTTTCCTGTTTTTGCAAGTTTGACTTGTTTATCTCACATTTTAAATGGGCAAAACAATCCGAGAGTAAACAGAAAAACATTGAGGGACGCGCACACACACATACACACACAAACACACAGACACAGAGACAGAGAGAGAGACACAGAGAGGACATTTCCATTCCCACAACAGATTTTGGGACAAACACAAAGAATTGCATTTATCATTTGCCCCTTTGTCGCTGATTTGTGCAAGATTCATTTTTTGAATAGTTTTTTGTGTAGTTCCTACCCATTTACAAAGCAGCTAAAATGTACATAAGAGAAAAGAAAATGACATTTAGACATGGATTATAAGCATATACTTATCCACTCACTGTACACAAATACAGTATGAAATAAGCAAGTTCTATATATAAATTATTACATTTGGACACATGTGCATACATGCAAACTCAGTATGCGGCTCCCTGACATGGAAAAGTTGGAAAAAGTCTTATTCTTCATTTACTTAAACCACAACTTGTATGTGAAATAGGTACAAAGGCTGTTTTTGACAAACTCAATGTACAATTAGAAGATTTTTTTATGTCAACGTAAAACTGGTTTTTACATAATCTCAATTCCTTTCAAATCTATATTGTAAAGTAAGTGGTTCCGTAAATACAAACATCCTGTAAAGCATGTCTTGGTTTTAGAAGTCACATATTTAAATGGAGATTACTATGAATATGTTTAAAGGATTTTATAAATCCTGTTTAATCAGTGTTCAAGCCAAAATCTGAACCTTGAGGGCAAAACACAACTCAACTCTGAACAGATTATTGAAAAGCAGAAGTGAGGGAATAAATAGAAGAGCATTTAGCTCACTAAATAGCTGCTGGAGAACAGGAAATCCATCATTAACAGATTAGAAATCAATTGTGCAACAAAGTGACTAGTGAGGAAGGCCACCAAGAAACCTATGAGTCCTCTGAAGGAGTTATATTCTTCAGCAGTTGAGATGAAAGAGACCTTAGAGGCAACAACTGTCGCCTGGGTTCTTCATCAGTTGAAATCTTTAGAGATTGGCAAAGAAAAAGCTCCTGTTGAAAGAAATTTTAATATTAAATCATAGTCAGGGTTTGCTGAATGACATGTGGGAGCCTCTGGAGTCAACTGGAAGAAGGTTCTTTGGTCTGAAAACACTGCACATCATCACAACCAGACCGCTCCCACTGTGAAGCATGGTGGTGACAGCATCCTACTGTGGGGATCTGTCTCTGCAGCATGACCTGGGAGGCTTGGGAAGGTATCGTAGTTTGGAAAATGAATGCAGCGAAATACAGGGAAACCTTCAAATAAAACCTGAAGCAGTCAGCGAGAGAACTGAGACTTTGGAGAAAAAAGTATTATCCAGCAACACAATGATCCCAAGAGTACAGTCAAATATCCACATAAATAGTTTAAAAGCAACAGGGTTAATGTTCTGGAGGGGCTGAGTCATTTGTGGCTGGACTGGAAAAGTTCACTTAGGAAACATGTGTAACGTGACAGAGCAGGTGGACAATATAATTCAATTCATCAATTTCTTTAAAATTCATTAGTCTCAGATAATATTATGCACAACTCTTTTTAATATTCACAGGTGCTGTAGAAATAAAACTTTCCACTGGAATGTGAGACCTTGCTGCAGGGTTTTGCTACCAGCAGAGCAATAAAGAAGTCCAAAAGTGTTTTTGATTGATAGGGTTGGTCTTGCAGTCAATGTTCCAGTTCTTTCCAAAGGTGTTAGATGTGGTAGAGGTCAGGGGTCTGTGCAGACCCTCATCAAAGAGAGTGCTCGTGTAGAAGGAGAAGGACAAACTGTTGTCTTAAATATGATAGTATGTATGTTTTATCACTGGGATGTGACACTGATACACGTGGACAGAAAAACAGACAGCACCCTCTTAACACTGTAATACACCCATCAACAAGTAGCTGTGGTTGAAAACATTTGACATTTGTGTTCATTTTGTACTGTGGGCTGATTAGCAGCACATGCTCAGAATTGATACTCATCCTACTTTGTATTAACAGACGTATTAAAACAGGGACTTGGCTCTAAATCAAAAGAAGCAAATGAAACACACGACCACAAGACAAATGACAAATTCCAAAAAAGGTCCAGTGGTCAGATATAGGAGAAAGGAGAAGAGTCAAAGAGGCAAAACAGGGAAGTAACAAGGAAGGTGGAAACTTGAAATGCTGTAAATTCACTGTCATGAATCTTCATAAACAATCTGGCAGATGAGGAGTGGAACACTGCAGATTTTTTTTTTATGGAGGCTGGTAGATTGCACAGATGAGAAATGGGTGAGTAGGGGGAGGTGGGATGGGTGAGAAGATGGGAGAGGTGGCAAATATAAAGCGAACATGACAAGAGAACAGATCCAGTATGTTTGCCTGGAAGATACCAGCCATGACTGGATCAGGGTAAAATGGGGCCCTGGAGAAGGACCCCCACCCTTTTGTTTCTGGTCACTTATCTATCTATGCTATTTTACATGTCTATTGGTTTTTGTCTGGTTTTTATTTACTTTAATGTATTTACTGTTTGTCCTGTTGTGTGTTTTTAGTCTTTTAAGATCAATTTATTAATATTTTAGACAGTTTGTGATTTTTGTTTTATTTTTTTGTAAATTTTGAGCCTATCAATTCATTTTACAGAATTTAAACAACAGTAACTTCAGAGGCTATGGGCAGCACCTAGCAACCATGAGACAGAGTTATACTCCCCCTCCTCTTTCATTTTAAATGGTCTGGCCAAAACATTACAACCACCTTTTCTTCTAATGCACCCCAGTACAACTCCAGTAACCACTTCCACCTCAATAATAAACAGAGAGTACAATTATCACCTTTCTGACAGTTTCAACTTAAAAACTGAGAAATTCTAACCTCGTAAAAGTATCATTCATGGCAGAGCTACTGTATTGGATTACATTAGATTGTACACGTGTATCTAATAAAGTGGCCTGTGATCAAGAAGTTTACTTAGTCATGGCACAGGTAGTAGTTTTTCCATTTCTATCTTGGAATATTTCCATATTATTCATATCATTATCACTAATACCAATATTTATACTGTACATTGTGTTATTTCTATTGTAGTACTGTAGAACCTACAGTGCACTAGGTGGCACTATGTCTCCTGACATGACTAAAATAGACGTCATCACAGAGTTTGTGGAGCTGCATGAGGTAAAAAGGAGACGTCCAGCTGACCTTTTATTGCTGCCATGAGAGAGTTTGCTCCATTGTTGTGAAGCTTTCAAAGCCACTTATGACTCTGTGATTTTTCCACTTGAGCCATAACCTAAAAAACGAGAACATGGTGAATAGAGGGAGACCTGCCACACTGTGTGAGTGCTTAAATTCAGACATTTGACACCATTACAGGACTGCACAATGTCTTTGTGTATGTGTGTGTGTTGGCGTGGGATCTTATCTTCTTGTTCTTTGAAAAAAAGAAAAAAAAAGTGCTATTACATAATGGGAAAGGGCCCTTCACTGGCTCACCAGTGAAATCCTTTTAGAAAAATGAATGTGGAGCCATCTTGAGCACAGCCCCCACCTTCCATTCTAAACGGAGAGATTCCTGCGAGTAGACACGTCCTTACTCATGTCTGTAGTCAGGGTCATGTTCTGGGACAAACTGAGGTTAGCAAAGAGAGATGGAGAGGGAGAAAAAAGAAGGCTTCCTGGTTCCAAGTGGAAGACACTTGTAGCCAAATCTGGGCAGGATGGGAGAAAAGACACAAACGGATCTCAGCTGCATAGTTGGAGCTTGGCCTGAGGCAGGGAGAAAACTGATAGTGTTTATGTTGGAGAATTAATTGCAAGAGAATTCTGAAGGGATGGAGGATGTGCATTGATTTGTATGAACATTTTTTCCTCAAGTGTTTTTCACATGGTGCTAAACTGTGTTCAGAGACCGTGTAATGCTAATCAAAATAAATCACGTAATCCCGACAAATATTGCTACTTCAACTCCATCAAGAATAAGGTGCTTTCCAGAAAATCCACAGTAAATAAGCAGATTATGTGTTGAGTAATGAAGAGGTCAAGTGCATATATAACATGTCTCTTTTCAGTCACGATGTGCCTAAAGAGGGTGGACTGTCAACTTTTTTTAAGGGTTTGGTCAAAATATATTGCACGACATATGGAATTTATTTTTATTTTTTCAAAAATACCAAGTTTTTGGTGGTTCAAAAATATTTGGACAAGCTAACATACTTATAAATTAAATCCTTGGTTGCAGATTCTTTGCACTGTCATGAAGTTTTGGAAGCCATAGATCATATCTATGTGGTATGGGTGACTGAACAGGAAGGTGGAGGAGTCGTCCACCAATCTCACAGTTGTTCTTTAACACGTTGAAGTGTCCTTGAGCAAGACACTGAACCCCAACTTAGTTGCTCCCGGTGAGAGTTGGCCAGCTGCATAGCATCTCCCCCACTGGTGTGTGTGTGATTGTGAGTGTGAATGGGTGAATAAGAAGCAGTGTAAAGTGCCGATAGGTAGAAAAATGCTATATAAGTGCAGACCATTTATTATTTACCGTATCCATATCCCGGTCTTTACTGCAGCTGTTATCAACTGTGAGCACCATCCAGCAAGTTTGGAGCATTTGGTTGAAACTGATAATCTCGTGAGAGATGCATTAGTATTGACCTTTTATAGACCACCTCTTTCTGGAGGTTTCATGCTTTTTGCCAAAATGATCAGTTGCATAATTGCATATTTTAGGTACTCAAAGCTGTGACCATATGTCGACTGTTATGGGCAAATCATATGACCCGACACCATGACATCCACCACAGATATCAGATTAAAAAATTATGCTCAGCACTGACTAGCATTGTTTCAGCGGGACATTAATTCGAGGTTTATATGGTGACAAAGTGAAAAAGCATGTTTACCTCACTAATAGAATTAAGTTTATTATCAAGAACTTATTAACATTAACTTATTTGGAGTTAGGTCAGTAAACCAGGTAAACGTCACTTTGCTGGTTCGGAAACACATTTGAAATATACATTAAATAGAAAGATTTACGATAATTAACTGGTGGTGTAGAAAATCACTGTGTGTTTTGTGACATCACTATTAATAACCTGACAGTTTTGTAAAAAGAAATATCGAAACCCATATTAAAAAAAACCATGATCAGCCCCTCAGATGGTTTCTGTGGTTATTTCACAGTGTTATTAAAACACATTTGAAACAACTTGAAACGGATTAAAGTCTCCATGACCTCCAAGGACTCGCAGCTAATGTGGGTCTGTGTGGGCAGAAACTGATGTAAAAAAAAAACTGTACGTTTGTTGGACTGTTTGATCAAACACTTTATCAGTGCGTGACATTAAACCATCTTGAAAGGATCCGATCCTCATTTAGGACAGAGAGTGATTTAAGGATGAACCCATTACTTCTTTAAACAGCTTTGGCAGGACTATATCAGGGGACCTGATGAGCATTTGTGGCACAATTTCATTAATATTACAGCAACACAAATCTAACGGAGAGCCACTGCAGAGATAAGAGAATTTATATTTACCCTAATAAAACTGATCTACTCAGTGAAGTACTTGAGATTTAGCACAGTGAGGAGGCCTCTGCAGAGCAGGGAGAACGGCTTGCTCCAAATATTAAACAGGTTTCTGGGGTCCAGTTGAGGAGATATTACCTGAGAGAACATTTGCCTGTAGCCTATATATGTACTACTGTATAAGTAACTGTATCTGTAACAAGCCTACAAGTTACTGGACCATTGGGAAATTGTTAGCAGCTCTTTTAAAAAGGAAGCACCAAAGAAGCATAGTGCGTTTCCTGGGACATGTTTGTTTACAGGAACATGGGAAACTCAGTTAAACAGCATTAACATGGACAGAGAGCTTCCTAAAGAAGACAGAGCTTAGATCCAAACAAAGAGGAAACACTAAATCTGGTGTGTAGACAGTTGTGTGTTGGACCAAACCCTTGGACTCCGTAACATTTCGAAACTCGGTTGTAACAGGATTTATGGCTTCACAACAATTATGGAACCACAGCTGATAAAAATTCAGAGAAGATTCCCATTTGGTTACTGAAAACTATGATGTTACCTTTGAATCATCAACGTGCTGTGAGGGAGCTGATAAACACCAACCAGAAAAATGTGATTGGAAAATTAGATCAGAACAGACTTAACTGTGAACAACTTTTTTTTTTTAAAAGACACACAAAACAATGTCACTGAGTTTGTTGTCTGGTGTGTCATGTGAGTAAAATCTGATATTTTTTGTGATTTTGATAAACTGATCTAAAATAATATAACAATACCAATATGATCCAAAGCATTTAAGCCATCACAAACACATTTTGGAAAACATTCATTTCCAGTCGGTTTTCTATTGGCAACTAATTAACTACTGTAGCTTAATGTCATCTGTTAATTTGCTAAAATGTTGTCATAATGTTAATGTCCAGTAACAGTTAACAACTAAGTTATTTTGGTGCCTGTGGCGCAGGAGTAATCCCACAGTTGTTGGTTTGATCCCCGGCTCCTCTGGTCACATGTCGCAAGTCTCCTTGAGAAAGACACTGGATCCCAACTTAGTTGCTCCGGGTGAGTGTTGGCTATCGGTGTGTGAGTGTGTTTGTGATTGTGAATGCAAATGGGCGACGAGAACGAGTGTAAAGCATGTTGGGTACTAATAGGTAGAAAAGGCTACGTACCATTTAAAATATGCAGTAATAGGGGTCATAATCCTTATTTCATACCCTATCATAAACATGCTGCTACTGATGTTTGCTCTCAGTGTTTGTAACCATTTGATGTCTCCTTGGTCCACCATTGCTGAAACACATCATCTTCAGCAGTCAGTGAAGATGTTGTCCCCTCCTTTTAAACCCGCTTATCCCATGCTCATAAATGTCACTTTTGACTGGAAACATTTCCATTGTTGTCTGTACTATTTGCATTTCTGCAATATACTGAGTTTTGAGCATGAACACAGTGACTTTTATCATTTTCCAAACAAAGAAAGTGGAAATAAGCGAAAGACTTTCAGGGATCAAACAGAGACGGTTGAAAGCCCTAAGAATGAAATGGTCAGTGAAACCAGCCAGGGGGTAAATTTCCTTGATTCATCAATGATGAAAAAAAGCTTCTATTCTGATTTAATGGAGCTGAACTCTCATGAAGCATGAACTTGCATTACACTGACTATATTTGCGTGTTCGCTCTCTATCAGCAGCAGCTGCTGGTTTTTGGTTGTGTTTGCTTAAGTTTTCTCTAATTGCACGTATTTCCTACCAGTCCACTAAGGCACTGAATCAAACACTGGTAAAGTTGGCGACTTCATGGTGAAAGCAGCACATTTAGTGCAGCATCCAAAGGACCAAATATTTCATTCAGGAGATTCTACTCTCCTTTCGGCTTATCCCGTGAGTTTGGGGTCGCCACAGCAGATCATTGTCCGCATGTTGATTTGGCACAGTTTTTACGCCGGATGCCCTTCCTGACGCAACCCTCCCCAATTTCTACCGGGCTTGGACCAGCACTGCATCACTGGGGAGGGGGAATGGGCTGTCAGGGGTTCAGGGTCTTGCCCAGGGACACTTCGACATATAGCCAGGGATCGAACCACTCACCCTGTGGTCCGTAAGCAACTGCCTTTACCAACTGAGCTATAGCCGCCCCTCTGAGCTATAGCCGCCCCTCTGAGCTATAGCCGCCCCTCTGAGCTATAGCCGCCCCTCTGAGCTATAGCCGCCCCTATTTCATTCAGGAGATTGTGGAGACAAAAGCATGGATAACATCTCATTTAACAAGTACTGGCCCACCTGTGGGCCTGATCTGCCAAATGCCATTTGAACACCACCATGGTTTGCTGTACACTGTTTGAAAGCTCAAAGTGTCATGAGAAAGAAAACAATGTAGAGATGTATTACTTTAGTATCATCATCAAATAATGTGGCGGTGATCCAGACTTGTGGCTGTTAGATAGCTAACACTGCATGTCTCATATTACTTTATATATGTGCATGCACAAAAAGTGTCAGAGGGTCAAACATACAAATTAGTATGTCAGATTTAGGCATGTTGAAAGATGAAAGATAATTTGAACTCGTTAGACTTAACAATTTGAGAAGGCCATGTCAGTAAACTGTGATCTATTTAACTCAAAAATAACTATAAGATAGAAATATCTAACATGACGTTTATTACAATGAGCAAGCTCTTCATTCAGACAAATGCTCACTGATAGCACTTGAAGGGAGACCTTCAGATTTTCTCTGTCTCATAAAGTAATTAGGCCGTGAGTCCTTTAAAAATAGCAGAGGTCAGTTTCCCCAGCCATTTGGCTTTGTGTGAGAACTTTAATGTCTGAGCCTCTATCAAATACCGAGGTAATAAAATAAAACCAAACTAAGTAAACTTGGCTCAGCAAAATACAGCCACCACCTTGTGCTTACAATAGGATCCAAAGCTTGAATGTGTCCCTGCTGACGTTGTGATAGCTCCTCTCTGATCCCTGGCTTTGACAGAGCCTCTGGTTTCTCTCTCACCATGACTTCAGGCTGACTTCTCCTCTAAGCCCAGTGCTGTTGAAGTTCACTTCGGTGGAGATAGAGGACCCTGGAATGGTTTTAATCAGTAGCATAGAAACACCACCATCATGGTTCATTTATGTTACGGGGAAACAACTGTTGTTTCTGCAGACAGTGGCAGTAGTGCTTTCTCTACAACCCACATTCACAATTTACAGATGGAATTTAAAATCCCCTACTCACTCATTCCATCCTCCCTATTAAATGTACACTAAATAGTTCATTTAATAATAAGCAGTCAATTGACATTTTGGACACTTAGTGACTGTTGTCATGTTGCATCATCAATAACAATTTGAGATGCACAACTGTAATTTTCTCATCTCTGGAAACGGGGAGCATTGCATTGTGGGAGTGTTAGCAGAAAGTGTACATGCCATGCATACTACATGCATTGTGGGATAAAGTGGATAGATTTGTATAGTGAGTGGGGGATGATTCTGGACACAGCCCATGACTCTGCAATTCACTGAGATAAAGAGTATTTCCTGCTAATGCAGCACACAGCTGTTTAAAAGTGTGTAATGTTCACTACAGGCCACCTCCTCTGACAAGGACCTTAGAGGTCATCTTCTCATCTTAATAAGAAGAAGTTTGGGTTACAGATTTGTGGAAATATCATCAATATGTTTGTGGTAAACTAAAAGCTACTAAAGTACTTTACAGAAATGTATTGGGCAAATATTCACACCCCATGTTGTACTGGGACCTTGAAAAAGATCCTCTTGTAGGAATGAAATATGAAAAATAAAAAACCTTTAAAAACCAAGGGGGATAGAGCATTTTCCACCATGGTTCCAAAACTGTGGAATAACCTCTCTGACTCAGGGTCATCTTTTAAGATACGCATTTTTATAGATTTACCTTTCCTGAGATGTGAGATTCTTGTTTTAGTATAAATAGTATATTCTATCTATTATTATTATTATTATTATTATTATTATTATTATTATTATTATTATTATTATTATTATTATTATTATTATTATTAATAAGGATGTCCCAATACCTAGTACTAGTACTTGCACTTTAGTACTCATCGATACCGAGTATTGAAATCCTCATCAATCCACTGCAATTAAGCAAATCCTGTAAGAACAGAAATTCTAACAAGTTCTGAGGAACTTTCCCTGAAAACAACACAAAGAAAAGGAAAAAGGGCAAACCAAAGAGTTAGGATGAGATCCTGAATGGGGAAGCGTGGACAACATGGACTGAACAGTCTACACAGGAATATGAAGGCGAAATAAAACAAAGCGTTGTCAATCGTAAGCCGGTGTCAGTCACAAATATAAAACGTTTTCCAAATATTCTTTGGAAACATGAGTATGACTAGATCTTAAGACTGTGGTACAGCAGAGTCTGTATTCAGCCTACTTTTGATATCGAAAATATATCAAAACAGACATTTTTCCACCTTCGCCTACCTGTGATCCCTAACGCTTGATTAGCTTCTTTGCCATGTGTTAGATAAACATTTTCAGTATGATTCACCAATCTCTAGCTAATTATCCTGGCTAAGCATGAAGACTTGGAACAGGAGGAAACCCCCTGACTCAATGTGAAGTCAAAATGATGCACAACCATCTCTACATTTTACACAGATCAACAGCTTTCGGCTTGTCCCTTCAGGGGACAGCTCAACATCTCAACCCAGTGCTCCCCACCAGGCCCCCATCTCTACATTTTACATATAAACACCAAATTCTTGTTCTAAATCAATGTACTAGTTTCAATGTGAGTTACCTGTTAGTAATATTTCTTGGCCTCAAAACACAAACAGTGTTTGTACATATTAAAAAACAGTTAAAATAAGCTAAGCTAAGCTTGCTTGGTCTTCTCATCTGATTCTTCGGAAATGTGAAAAAGCCTTGTATATTAGTTTGCATTCATCTTTAATATTTCCATTTATGTTATGTGGTGCTTTTTCCTCAACACATTTATGCATTTGAAAGAAAGAGAGCGTTTGGGAACCAGGTGGTCCTCAGAGCCAGCAGCACAAAATTGCCCCTTAGCCCCGTTATTAAAAAAAAAAAAAAATCCTCAGCCCTGCAGAGATTAATAGTCACAGTTATAGAACTTGAAACATAAGTTGTAGCCCCGACCTACTGGAACAATTAAACAATCGATTATAACTTAATGTCTTGTTTGCTCGGTGAGTGTTTATTTGTGTCTTCCTGCAGCTGTTTTGCAGTGCACGCTCACACCAGCGTACGAGGGCTGTTATCTCTCTCGTCTGCTTAGAGAAGAAACAAAACAGAACAACTTTCTGTGATGAAACAGTGGCCAAAAAATGTCCATGGCTGTAGAGCGTGTGTATACCGAGATGCCACGAGCACTAGATAAATGTCTAAAATATTAATTATTTGATCGTTATCTGCCGGCTTGAGCACAAAAATCTCAGGCCACAAGCACGCTTGAGGGAGCGAGACATACTCGAGGGAGGCTTGAAATAAACAAAGCAACAGAACAGATGATAAATCACAAGTATGATTTTTAAAAAAAAATAACAATTTCCAGCATCGAAATATTTGAAAAATATTTGAATTGCTTAATATTAGAAATACAGTGAAACAGGATTTTTGTTTTCTTTCACCTGCTTGAACATGTCTTAGCAGTCTTTTGTCTACATAAACTTGTCAGAAACTTTTCATGACCTCCCTCTCCTAAATATAAACCATCCAGATGAGTAAACATATTTGATTACAATTATTGTCAATGCTAATAAATTACCATTAATGGTTATAACTGAATGCCAATGTATAAACTTGCTCATAACAACACTGGTCTTGCTTTACTCTCAGAGTCACATGCATGTGACAACATGCGAATCAGAAGTTATAGTGGAAAACTTCTATTGTGAATGTGACCATGTGAGGTTATTTAGGATGCTTTGCCCTGTGTTTAGACTATGGTGCTGACTGCGTGTTTGGGATAATGTAAATGGATGATAAATCTTTGGAGTGCTGGCTTGACAGTCCCCCCTAAACCCCCTTTCGGTTTTCCTACACTAGAGCTATCTGTCTCTTTGCCTCGGGGCCTCCCACCAAAGCTTGCATCGAGACCATTCAATCTGCAGCTTATGTAGTTGTAGCGTTTTAAAGATAATGAAAAATAAAGAAAATCCACTTTAATATCTACAAGGGGGAGGGGAAAGTGTTTGTGTGTTGGGGTCATGTCCAGTATTGGAGGCATCTTTCATTTTATCGATGCTTACGGACACATTGAGCTGCTGAAAAAGGAATTAGAGGGTTAAGTCTTGTGTCACAGCCCTGTTAACCTCCTCAATGGAGGACACAGGAGCTTGGACACAATTGAAAAGTGCCTTCAGCTACTTGGTTTGTCCATAAGTTAAAATAAAAAAAATCAAGCCACACATAAGGAATCATTCATTATTACCTAGGACCACTGTGTGATACTGAAATGGGACCCTCATTTACATCAGTGTTAGAAAGGTATAAATATATATTTAGAGCTTCCTCGTTCCTCCTCAAGTATTCTCAGCGAACCTTATATTTACTTTCCCTGTGTCACTAATGAGTCAGACCAGGAAATGGTCTGTCCTGACTAACTCACTCATGGATTTCTCTGTTTGCTTAGCGTTTCATCACCATCACTTCATTCCAATGAGACTCACAGGCTGTGAATCTGTGCAGTGCATGCTTCTATATTAAGCCCGAATTGTAAGCATGGGAAGGCAGATGACAAGGCCGGCGAACTGCACAGGCACACAAATTGAATATTCTGCTCCTGGGGTGTAGCCGCTCCATCCCTTGTTGCAAATGCTTGAAACCGCAGATCACGTTGAGCTGCGTCAAAACAACGCTTTATAATATTTGAAATATAGAAATATAGAAAAAAGCAATAAAAGAAATTGTAGCGAGCAAAATAACATGCTATTCAAAGAAGGTATTTCATCTCCAGAATGTCTCCACAATATTTCTGCATAGGTTGGTTACATTTATTACCTGAGTTTAAAGATGTTTATCCTTCCTTATTCCACTTGTATCAAAAGTTTTTCTTTTATTATATTAGCGTAGGGGTTGGGGCTGGGGTCCTTTTAGGCAGGTGTGAACCTCACAATCCCAGTTCGGGGGGCGGGACCAAAACAATCATACCTTCAACACTTGACCCTTTCATGTGATCTTAGTTCTGTCCCAAACCAACTTGGTAGCGAGCTTCAGTTGGCTGGTTGACAGCTTGTCTTCTTTACAAAGAATTACGTGGGGGTGGGGTTGAATATTTAAGATCTTATGTCAAAGAGAACAAAATTTCACTCGCGCTAATTGTCACTTGCCGTGTTTACTTTCATGTTCCCTCCGCAAATCTATTTAACCAATGAGCATAAAGGATTATTCTCACATCACATGACTCTCACATGACACACAGTTTAGCAGGTCACAAAAACATACTTTCATACTGTTCAGAATAGATTGTCAATAAAGAATAAAAAAAAGTCACAGATGAACATGATGCATTCATTTTATCACTTTTATGACATTTTAATCGTTAATTGGTAACAAGCTCTTTTGTCGTCTAAAAAGATAATAATGTTAACAGACTTTCACAGAGGAACAAATTGCTACCAGTAGCTAACTTTAGTCACCACAAAGTATAAATAAGCTATCAGGATATTTCATGTATCCGCTGTTTTCATTTGAAACAGCAATGGAGTTTCCTTTTTAAAGTCCCGCTTGAAAGGTTGTTTATTTGCATGTGTCTTTAAATTAAAACTTTTTTTTTATGTTTTTCTATGACTTTACATTCTTTACAGTTCTGAGGAAACTAGTCTAATAAAGTTACTTCTCTTATCTAATGCAGCTGTTATGTAATTGATCTAATTAGCTGATACGCTAACTGTGCTTTATGCTTCCACCAGCATGAGTTGTCTTTGTGTGCAGGTTGATTGTATTTTGCATCGGGTTGCTGTTAACAAAAAATAATAATAATTTATGGATGTCGAGGTCAGGTACATTTCCCGTGATGTGTTTAGACCTTTACTAATTTGTCTTATAATGTAAGCATCAAACCAGAACCCTGAATCTCCACTTTATTGAAATTATTAGTACGTAATTACTAGTTTTTTCAAGTAAGAATTATTGTGTTAAGTTTTCAAATTTGTTTTAATTCAGTTGTGGCAAATTCCCCTGAAACAGTGAACAGTAAATAAGTTGACTAAGTGTTTCTTCTTTCCTTGGAACCAAAAACAGAACAAAAAGAAAGAGAAAAACAATTTCCTCCTGCACAACCTTGGCCCCGGGGTCATTTACCACCTTGATGTGGTTCTGATGCTGTTATTTGGCTATGGAGCGATGCAGAGCCTGGAGCTGTGTCTGATGTTGACCCAGGCAAACCAGTGAACAAGATGTTCTGAGTGTCCATGGGCTCCAGGCTCTTTCTGTGGCCCTCATCTTGTTTGTTTTTCCGACTGAGAGCTGGCCTTCCCTCTCCTCCACCATTATTCTTCTACTTCAGCAAGAATGTAAACACATGAAGGATACTAGCACGTGGTCTATAAACTATGTACATATGTGCAAAAGTTAAAAAAGCTTTTATTTCAAAGAAAGATTGTGAATTTTGTGTTATCGCAGTCTTTCAGTATAATGAGACTAATTACTTTGTGATGCCATTGTTACAGGTTATGACCTAGTTGTGATGCCCACCCTTTTTTTTCTGCCTGTACAACATCTTCACTTCAGGCTACATCTTCTCAAAGAAATGTTTGTACTCTTTTAAAGTGGCCAAAGCTCCAGCCTCCAAACACAGCAGGACATGGCTGCAGGCATTACACATGCAAACAGTTTACGCAGCAGCACAACGACCTGTTTAACCTTCCACATAACACCTGTCCCGTCCGCTAAACACTTTCCAAACCATTTCCAGGAGATCGTAAACATTTGCAATGCCGTGTTTACCCAATACGTGTAAGAACAAAACTCTGTTAGCACTGATAGACCTGCAGTGAGGTGAGGTACAGCGTGTAGCTATGTTAATATGGCTGACTTCCTTCAACTTGAAATAACCTCCCCGAATTTGAGTCAGATTGATTTGTGGTAAAGCATGAATTCTTACATTACATTTCAGCCGTACGAGCACGTTCCCCTGCTGTTCAAAGGTCAGCATTACCCGACCTCTGACACTCTTTACCACCAATAAAGAAACAAGTTGCAGAGTTCTTGGATATTTCTTTTAGTTTACATCGACACTCAAAGAGACACACAGGTAGACACTGACACCAATTAATCCACCAGCAGTAACCCCCAATAGATCTGAGTGCAGACCAGTCAGAAGATAAGTGATATTTCATAGGAGTTCAGAAACTCCATCTGTAATCGTATCAAACATACTTCAGACCCTCTTGTGGGCTTGTCGAAGCACTTCTGGCAAATAGAAGTTAATCAAGTTAAAATTTTATCTGACAGTGACCCCAGGAATGCAGTTGATAAGATAAACCCAGGATGAAACTACCTGAAAGTCAAATTCCTGTATTCAGCCGCACACTATATCCTATATATTAGAGAACTGTTGAATCAGTCATTAAGTTTATTTGGTATTTGTGATCAATTTAATGCTGATATATTGACTTTTGCAGTCTTTGCTGTACATGTTAACAGTTGACAGTCCTCATAACGCAAGGTAATTTAAAGCTGCACTGCTCAAATTGTTGTGATAAGAGGTTATGAAATGACTGAGTCAAGGGGTCATTTACAGTAACAAAAACATAAAAAACTATCACCCAGCTGCACAGGTTCCTTCAGCAAACCTTAGCATGTGCAAGCATTCTTTGTTTATTGTGTTTTACAGCTGACCACTTTACAAATGTCATTGTCTCTCACTGCTGACACACACCAACTACCAGCTATACAGGAATTTACGATATAGTATTAGGGTCACATAAAGAAAAGAAATATAAGAGGAGGTTTTGTTTTAGTTTTCATTTCAAGAATAAAGTTACAAAAGTTTTTTAAAAAGTAAAAAAAAAAAAAAAAATTGACAATGTCAAGAATAAAGTTGAAATGTCGAATATGTTTCAGAACAACCAGTGAATTTTTTTAACCTGCCAGTTCTGCTCTGGTAGGAGGGAGGTTCTGACGTGATACCATAATTATATCATTTTGCATTATCAGATAACTTGCAACACTAACAGCAAAGAAAGTTGGAAAGAATGGGCAGGACGCACCAATGTAGTCCAGAAATCCTGTCTCCTCTGTAAGAGGTAGAAAACCGACCATTCTGATGAGCCGGATAGAGGTGTGTGGTTGTTGTGGAGCCATACCAGCATTAAGGGGAGGGGTCGACGGTAACCCCACTGCACCCTGGCTGTACATCAGTGTTACATGTGTCCCACAGTGCTGGCTTCATCTCTCTACTGTAGCTGTGCAGCACGGACTCTTCAAAGTCCCAATGTGCCAAACTGTGTTTATACGGTGAAAGACAAATGATTTTCAAGTTATTAAAACCATTTGTGAAGTAGAATTAATTCCACAGAAGACATTTTGTAGGAGCATAAATGTGCTAAAAACTAGTCGAAAAATCTTGACTATTCGACTTTATTCTCAAAATAGTATTTTAAATCTCATTTGTTATTTAACTGACCCTAATACTCCGTTGTAAGAAACTATTGGTTTTTTAAAGAAAAGCTCTAAAAAAACCCAACGTAGATCCCCAAGCAGACGTTGTAAAGAGCAGTGCGTATTATAATACATTCATTTCGGGGGCTTAACCATCTTCGATAAATATTTTAATGGCGTGTTATCTGCTTGCATTGTAGCTACTTCAAAATGTAATATGTCAAATGTGTGTTTTTTTTCAGCTCGTTTTTCTGTCCCCTGCTAACCAAAAGTATCAATGCATGCCATTTTTAAATATCATTTTCCTTCTTCTATGTCAATAAATAGGTTTAGCAGAATGCCTCAAAATCTATGAAAATTGATAATTTGATATTATGTTCGCAATTTGTTCTGCTTCCCTCAAGCATTTATGATGCGGGTTTTAAATCATACAAAAAAACAACTAAGAAATTATGTAAAAATAATTTCTTACTTGTCACCTCACTGCTAAAAACACATAAATATGAAATGTTCGTAGTGTATCTGAAATGTGATGTGATTCATAATGATAAAAATTACCACAGAGGAAAAAATATGACTGATTATACAGGTCATCATTGAATATAATAAAAGTGGTCAATTTGCAGATTTGCAGTCCCGTGTTTTGAAAAATAAATATGGCAAACACAAAAAAGTACTTCTTCTTCAGAGACTACACTTGTCTCCATACATAAAGTTCATTAAAAGGAAAATCAACTTTAGTCCCGTACTTTTGTTTTGATCTGGTTTGTGTGTTTATCTCTCATGGCAGTCATACCAATCCAGTTATCATGGGAAAACACTTGAAGTAAATACTGTTTAGTATTCTGCAGATCCAGGGGGATTTGATTCCCTGTTTTGGTTCTTCACTAGACCACCACCTAGATATAGCACAGTGCACATTAATACCGTAAAAGGTATGCCTGCCTTCATTACTTACGGTATGAATTTGTTTAGCACAGATTCACGTTCATACAACTCAGATACATTCTGCTGAGAATTATACCAGTATTTTTTTAAATGGGACAGAGTTTATTACGGTCTTCATGATGTGTGAAAATAAACAGGGATTTTCCATAATGGTGCTGCATCTAGTTCAGCTATTTAGAAATTAACGGACTAGTTTATCATCGACTCCTCGTACTTTTGTAATGTCAAAACACACAAAAGCAGCAGCCCTTTTTTTCACTGTAACTGATTAGGTCTGCATTTATGAGACAGTAGCTTCATCTTATTATGCTTTTAACCACCATGTCTGCCTCCCCTACAGTTCACGGCTTTGTTTTACACATTACACTTAACGTGATGCCACTGAGTTGCTTCATCAACCACAGTTTTTTTTTTGCTGTCACCAAAGTTCCTTCGATAACAAGCTGCTAAGTTCTCTCTGAGAACATAAAACTATAACTAGAACAGAATGGAATTCTGTCTTTAAAAAATTATTGGCTACACTTAAAATCCAACAACTATCCTTACTTACATTATTTAGTTAACTTCACTCAATTATCAATGTAATGTTAACTAGTTTTCATCAAGTTAGATGTAATTTTAGGATGAACAAGCCAATTTACTGATTGTTTTGGAGTGATGCTAAATTAAAAGAATTACAAAAGAAACACATGAGGCAATGACACTACTACACCAGTGGGAGGCAATAACTCATAAAAATGTGCCTAGTCTGCTGGGTCATAACAGGGTCATGTAAAGTAAGTATTCTGCCCTTGAAACATCCTGTCCTGGCATTTGCTGAGAATCGAAGGAGGGTTAAATATTTCGGAAATACACTGCTGGAAGTAGAAATATGTTCCTTGTAATGCCGTACAGTGTGGGACTGATCTGTCCCTGCACAATCACAGCTAATCAACACAAGATCAACACTGTTGCTTGTGCACAGCAGACAGAGACAAAGATAGGGAAGATGCTGGGGGGGTCCTATTGATTAGTATTCAATGGGCTCTGCTGTGTTTGTACTACTTTCAACCAAACGTTATAGGTTAAGTTATAGGTATACGTTTTCGATTATTTGCTAATTATCACGTTCTATAGATTTTTCCGTTTTTTGGGAAAATGTAAGTCTTGAACTGTAGCTCAAGGCAAAATAAACGGACGGCAGAAGGCAAAGTGTGAAATTGAATTTGAACTGAAAAGAGGAAGACTATGGTGATAAATCATTCAGAATTGTGATTTTGTTTTTTATTTCATGGCGATATCGCTTTTAAATGTCCTGGTGGCATGGATGTGACAGAATCCATTGCAGAGGAAATTCATGGACTATTATTGGGTTTCAGGACCTAGTAGTGCACCAGGCGTCCCATTATTTGTCACAGTGATATACGAAACGAACAGCGAAATTAAATTTATTCCAGCTCCATTAGCATGACAGTATAGCGCTGTGACAGGCCCATATGTCTACACCATGTCTCTAACTAACAGACAGCAAAGAGGTGGTTTAGAGCAGAAGGTAAATACATATATCAAACATTTTCCTTGCAATTTGATAAGATGTCAAAGACAGCGAGGCAGGTTGAAGCAGACATGGCCTCGGGTTGTCGGTACGGTAAGTTTGTCTTTCAGAGCTGGACTCAGCAGGAAGAAGCTGTCAAAACGGTAACGTTATAGTTCAAGCGTGTCCGTTTGAAAAACCGCATAATGGTCCTAATGGTTCAAGCTCTGCTAGGAACGGTTTCATGCGTCACAGCTGGATTGCAAGTAAACACGACAGCCCATAGGTGAAGTATAATTCATCTGGAATAGTTGATCTTGTAAATTTGTTTCCCATTTTTGTGCCCTCCGACCACTTTCATATTCACTACATTAGGTCGCCTGTTTGCTTCAGTGGCCCACTGACACATGTGGGATGACACTTCACTCACTTTTCTTTTACACACTTTGGTGATGAAACTACCAAGGAGCAAGAAAGAGACTTCTGGATTTTCAAAGTAAAAGATCAGATTTTTTTTTACAGAGTAAAACAGAGAGGCCTTGCTGCACAAGATTCTGAACGAGTCATTGGAAGGATTTCACATTTCAGCTGCGTGTGGGTTTGTGATTGTGTTGTCTGCTGGCTCGGCTTCAGTTTTCCTTTGCCCTACAGCAGGCTGTTGAACTCCCAGAAGGGAAAAAAAATCTATGAAGATTTATAAAGAATAAGTGAAACCATTTGTTTCTGTGTTTCACTGGTTTAAAACAAGCCTGTCCTCACCTCTCTCCCTTGCTAACAGACTTTTGAATCAACATGTTTTGCTTGGCATATGCAATCAGACAGGCTTCATGCAGAGCACGAGGCTTGTGCAAGCAGCTCTCCCATTTACTTGCCCATTTAGCTTCGGTGCTGTTAGTTTACATTAGATCCCCATTAGTGTCAGAAATGCTGGGTGATGCCCAGTTACTGTGTGAGAGGGGAGGGGTCAGTGGTGTTCTTTCTCTCCACACACAGGTGGTACAGTGTTGGTGTGTGTATGCATGGATGACGACTTGTGTTATGTATGTGTTCATGTTTGAAGTTGATTTCATGTGTGTATTTGCTTATTGAGGTACATTGTTGGTACATTAAGCTGTGTGCCAGTTTACTTTTGCTGGACTACAAACTTGTCTTGTCCAATCTTGTAGCCGGCTTTATCTTGATTGGTTAGGGGAGGACTGGGTGGGAGAGGCGATCAGTCAGTGATGATCCACAGGCGCTCTCAGTTTCAGTGTTTCCATAGGGAGCACAGACTGATCCACCTCCTTCACAGCCTGAGAGGTCTTCATATTCAGACAAGGACTTCTTTACCTGGGATAACCCTATAACTGAAAGCAGGAATCCTTTAATTATTTGAATTGTTGAGAAAGATTTTGAGGGAAAACTGAGAACACAGTGGGATATCAACTTCTACAAGCATCACAAACTGGAATAGAACATTTTCTGTTCTTGCAAACCCGAATCCACCCAATAACTTGTGAACTAAGCTTTCTGGAGCTACCTTAGAGGAAGCCACATTCAACTCTACCGTACCAGATGTGGTGAGAGAGGAAGAACTACGAGCAAGCAGCTGAAAGCGAGTATGAGTCTAAGGCCTGGTGAGAGCAGGGGTGTGGTATAAGGGGCAAAACCAGCTAAGAATTGCTTTCAATGTAAACACACGGCACCATGCCAACCTGGCACAAGAGGTCCTGGACCACACTCCCGCTCTCAGTCCTCATTGTCATCATCAACCACCAGGTAAATACATCTGCAAGCATACATGATCATTCAGTTTTAGCTTCGCTTAACACAGAGCATTGATGCTGGATCTGCATTCACATACATTTACATTACATTTTCCAAATGTTCTTAGTCTGTTACATTTTTCTGAAATTGTAAAATAATGTTTCAACAACTCTTGGCTCCTTAAAACAACTCTCCGATTGGCTGTATGACGCAAGTATGCTCGCCAGATTTCTCATGAAACACACCAAAGAACCTTTTGTCACTTAACTGTGGAGAGATAAAAAATACAACATACAACATTCTTTCTTTTATCTTAAATTAGTTTTTATTTATATTGGGTTTGGGCTACAGGAAACCCCACTGCTCATCTGCAATTTCTGCCATATCTCTTAATGAAATCATTGCCTGAAAATCCCAGTTTAGCAACAGGCTGGAAAAAAAAAAAAAAAAAAAAAACCGGCTCGGTATCTTTTTTGAAAATCAAATCAGAGAGATGGTTTCCCTCAAGGAGTGAAAGCAAAAAAAAAAATAAGAAAGAAGAGAAAAGACAAGTTAGATCAAGAAGCATCTTCAACAGCATAGTACACAGAACTTTTTATGGATTTCAGATCTTGCTGCTTGATCTAAAGCAGGTTTAGTCCCATAGGAGAAAACAAAAAGACAGAGAAAACAGAAGCTGTTGTCTTTTGTTCACTGGTGATACCACTGTGGACAGTCCCAGTGAATTGTCTCGTCATTCGGCTCGCATGAGAAATCTTTGTGGCGCAGGTGGTGGATAAGCCACCAGGCAGCAGAATGGACACTGAGAGGCTGCAGAGTTTAGCTGCTTTCTCACTGGTGTGTGAAGATTGGGAGTGTTGGGCCGAGATAGGACAGCTACTGTCCTCGGCTGTGACACTGAATTATTAAATGACGAGAGTGGAAGCTGTGGTCTGCAGCTTGCTTCTCAACTTAAGGGACGCTAATCTGTCTCTCTAATGACATCAATTTAGACGGGAATCATAATTTATGACTAAGCATTGACTAATTTATTAGCGGTCAAATACATAACCTTTAGACCAGGACATATCCACAGCAGTGAAACTCCGCAGAGAGGTGTGTTTGCACGGACTGATGACTTGACTGTATCAATTAAAGGATAGAAATACGGGTGAAAGTGTTCTCTCATTGGCAACCGTGGACCTGATTAAATACTCCCACCAAGTGGGTAAATACAAATACTACAACACCTACTTCATACCACTGTACATCGAAAGGTCTGGGAACTAATAAACAGTGAAATCTATGCAGGTTTAACAAAATCAAATCATCAGTTGTTCCTTTGATAACAGAGTTATTGCCAAGTGAGAATTTGTGTAGTTATCTTAATGATGATTCATTTTTAAAAAAGTCCAGGTGATCATTAATTATAATAAATTAGTTATGTTGCCTAGAAATCAAGTTAACTACCTAGTAAGTATTGTCTTGTCACAATTCTTTATGTTTATCACATAAAGACATTTGATAAATTAAAAGATCCATATTAAAGCAATGATTTGTGGCCTTTTGTCTTCACCATATTTCACTGTGGTGAACATCGGAGGGAGATTTTAGACCTTTACACTGCAGCTGATAGTAAAACCCAAAATAAGTGAAGATCTGAAGTGATTGAACACCAGTGACTTACCTAGTTAGAGCCAACTTCCATTAAAGCTGTTCTGGGCCAAGCAGCTTATTAACGCGCTTTGCTTTTCCTTTTGCTTGTCACCTGTCTGTATACACACCATTTATCATGTGACGATTAGGAAGCTAGTGGAAAATAACTAGCATCTCTTTACAATGTAATAAAGCCTATATTAGAATACCTACTGTGAATAACACATCGCAAAATCAATAAGCTCCAGTTTACTTAGCTACACTTTGTAATGTTTTATATAATGGACACTTTAAGCACCAAACCCACTGAGAAAAATGTGGATATTCTGAAAGTGTTCTTGGGTTTTTCAGCTCATAGGTTTGTTTTCATGACCTGGAACTTTAATGCTCTGGTTCACTGCTCCATTTAAATTCATTACCCGGTTTCTATTGTAAATTAACTTTAACTTTAAACCTGCACATCAAAAATTTTGCTTTATTTACACTGAATCAAATGACGCCAGCCACAATAAGTTGGTTTCTCACAACGTAAAAAACTTTTTTGTAATGTGCACTCACCTGTATGGCTCTTTTTATGTGCACTATAATGTCAGCATGCATTTACACAAACACATATATATATATATGTAGTATGGTTCAAGTAATATAATAAATAAACTGTCTCCTAAAAATTACATTTGTGTTCAGCTAAACTGAAAATGCATTTTGTGAGAAATGTAAGCAACTGTGGCCCAGGAAGGTAGAGCGGTTGTTCACCAATCTCACAGTTGTTGGTTGAATCTTCGGCTCCTCCTGCCACATGTCGAAGTGTCCTTGAGCAAGACTCTGAACCCCAACTTAGTTGCTCCCGGTGAGTGTTGACCAGCTGCATAGCAGCTCCCCCATCGGTGTGTGAGTGTGTGTGTGATTGTGAGTGTGAATGGGTGAATAAGAAGCAGCATAAAGCGCTTTTAGTGCCGATAGGTGGAAAAGCACTATATAACTTAAGACCGTTTAACTGCAACCAGATTACAAGTTTGCAAGTTGCAAGTACACAGGTACTGAACATATGACTAAAATGTTCTCAGACAGTATATTTTGACTACTGATAAATCTTTTCATGGTGTTTTGACTAATCATGATTTGGCTTAATTGACTTCACACCAAATGTGTGATTTTGCTTCCACAGTCTTTTTCTAACCTTAACCAAGGTGCTTTGTTGGCTAAACCAAATCACTCTGTAATACTCTGTATCTTTTCTCTTACCTTGTGAAACCCTATGAAAGGTAACGGCCTCAGTGCTTGAAAGTCTGATAATTCAACGGGCTGAATATTGGGAGAACTGCAATAGAACTCTGGCAACAGATGCACTTTTAAAAACTGGTGAGCCTCCTGCCAAATAGTAATTATCTCGATTTTTACTACTTTCATGAAATCTTTAGAAATTATTCCTTTGTTATTGCAGGAAACTACTGCAGAGGAGCATTTGACATGTTTGTGTGCTGGCCCTTTTCATCTCCTGGGAATGTGTCGGTCCCCTGTCCTTCTTACCTACCATGGATCCAAGAGGGTAAGATTATAGTTAACCCCATTCACTTCAAAGGCATCCAGTGCATGACATGTCTTCCTCACAAATTAAGTGTAATTGTAACTTTGGCCTCGTTCTATGAATGGCTGTTTTGTGCTATTCATACAGTTTATCGTTGCAGTCATTCCCTGTGAATCCATCAGTTTATCACAAGACCGGCTGCTGTACTAATCAGTTTAAAGTTTAAACACCTAATTACACACTGATGGTTCAAACATTAAAGGGTGACTTCACCAATTTTTAACTTGCCTTCTATGGCTTTAGTTTAAATGTACAATAATGCTTTTAAAACTCCCTCTGTTTCTAGCTAAAAAAACCGGCCCATGTGTGGGGGACTCTACTCTTTTCCCATGGTCCACCTGGGGTCCACCAACAGTCAACCTTTTAAAACAGCATTGTGAGCACATTTAGCCTAAAGGGAGCCATTGGAACTGTGTGAGCACTGATCTGCTAGATTTGCTACATGAGGAAACTTACAAATATCAGGGTTTGGCAAATTGGCAATTTTAAACTACTGACTGAAATAACATCCTAGGAAATAGTTAGCGTTATTGAGACAAGCCTTTTGAAAGGATATGCAGTATGCAATAAAAATCTATTGAATCACTGTAAACAAGTAGCCATCCTGTACCTACCCAGTTTGATGTTAAGCTGCAAAATGATGTAACGTTGTAAAAAAAGATTTCCTGCCCAATCAATCTCTCCACTGGCTGCAGTGACTGAAGAAGGAATGCTTTTCAGTGTGTCTTTCAATTTCCTGCAGATGGCTCCAGGAAGGCACATCGAGAATGCTTAGAAAATGGAATGTGGCGACAGAGGGAAAACTCCTCTGAGCCCTGGAGGGATGAGTCCGAATGTCAGGATCACCATTACTTTAAAGACAAAGTGAGAAGGAGGGTGTGAACAATTGAGCAGGTTGACATGTGTTTGTTGATTTGTGGTTTCTTATGATAGACATTATACAAAAACCATTAGGGATTGTTCACTTGACAACTGCCCAAGAACTTTTGTCTTCAACAACAACATGCGAAAAGTTTTTTTGTATCTGCACATTAAGATTCTTATCTGTATGTGACCAGGAGGACGAAATGCTTCGCCAGACAGCTCTCAGACTCATCGCTGTAATAGGCTATTCCCTGTCCATGACCTCCCTCATACTGGCCACTCTGCTGATGGCCATGTTGAGGTCAGTACTAAACAAACCACTATCTTAGGAGATGAAACCGAAAAAGAATGTGTTCAAAATGTTGAAACGTGGACCTTTCATTTCATTGGAACTGTGTCAGTAGGACAATCTACAGCAAGTATACTAGGTCAAAGTTGAGCAGAGCTGTTTGTAGACTGTGATGGGTGTCTACAGCAGACAGATTGGGTAATAATTCTATCATTTTCCTTTTTTTTCTCTTACAAATAAACTACTGGAGATTCGTTTAAAATGTGCCTCCCTTCAGTTGCCAATCCTTCATTTTAATGTAGTTCCAATAAGGACAATAATTTACTGGTTTCCACTATGTCCCATTACGTAGAGGAAGCATAGGAGTGTTTATAAGACAATGGACATGTACCTTGATCATTTGTCATTTCCACGTATTGTAGGTCCTGACATCTTCCCTCAGTAATGCTTCTCCAGTTGAAAAGGACGTTCCAATCAATGCCTACCTCATATTGCGGTTGTATCTGTTTATCAGGAAGCTCCACTGTACCAGAAACTACATCCACATGAATCTGTTTGTGTCATTCATCCTGAGAGCCATGGCTGTCATTTTGAAGGAAAGTATACTATACTTCATGTATTCCAACCTACCGAAGGATGACATCGGATGGAACGAATATTCAAGGTCTACGGTATAAAAAGAAACAGATTGTTGACTATCTCTCGTCATGTAGTAGTTTATAGAATACACCACTTGGGACCAAGACTAATTTAACTTTTCTTTTGACAGATAGCCTCAATGTGCAAATTCTCCAAAGTGTGTATGGAGTATTTTGTGGCCTGTAACTACTTCTGGCTCTTGGTGGAGGCCATTTTTTTACACACGCTTCTCTTCACCGCTGTGCTGACCAAAAGACGTTTGCTGAAGAAGTACATGCTGCTAGGATGGGGTAAGCTGTCACAAGCAAAACACAGATTGTCAAAACTACTGTAGCCCGTTTCTCTGATGTAACACCATCTTTGAGCCCCACTCTGGCACTGGCTGACAGTTCATACTGTGGTAAAATAAATCTCATATAAAGAGACTGCTCTGCTGGTAAGAGTCTTACTGCACCAAATATTCATCTGCAGATGCACTATTTCGTCCGGTTGGAGTAACATTTTCTGAAATGCTTTTTTTCGACTGTTCAGGGACACCAGTCTTGTTTGTGACACCATGGACAATTGTCAAGATTTTATATGAAAACACAGAGTGAGTTTTTTCAAATAATTCACTCTAAGTAAATGAAAATGTTCTTTATAACTTGACTTCTTCCTTTATTCGTCAGATGCTGGTCAATTGTGAACAGATGGTTCTGGTGGATAATACGAGGCCCAATAACTTTATCAGTGCTGGTAAGCGTAGTCTTGTCTTGAAAGTCCTTTATAAAACTGTTGAACAGTCGTTGAACCTGATGTCCATGTTAGGTACAGATTCTTCATGTTACTCCTGAGTCCAGTTTCTCTGGTGCCAAACATCAAGTGATACACTTGATATTTCCTGCATTTAATGGTTCCAGTCTTGTGAGGGAGTGTGACACTGAAGTCACAAGCATGGCTGTTTTTCATTAGTAGTCATTTAAATCTACTGTGTATGTGTGTTGCAGGTCATTTTCTCTATATTCATCAAGATCCTGATGCTTCTTCTGTCCAAGCTGAAGGCAGATCAGGTGAAATTTACCGACTACAGATACAGGTACTTCCCCTGCCTTTGTTCACCAGTGTAACTGTGTCCAAAACCAAATGGCAGGAAACAGATTTGACCTTGAGAGCAATTTCCTAAGTGGTGTCCTTACACAGTGCAATAGGTTCTTCCCTCTCCAATGCATGGCACAAATTTAAATGTCAACTCTATAAACTCCCCTCTGTACTCCACCATGAATGTCATGACACTTATCCGCGTGCTCCCCCATTTATAGTAATTTGCCATTATTATTATTATTAATTACAAATATCAGCTGTGCAGTAATTATGTATCACTGTTTGTTCCCCAGCTTGGCTAGAGCAACCCTGGTACTGATTCCTCTGCTGGGAGTGCACGAGGTCGTCTTTACCGTGCTAATAGATGAATGTCTGGAGGGCAGCAGTCGCTATGCCAGAAACTTTATCAACCTCACCCTCAGCTCCTTCCAAGTAACAACCCTAACGTTCATTTTATACCTGAGAAGAGCAGTTTTTGGTCTAGATCCCCACTAACTTCAAATTTGTTCCAGGGATTCTTGGTGGCTGCGCTCTACTGTTTTGCCAATGCAGAGGTACGTCTCTTCTTTTGTGGAACTATGACTTTCATTAGAATAGTGTACACTGATTGGAAACAAGCCAAAAATTTAACAGGACTGCATTGTCCATGTTTAAAGTGTTTTAGCTTGTTTTAGCTCAATGCTTTGGTTTCAGATCATCAACTCCAACAGCAAGCAGCTGTTTTTTGGCAGAAACATTTACATAAACCACTGTGCACTTCCTGCCCAGCCCCGAATAAGAAACAGTATCAGGAATTTCCTTGTGCTTAGCAGTTGAAGCCCAAGAGCCCAAGAGCTCAAGAGTTGATGGAATCCAACACAACTAAAAGGAGAGAGAATGTTGGACTCATTCAACAAGTGAAGATTTTAAGATTGAATATTGCTCAGTGTTTCCTAAATGTGTCAATACATTGTTGGAAGACTTGAATGTTTTCAACTGCTGTAGAGTGGCCAAAAAAAAGAAACAGGTCAAAACAAATTGACCAAGTGTAACTGTAGCTTTAGTTACACTTGGACAGAAAGACTGCAGCTGGTCGGGGATTTGAAGCAGTAGTTGTAGTTGTCAAGTTTGCATGTTCTCCTGGTGGTTGTGTGGGTTTGTTCCAGTTTCCTCCGACAGTCCATATATGTGCATGTTAGGTTAATTGGTGAATCTAAATTATAGGTGTGAATGGTTGTCTGTCTGTGTGTCTCTCTGTGTTAGCCCTGCGATGGACTGGAGACATGCCCAGGTTGTACCCTGCCTCTCGCCCAATGACAGCTGAGTGGTTACAGATGGATGGATTTTTATTGTTTTCAGTAATTTAAAGTTTTCTGGCACTTAGAGAAAATGTCAATCAGGTGCAATTAAAACAGTAATCTGATCATCTCCCCATGAAACTAGCTTTATGGCTGAGGCTGATTTATGCTTCCACGTTTGAATATCTGGTAAGTAGTCTTTTTCTGTAATTAGGTCCAAGCTGAACTGAAGAAGCGCTGGCAGCTTTTCCTGTTCACCAACCACTTCCAGGTCCGTGGCTGTTTCCGTGGTGCGCCTATCAAGCACCTGTGGAAGTGCACTCGAGGGCGGCGGCCGCACTGCACTCGGCAGAGTGATTCTTATGATGAGGGAGCCACTATAACAACTCACCAAAACCTGCTTCAAGTGGCTGTAGTAGGAGGCAGTGAAACACTTGGACTGGGAAATGTTAAAGGTCAGGGGCTGATGGAATGTGACACAACGGGACTCGATTTTCTTACCAGGAAGAGCTTGTCCAGTAGTGATGGAGAGATGACACTTGGGGAAACCATGGAGGAGATCCTGGAGGAGAGCGAGTTTTGATCCCATTTAGCTGGCCTCTTGGTATTTCATCACCTGACGTGCACGGGTATACACTGGTAAACACATGGAGGAAGAAACACATCCTCACACAGCTGGGCCAAGACGCCAACTGGCCCTTTCTCATGTTTAGTTTGTGTCTGTTGCAAATTTAACCCACAGTGCTGTGAAGAACCATTTGAACCCTTCCTGATTTCTTCACTTTGTGTGTGTATCTCAAACTAAACTATTTCAGACCTTGAAATGAAATTGGACAAGTTGTACTCATTGAAGCAAACAGGTGATGACCAACTGGGCCTGTGGGGAAAAAGTTCTAAGGAAAACATCCAAGGAAGTGAAGATCTCTTTCATGACAGGCTGAAAAAACGCATCATGGGAAAACCAATGGTGAGGAGAAAACCACTGCTGAAGAACCTTTGTCAATTCTGACGCAACACACCGAGATTATCGTTCGCTCCATGTGGTCTAACCAAAAACAACACCATGACCTACAGTCAATCATTGCGATGGTAAAGTGTAGGGTGATCCTCTGCTGCGTCAGGGTCAGGACAACGTGAAATAGCTAAAGGACACATGAATTCGGCTCTTTACCACAGAACCCTGAAGGGGAACTTTGGGTCATTCGTCTGTGAGTTGAAGAACCAGAGTAAGAAAGAGTAAATCTCAGAAAAGGTTTATAATGAAAACTAAATGTTTTAGAATGACCTGTTCAGAGTCTGAAGCTGAACTAGCTATTAAGGTCAGCCAGGCATCTATTTTTGGACATGAAGGTACTTAGGAGCCTTTTTGCTTCAGTAAATACACCAAAAAGTATCAATTCAAACTTGTATTTTGTTTTTTTTCTCAGGTTTTATGATGTTATTAGAAGATCTGAAACCACTATACACTCATAAAAAAGAAGAAACTCAAATTGGTTGATGATATTTTCACATCAATGTGAATTCAAGTACACCGTTGTCATCACCCGATGTGTGCAGTACTGTGCACACCGATAACGTAATGAGCTGCTCACATCAGAAAACCATAAGTTTCTCCACAATTTCTTGTGAAACAGCCGATGATAGGACAACAGTTGTCATTGAGCCACTGTACACAGCTCGTGAACTAAGGGCTAACACATGATGGCAAAGCAGTTTCATCGGTAACATTGTCCTAATAATGTGTATGTAGCATTAACTCGTGTCTTTTGAGAAGCGCTTTATAGTCCAAAAGAGCAGGGTATAAATGCAGGATGTAACAGGTGATGAGTGATGAGACTTAGTAGCTCACTTCATTTCCGATGCTTCAGTTCCTTTCAAAGGCCTGAGGACAGTACTGCCAGGATGGTTTGCCGATGGTACATTTCGGTATCAAAGTTGAACTTTACAAAAGTCAGTGTTTTATTTAGCATAGAAAATATAGCATCCTATATTTCAGGCCAGTTATAAATATCCACATGACACAACATCTGGATTGAAAAGTGTAAATAAATACAATGTATTTGTCGCCCTAATCTGAAAAAAAATATGGCTGGACGTGCAGCAGCTTTTATAGGCATTTTATGTTTTATATTCTTTGGCGCTTTAAATGAATCAGAGATTGTTGTACAGTTCAAACTATCACATGATGTGTACTTGTTTCACAGCAATGTATATGTGCACAAATAAACAGCTGTTAAACTGTCTTCTTGTCTGCACTGAACACGCAGTCACCAAAATACCTTCCTACACAACTAAACTGCGAACACAATCACCTGTTATTGCTATTAATTTACTGAAATATCTGCTGATCACTTGAGTGAAGCAGTTTAAGGGAATAAAGTTTATACAGATTTACTGTTTCTATAGTGAAACAAGCGACTTTGTTTAATCCATGTCGAGCTCCATCTTGAATTTTAGTTCATTTTTATTTTTTCTAAATATTGTTTCCTCTGTAGATTAACACAAGGTGGTGGTTTTGCTGCTTAAATACAATAATATCTGCAGCCTCTGGCTCCTATTCAGTGAAGCTAAGAATCAACTTTAAGACTTAGTAAAATGCTTTAAACTAAATTCACTTCAAAACTGCCCAGTTTTCTTTCTTTTTCTCTTTTGCTTCACTATATTTACAACATATTGTTGGATTCTCTACATGTTTATACAAGTTTAAGTGTAGATGTTTATTTTGTGAAATGTCTTCAAACTCAACATAATTGGGATTTATTGTAGCCAAACTAGCTCTTAACGACATTGCTGTTACTATAAAACCCGATCTGCACCAAATTTCCAACTTTTAAGAAAAGTGCTGCTCTAGTGGTTTTTACAGCTCCACTCCCATTTTAGTTCTTATCATGACAATTCATTACTATAAATCCTGATATCCCCTTAGTCACTGCGGATCATTGCTCCCCTGAGTGTATCCACACACACACACACACAAACACACAGTACTGAAAACAGTTTGTCCAGAACCACATTCATCTAGGTTTATTGCACCATCCAGAAGCAGCACAATTACATCTCCTGTTCATTCATGCAGCATATACGAGCTGAGGAACCAGAGAAGACAGAGAGCACCAACACAATCTGCCCAAAAGGTGGGAGCAGACCCCGCAGCATTAATGTCATACAGTAGGTAATATAAGGGTTTCATTACAGAGAATTCTTAATGGGACCAAAGTCAAGCTTCATAGCATCTCACTTGATGTTAAACAGCAGAACTTATTTAACAGTTTCTGGCCATGTAACAGCTCTGTCAGGTTTTACTTAGCAGCCTACTTCTTTACTACTACTCTATATAGCTGTAATTACTAGTTGTACAACCTGTGGGTTTTACTAACAAAAAAATCTCACGAGCTTTTTAAATATGACACATTGTACATAAGAAAATTTGGGGTGTAAATGGTACAAAGACAAAATATTAAATGTGGCGTTTGACAGTTTTGAAAAGCTAAAGTTATGATCTAGATGATTTTCACCTCATCGAAGTTCCATAATGATTTTCTTTGGATTCTCTTTTTGATTTGCATTTTACACAGACGGTGTTTGTGCATGTGTGCATTAATAATTCAGCTCGAAAGGGATCATTATGTCCATTCGGCCTGAGGGATCCCGTGCTCTTTATTCGCATGTGGACATGTGAGTTGTATTTACGCCCTGATACGAGCCAATAACCAAACAGTGAGTCACGTGGGCTGCAGTATTTCATGCCTCCTCTTTCCGGCCTCTGAGCAGATTATCCGCTGTCCTCCCCCGTTAGGTAGCGACCATGGCTGGATCCTGTGCGACCGACAGCGCAGCGGAGCGCATCGGATACATCACCAGAATCGAGAGCTTCAGCGCGTGTCACCGCCTCCACAGGTAGTCCAGCATCCGCTTCGTACTGAGACAAGTTTCCCCTTAGACACCGATAGAGGATCGAGCTTTATTTCTGACGCTTTACTGATTTACGGATGGGATCCTAATGTTCGAATGTCCTGCATGTCCGAATACGCTCCAGAAATGTCCTTATGTGTGTGAAAGACACGAAAAAACCACAGGACCATGGGCAGTGTCGAGCCACAGCGCTGATCCTGGATCAGTTTATCAAATGGTTAATGTCCCCACTGTCTGTGGACCACTGCACATTTTAAACCAGCGAAACCTCTCGTGGGATTTGTAGTCTATAGCTGGTGCTGCCTCCACGTGCTGTCGGGGGGTTCGGAAAGGCATCACTGAAGGCGCCAGACACATTTATTATTCTCTGTAGCCTCATGGTTTAGGTACATAGAAAATAACAACCTGGAATCAGGCTTTAGTGCTAATATACTAATCATGTTTCTTTAATTGCTGACTTTCTCTTTACTCTCTTGACTAACACAGATTCCGGCTACACTTTATGAACTTTGAGCTATATGTTTAGTCACATTCTGAGCATGACAAATTGTTACGGATGCTTTTCCTTTTAAGTGATTACTACATCATTTCGTCATTTCTACAGAATTAATATGATTTTTTACACTGTTATAACAGGGGTCACCAACATGGTGCCACTTACTAATGAGCTGCATCTAATTTTTTTTGTTGCTATTCTTTTTTAAATCACATTTGGAAGTTATTGTGATCTTTGTATTCACATAGATTAATATCATTAATTTAATTAAGTATTGATAATAACATAGAATTAACGGTAAATTGAGCAAATTTGTTATTTCAAAAGTGCGTATTAAACTGGTAGCCCCTCACATTAATCGGACCCAAGAAGTAGCTCTCAGTTTCAAAAAGGTTGGTGACCCCGGTGTTATAACATCAGTTAGTGTGAGTGTATGGGATGTACCTGAAGGCAGCACATGTCCCATTGGTCATTTTCCTTGTGTGACTTGTGAATCCAAGAGACAGATTTTCTCTACACATACACTGGCAAGAAAAAATTTGGAAGAAACTTTTGGTTTTCTATTACTTTTTGGTGGTTTTATTTAATCAAAGCTTTATAATTAGATCAAAACACACACCAAAAAGGAAAAACTTTAAAAGTGAAAAAAAAAAAAATCAAACAGATTTGTCAGGCAGTTATTGCTGAAAGTGGAAATATGATTTAAACATTATTTTGTCCTCAGATATGCTTAAAAATGAGTTTGTCTTTTTTTTGTGTTTTTGTCATCAGTTTCATTTGAACATTTAATTGAATAAAACCAACAAAAGATAGTAGAAATACTAATGTGTTAGTGTTTTGAAACTTTTTATTGTAGCCTTCACCTGAGCGATGAGGAAAATAAAAAAGTCTATGGAAAATGCAACAATCCCAACGGTCACGGACACAACTACAAAGGTTTGTTACGCTCTGTCGTTTATAATAGCCTGAAACAGTGTAGTGCGGCTGTGTCGGTGTCTCTTATTTATTCAGTATTCTTGTTTGTCCACAGTGGAAGTAACAGTGCGAGGAAAGGTGAGCATCTCTCAGGCATCTTGAGAATGATTCCAGCTCAAAGGAGACATGTGTATACTGGATGCTGATTAATTGTATTCTAAAAAGTTCAAGTTACATATGAATTGTCAACGGCTACAAATCGATTGTTATGGTTCTCTAGTCATTTATGTAGCTTGTTTCCATCGTATGAACTGCAGAAGACCTTGCCCCTAAACCACAGCTAAATCGGTTGCTTCAATCTGTAAATTTGTTCTGACATCATGAATAACTAGTGATATGGTAACACACACACACACACACACACACAAACGAGACACACAGAAAGGTGTTCAAGCTTTGATCCTGTATGTGTCCACAGATCGATGCTCGCACTGGCATGGTCATAAACCTGACCGACTTGAAGAAATGCATTGAGGTAAGATCAGCTCCAAAGCACTGTCTTCGCCTTAGTGGGGTTTCATCAGAAAGTATTTCACACAAAAACTGGATTTTCAATTTGCATTGTATGGGTCTAGTTTGGGGACCACATGTGTATGAATGTAGTAAACTTCCTTCTGGCTGCCTTGTATTAAAATAGTTTGATACTGGAAAGACAGAGGGTTACAGATTAAATACATATCTATATCTATATCTATATCTATATATAGATATTCCTCAAACACACCCATTAATTAACTGTCCTTGCTATCCAGTCTCATATTCTTTCTTTTTTAATCATTTTTAATACAAGAGGAAATATGTTTGGTTAATTTTCCATCATTTATTATCAATAATGACCAATATAAAGGGCAAACTCCCTTCGGAAGGTGCAACAATACAAAGGCATTTGGTTACAAGCTCAACAAGGACTTTTCTAAAGGTTGTTGTTCATCCAAAGATCCAAGGCCTTTTCACCACAGCTGATCACTGTGCGCCTGATTCCTGTGTCAATATACCTACTTCAGAAATTGAAATGAAATCTTTAACCTTAATAAATAAAACCATCATTTTGAAATTTGCATTTTGTATTCACTCTGGTCCGGTTTGTGTAATAAGATTTGTTTGATCCTAATCATTTAAGTGTTGAAGGTGAAGTGTAGAAATCAGGAAGTAATACTTTTTCACCGCACTGTATCACCAAGATTATATGAAATAGCCTGTTAGTGCCTTCAGTCACTGAAATGTTCTTATTCAGCCACATTTCCTGTGTGATATTAAAGCTGCAGTCTTCTCCATCAGTTACTGCATTGTTTAATTATAATTTTATGTCACACATTAACATATAAATGCCCTTTAAACATCATAAAGCTCACATGTTAAGGATGTTGGGAGTTTGATCCCCGGCTCCTCCGGTCACATGTGTCCTTGAGCAAGACACTGAACCCCAACTTAGTTTGAAATGCTTAGCAGCTCCCCCATCGGTGTGTGTGTGTGTGTGTGTGTGTTTGTGAGATAGTGAGTGTGAATGGGTGAATAGGAAGCAGTGTACCAATAGGTAGAAAGGTGCTATATAAGTGCAGACTATTTACCATTTACCATGACTGTGGTCACGATAAATAATATAATCCAGTTTTTTCAAAAGCTCTGTAGATTTGGTGATAATTCACCACAACTGAACCTTTTTCCTTTATACACATTTGAGTCTGTTTCCTTTCTGCAGGAAGTCATTATGGTTCCACTGGACCATAAAAACTTGGATAAGGACGTCCCATATTTTGCTAATGTTGTCAGGTGTGTACCCTTCTCCAGTACACAGTGTATGTGTATGTGTATTTGTTTCACTGATTAATGAAGTTTTCCTCTGTCCATCAGCACAACCGAGAATGTGGCCGTTTACATTTGGGACAACATGGTGAAGGCCCTCCCCCCCAACCTGCTGTACGAGATTAAGATTTATGAGACGGATAAAAATGTTGTTATATATCGAGGAGAGTAAGGAGCCGACTTAATGTGATGTCTGATTTAGAAGTACCATTAATTGTTGTTTGCTTAATTTACACTTTGCCTACTAAGGACTGCAGACTCTGGTTAGTAAGAGTAAAATTTTATCAGAGCTGATATAGTTATTGTTGCCCCTTTTACACAAAAAAATGTGTAGCATATTGATGAAACGTTCAGTATTTTTTACAGAAATTCTATTCTTGTTGAAAAACATATTTAGACCAGTGAACTGTTACCATTTAAAATTAAATAAAGAAATGTTTTTGTCCATGTAGCCATATATTATCTGTATAAAGGTGAAGGGCTAAGATGGAGGTGATCCCAGCTTTGACTGGGCAGAGAGATGATGTACACCCTGAAAATTGTTTTTCCCCTTCTACTTAAAAGCCACAGAGCCATAATATGAGATTGTTGGAAAAAAAAACCAAATCACCTGCTATGAAATAATAAGACTGGATGAAGCATTTGATCAGAGGTGCACACTCTGAACACTACGCTTCAGCAGCACCACAGTGAACTGGCTAAATAATGACATCTAGTGATACAAACATACATACTGTACATCTCAGCTTGTTGCATTACACCTGCTTATACTGCATAGGAGTACTTTGAATACATTTATAGTAATACTATAAATACTTTTTATTCCAGAACAAGTTGATTATTGCATAAATGAATTAAAATAGTGGTTAAACATGAATGGAAACATTGATTAGTTTGTAACACAGGCTTTATGTTCAAAGTCTCCAAGGTCAAGCTATGGCAACTCTGATGACATCATCTACTTTTTTAGTCCTTACAGCTTAAATAATGTCAAGTCAACTGAACTTCTTTAGAGTATGTAAACTGTTAATGTTCGACCTGCCTACAAATAGCCTTCTTTTTCCAGGATATTGACCGTAATTAATCTTTAATAAATGCATACACAGCTGCACATATGAATAAGCACAAACATATACCAATCAGGCAGAACATAATGACTAGCTGGGCAATGTAATGCAGACCAATACAGTGGCTCTGCCATAAATTCTGCTTTTACATTTTTCATAAGTTCTTTTAGGTTAAAACTTGTCAGAAATGTAATATTTCTACTGTCTGTTTATTATTGAGGTCATAATGAGTAATGGAGTCGGACTGGAGTGCATTCTACGAAGAGGTGGTTCTAATGTTTTGGCCACCTTATTTATTCAAATAGGATTCTCAAATTCAAATTTTTTGAAAGTATATATAGAAAACGCAAAGTCTAATACAGATTTTATCCAATGAACAAAATAAAAATCGACAAAAATTTTTATATTTTTTTGTTTGTGTCCCTCTGTAGTATTCAATTAATACAAACAAACAAAAAACATTAAACAACAATTTAATCCGTTCAAATTAAGAGCAGAATTTGACACTTAAACCTTTTAAACAATGTGTGTGAATCATGGAATAAAAACAGGTGATAAAACATTATATCCCACAATTTTAAGATAAGAGTGTATTTATGTGTGTGTTTATCTACTGTACTGTTTATGCCTTGCGACTAGACAAATATTTAATGTGTTTGATACATGTTTAATCTTCCCTGAATAAATGTACTTTTCCAAGCTTCTATGTTTTATTTTGCGTGCAGTAAAACGGATTCTTTATTCCAAAGCCAGAATTCATTCTGGCTGTGACATAAAAAAGGACAGATGATGTCACAGCAAAATATATATATATATATATATATATATATATATATATATATATATATATATATATATATATATATATATATATATATATATATATTGCAATACTGTATGAGTATAAACTTTTTGTTGTTTTTATACTTTTTACTTATCACGCATTTTTGTGTGATTGTTCTCCTGACTGAACAAAAAAAAATAATCTAACCATCAAGGGCTCCAGAGGAGCTGGTAAATGGACATTAAGGTAAGATTTTGTGATGTGTTGTGATTTTGTGTTGGTGATGTTTAGCCACTGGGGGGCAACAACATACTACTTCTAGAAAAACTGTATTTTTTTTTGGCAACCAGAAAGGTCCTATGTTAAAAAAAAAAAAATCCATGTTAAGTTAATCAGGTCAAATATGTGTAGAGTCTAATGTTGTAACTGTTACAAAAATAATATATTAATTCTCACCACTATGTAAAGCTGTAGCAGAGCAGTGAAGTAGGCAGACACAGAATAACATAATGTGATTTCTTACCTGGGGTTTACTGTCGCACTGTAACTCTCTGCTGTGGGGATTGAAAAACCATTTCAACCATTTCAATTCATTACAAGCAACTTTGGTATAAGTCATATCTCAGCCTTACAATACTATGACATAACAATAATAACTGACATCATTTGACACATGTTTTATGACACACATATGGCACAGTATGTAATGCATCTTTTAAATTATGTCCTGTGTTTGGGCTCTTAAAGAAATTGTTAAACTTTGTGGAAAATACAATTTCTTTCAGGATTTGAAAGTATAAAACTGTCAGAATCAGCAAACTTACAATTTATGACAACGTGATACTGTGAAACTTTCAGTGTCACAGTGTGCAGTGTCTCCTTGTGACAGTCCCATGTATGGATAACACAGAGGACCGAATCAGACCATACTGGATCAGTTGGGGTCCGGGTTAACAGCGACCGCCACCGGTGCTGTTGACCTACAGGGTACAGATGGAAATTGGACTACTGTTGGTACGAAGTCGAAGAAGGAGAGAAGGAAGGTGTGTTCGTAGGCAGAGAGAGAAGAGGAAAGCTAAGAATGTAGGACTGACAGTAGGGACTTTGAATGTTGGGACTCTGACAGGGAAGGCTAGGGAGTTGATTGACATGATGCAGAGAAGGAAGGTGGACATACTGTGTGTCCAGGAGACCAGGTGGAAAGGTAGCAAGGCTAGAAGCTTAGGAGCAGGGTTCAAGTTGTTCTACCATGGGTCAGATAGGAAGAGAAATGGAGTAGGAGTTATCCTGAAAGAGGAGATTGTGAAAAGAGGATCAGACAGGTTGATGAGCCTGAAGTTGGAAGTTGAAGGGGTGATGTTCAGTGTTGTTAGTGGTTATGCTCCACAGGTAGGATGTGAGTTAGAAGAGAAGGAGAAATTCTGGAGTGAGTTAGATGAAGTGATGCAGAGCATCTCCAGAGGTGAGAGAGTGGTTATCGGTGCAGATTTCAATGGACATGTAGGTGAAGGGAACAGAGGTGATGAGAATGTGATGGGCAGGTTTGGTCTTCAGGACAGGAACACAGAAGGTCAGATGGTGGTAGAGAAGGTCAGAGGGAGTTGCATTGTGTCTTTGTAGATTTAGAGAAAGTGTATGACAGGGTGCTGAGAGAGGAGCTGTGGTATTGTATGAGGACGTCTGGAGTGGCAGAGAAGTATGTTAGATTGGTGCAGGACATGTATGAGAGCTCACACATGAGCACTGGCAGCAGGAGATGTGATTACGATACAGGTTGACGTGTCTATGATGATAAGAAAAGCTGATTGGTTGGGCAGAGGTTCCCAATCTTTTTCATGCCAAGCCCCCCAAGTAATACTAGCTTTTTTTTTATTAACTTTTGCAAAATGTCCTAAAACCCCATAATAAAATGGCCCATGTTAAAAACACCTTTGGATGGCAGTTCCTGGAGAAGCAAATTAACTTGATAACGTTCAAACTTTCAGGAGCAGAGCAGACGTGTTTGTGAAGCAGTTACCAGGTCGTCTCTGGCGGTTTAAGCGATGAATGATGTTTGGACTGGCAGGCAATTAGAAAGCTGCATTGCAAACAAATTCAATCTGTCTAACCTCATTAGCCATCCATTATGATATGATTTTATTCATAAAAGGCTTTTTCCTAGCATTTAGTCTTATCTTTCCTGCAACTTGCTGAGCACATCCCCCAGGTTCCCGCTAGAAACACGAGTGTTATAAAGTGATCCCTTTATTCTCTTTGTGGATTTAGACCACAGCATGTGTACGATGTCACTAAGTCTACATATTTGGCTGATAAGGGGAGCTTGAGCCAAACTTGTAATCTTTATGTCAAGATTCAGCTGCCAAGTGAAACCTTTCATTAATCAGATTCCATAAACGTGTCATGCACAGGCAGACAACCTGCCACGAACAAGCCACAGCAAGACAGAGGCAGCAGAGATAACCCCTCACAACTGTGATACCAGATCACTATCTGACTCTTCTAGTCTTTGGCTCCTCTTCTGACATTACCGATTGTTTGCTGATCGCAGATCTTTCCCCCAAAACCTGCTGTATGTTGGACTTTTTACAGTGCTGGCTAGAAACAAAGCAAATCAAACTCTGTAATTACAGTGTGATAGAAGGCAGCTGGATTGCTGCAATTAACAGGTAAAAGCCAGCAATTATCCTGCTGCTTCATGGAAAAGTGTTTTTTACGGCATTTTATCATCCTGAATTTACTTTGCTTTTATGTTCTGATAGCAGCAGCATTGTACTTTACTGTTTTTTGTATTCAGCCCATGGCAATGCAGATGTGTCAGATTATATTCCCAAACTGTGTTGGCAAATGTAACCACAGGTTTATCTCTGTCAAACACAATGGCTGCAGTCTTAATGCATGTTTGCTTGAGCTAAGATCGTTATGGGGATGTATTCAGAGCAGGTTTGTCTGCTGATGTCCACCCATGGGACAGTCCTTCCCTGCAGCGGTAGGTGGATTTCTCTGAAACATGGCACTCTGCCAAAGATAGGCTCTACAAGAACCTTGAGGGTGAAATAGAGCAATTCCTCTGCATCTGACAAGCCCTCAGACAACAAGTGCTCTGTGAAAGTGTTTGCAAAGACTGGCTTGATTGATATTACTTCTTCAGTTGCTTATTGGAAAAAGCTTGGGAAACTATGAGCATTTTTCTTTGTCTCTTTTTAAGTACATCTAGTTTTTTCTTGTACCCTGAGCATGCACACGAAGAACATGCAAACTCTACACAGAAAGCTGGCAGCCAGGCAGGGAATCGAACCGGCGATCTTCTAGCTTGAGAGGCGGCAGCACTAACCACTCATCCACCATTTATCTACCTGACTAGGAATCTCATTTTTAGGAGACAGGTTAGCCAGAAAGGACACTTGCTAATGAGAATCCCATTACTCATCCCATCAGAATCCCATCCGCTTTGGTTGTACTTTGTGTTTTGTGCTAATTACCAGATGTGCACATCCAAACAAACTACATGCATTTCTGCACATTGCAGCAGAATTTTACATTGAACACATTTTGCTTTCCATAAGGGATGATCCTATTCTGCCCCCTAGGGGGTAAGATGTGAAGTCACAGTGAGAATGCAGTAGTTGTATGTTTAGTAGTATGCGAACATTCACATTTAGCTTTTAACTTGGGATTTAGCTTTTTAGCATTTAGTGCTAAAAAGCTAACTAGTGCTAATTTATTGTTGAAGTCAACCTGAGAGCTTTACTGTATTTACTGAGTTTATTTTTACTACCTAATTATTAATTTTACCAGTAAAGGAAAAACTATAAAGCATGTTGAGAATGTTCTTGTTATTTGTGCTTTTTGGTCCTTTTTTTTGCAATCGTAAACATTACAGTACTGTATCATGATTTTGCTTATTATACAGTAAATATTGCTTAAGATTTTTTTTTTTCCAATTTAGCAGTTTGTAAAGTATGACACAACCCAGTCTTTATTTATTTATGTCTTTATTTATGCAAACTAAATGAAATAGCTATATTTCTGATACCAATGGAAGGTATCAGTCACTTTTAATTTACAAAAAAAGACTTTAACAATTATTCTGTATATACTGCTGTTTTTTCTGAATCATATTTGACATACTTTGGTTGTGGATCAGCCCACTTTGGAGTGTTAGTTCCTGCCACAGGAATGCACATTTATAAGATGAGGTGTGTGTGTGTGTGTGTGTGTTGATGGGGGTTGCACATTGTTCTGGTGGAGGCTGGCAGTCTGTGTTGTACTACTGTCAAAAGGTGGTGTGGCTTTAGGCAGGAGGTGTGTGTGTGTGTGTGTGTGTGTGTGTACTTGGGGGGAGGAGGGGGGGCTATTGAAGCTCCTCCGTGTTTTCTCTTTGCTCGTCACCTCCCACTCTCCCTCCTGCTCCTCTCTGGGTCAGGTAGCAGGCATAACACACACACACCCTCTGTCTCTCAAAGACACACACACATAAACACACACACACACACACACACACACACACACACTGCCATAGCCTCAAGTGAGCACACACAAGCACATGCTTCACTCCCTCCCCAGAGCTTGGTTGGGTGAAGACAGCATGGGCAGCTGTGAGCTGTGAGGATGGAGAAGAGAGTGTGTGTGATCCAGACTGACTTCCACCAATACAGACCCACCATCGCTCTCCACAGCAGACCTCTGGCACATGTAAGAAACCTGCCTCACCTCTCTGCCTGCCTCTTTTTTTGTTCCACTGTGTTTTGATCGTCACTTTTTCTCTCTTTTTTCATTTTTTCCGTTATTTTTCTAATTAATTCTTCTTGCAGTCCCTCAACCTGTTTGTATCCATTGCTGTGTTCTCCAGCATGTTGCATTAGAACCAGGGCTCCTCTTCACTACAGCCCCACAAATCTTCTACTACTACTCCCCACAAAGAGGTCCATTCAAAAGGGCCTGTCAAAGTATGCAGGACAATGCATGTGGATGTAGTTTGTCTATGTAGTGATATGCAGTATGTCATTGTTAAAGTACTTAAACATTTAATTTACTATTTCTGTATAATACTACTTTGTGCAGGTAACTGTACATTTTATAGGGTTGCACATGTTTGACACAGTCCATATTTCTGTTTTTCATTCTCTCTCTCACACACACATGCATGCACACACACATACACATATTGCACAGGAATGCAAATACAGATAAGCATCAGGCTTTAAGAACTAAATTTCATCTGCTTGCAGACAGAAAAGAATGGGAATAATGAATCAATAGAACTCAATAAAAGTTTAGCAGCATTAGTGGATGATTTTGATAGATAAGATGACAGATAAGAAGGACTGAGTTGTAGATGGGATGCAATTAGCATAGCTTAGCATGATGAGTGGTCAGGTGGAACTTAAACATTAGTGTAGCATGGCTATACCCACCACTTCTGAAGAACTGTATTATTACACATTTATAACCATAAATGGCTATTTAAAAAAAAAAATCACAATTACCAAATTGTTGGTTTATTCTTTTCATATGCTCCTCAGTCTTTTCTTGCAGCCCCTTCTGTTGTTTATTATCGGGGGGGTTTCTCTTTAATCTCCTCTTCAGAAGGTGAAATGCATGTTCAGATGGGATGGGTGCAGGAAGGTAGAGATGTTGTCCACTAGTCTCGCAGTTGTTGGTTCAATCCTGGCTCATATGTCAAAGTGTCCTTGAGCAAGACACTGAACCCCAACTTAGTTGCTCCCGGTAAGTGTCGGCCAGCTGCATAGCAGCTCCCCCATCAGTGTGTGAGTGTGTGTGTGAGTGTGAGTGTGAATGGGTGAATAAGAAGCAGTGTAAAGTGCTTTGAGTGCCGATAGGTAGAAAAGCGCTATATGAGTTGAGACCATTTACTCTGAATTCATTTAGCATCATTAGTTATATAATTTATAAAGATCTGTAAACCTGTTGCAGGAATAGTCATGTAGCCAAAGACGTGACAATAGCTCAATTGTGTTCACAAAGTAACTCTTATAATTTGGCTCATGAGCTGATTTTTTATTTGTTTGTTTGTTTGTTTTTTTGTTTTCTTCTTTAGCTTTTCCATAAGTTTGGTGATGATATGTCTGACTTTAATAAAAATCTGAATGTAATTTGAATTACATCAGACATCAATATACTTTTATGATTATGGAGCATAATAATCTCATTGTGACTGTACAAAGAATAAAGTAGCAGAAAATAGAAATACTCAAGTAAAAATACATCAAAACTCCATATTAAGTTCAGTAAATCTACTGGTCATAAAGTGTAGTGTTACCCATAATTCTGAGTCATATATTGTATCTGCTATACCTTTACCCATAACTATAATAAAACACATTGACATTTGTTTAAGTACATTACAAATTTTCCTTTCAATAAAGTTATTGTGTATTAATTTTCCATTGTGATTTTTGCAATAGTAGTTTGTCAAAGTATTACACTGTTTCTCATAGTTCACTTACTAGATTTTTCCAGAGCTTTCTACCACATCTTGTCTTTATAAACAGATGAAAGTTGTCCTAGATTTCCAGTGTGTTGAACTTGGTCACGTGATGAAAATATTTTTACTTACTTGGAAAAAAAAAAAAACCATGTAGTGACAAGAATACAGGAGGAACATTCCACTCATGACTACAAGTTTTTTAATGCAAGTGCAGTTAAAGGTCCACCTTGGGTTCTCTTGAGGGGACAAAAGATAAGTCTTTGGGGTCCAAACCTAATTCTTCTCTGCAGTTTTAGCTTAGTTGAGAAAGTATGAGAAAAAGGAAGCAGTGTTTTTCAGGATTTAACTCCACAATCTAATATTTACCTCATGGCACGTTGTCTATGTTATCTGCTCTTCTACAGGATATGATAAGTTGCCTCATCGGCCCTGCAGATCCTGATGGCTCTTTCAGTAGATGCATGCTAGTCTGATCTCTTGTCCTTGTCTTTGTCTGCATTTTCAGACCTGTTCAGATACATTATGCCAAATGCCACACACACACACACACACACACACACACACACACACACACACACACACACACACACACACACACACAGAAAGCTGTGTCAGACAACAAAGACATGAAAAGTTGTGCTACATTTCTGTTTTGATAATGCTGCATGTGGGTCATCATTAAACCCAAGTGTTGTGTGGGGGGACAGAGAGAATCTTTTGTGTTTTCCTGAACATGGTTTAACCTCATAAAATATTTGAAAGATGGTAAATTGAAAGCAATCCCAGCAAACTCGTGTGTATGTGGTAGTAATAGATTATTTTTAATAGTATGTTATTATTTCTTTTGCTATATTTATTTTTTGTTTGTTTTGGTGGGTCGCTGTAAGAAATTAATTTACTGCAAAGGATCAATACAGTATTATTCTATTTTATTCTTATGAAGGTTAACCTAACTACAGTCAGTGTTCTATGGCCCAACTACAGTATGTCAGGTATTTCAATAAGCTCTATCAGGACAATAACAGGTACTGATCAGAGCAGAAACCTTCCACAGTGTGTATAATGTCAAGAGTTATCTCTGCAGTATAATTACCTGACAACACTCATGTCATTGATATGATTTATAGGCTGGTGTTATTGTACCTGACGTGCACCCAGTCGACCACTGAACTATGAGCAGCTTCAGCGATCAAAGAGCTGCCTGTGCGTCCTCTGTGACCTGGATTCAGAGTTCAGCCAGAGTCCATTCACCTGGGAGCAGTTAAGAGTTTGTAGAGTTTGTGCTCAGCTTAACCACAAAGCAGTAACTGCACAGAAACCAGAGCACAATGCACACAAACACGCACACACAGCCCGATCGATGTGATGCACCAAAAAAGCAGGCCCAGCCAATTTTGGACATCGGAACAGACTTGATGTAACTTGAGGTGACTCCTACAGGCGAGAATAGTAACAGCTCCCATATAGAGAGAAAAGGGGGTTTAAAAGGAGATTTCTGTCTAAAGTGTAGTAGTGTAATGTGTGGAAAGTCAGTCTTGGTGCTATATTTGAACTATTAGCCTGTAATCATTTACATAGCTGTTGTGTATTGGCAGAGCCAGCTTTCCCCCCGGTCTGACTTTGGCCTGCAGGCATGTTGATGGTTCACTGGGAAAACTATTTAAAGGAGTCTTCCCCATAGTGGAGGGATAGTTTAAATATCAATGGTACAAATTTGTCTATTTGATCAACTGTAACTGTTTGATAATCTGAAGGTCTTTGTAGTTGTCACTTTTGATGCATATACAGTTTTTATTTTATTTTAAACTGTGATACTGAACTGTTATATGTGTGTGATGTTAGGCGTGATAAATTAGTGGCATGGAGCCTGTATTAGTTGTGTGTAACAGCCATGTGTGATAACGGCTAACAGGTCGGCTGTAGCTCAGTTGGTAAAGGCAGTTAACCACAAGGTCAGTGGTTCGATCCCTGCTCCCGGCTACATGTTGAAGTGTCCTTGGAAGGACACTGAAGACACTGAAAGTTGCTTCAGGTCAGGTGAGCACCTTGCATGAGTATGTGTCAATGGGTGAATGGGAATCAACATTGTAAAGCGCTTTGGATAAAAGTGCTATATAAGTGGCTATTTAACGGATTCTCTGGTGCTGCTACAGAACATTGCTAAAGCATCATAATCAGGACTGTGAATCTCCTATTTCATTTCCAGTCTTTCACATTGACCAGTCTAATGCGTGGTGAAGCAGCCACAACATATGATATGCAGATATTGTTTAAGGGCATTCAGACATCCCTTCATAGTAAACTGGGAGAGTGGAAATGGCACCTGTGCACTAATGTCCACGGTGACATACAAGCATCTGTATATACACACTGTTTTATTTGTGAATCTGCAGAGTGTTGTAAATCTGGCCCTTGTCCTCTGACAGTCATATTTTTAAACATAAAATAGTGCTGAAACTTAATATATGTGCAGGTAGTTGTTTTTTAATGTTTCTCTTTAAAACATTCTGTTGTTGGAAAAAATATATGCTGCTGTAAAGATGGTTTATTACTGCCTCCACCAGGGATGCTAAATACCATTTCACATGGTGCTAATAATCTGAATGCAAATGCTTTTCAGCCTTTGGGGTAGCTAATAATTTCTTTGTTAAAAATAGATTTTCTTGGAACATGTGTGATTAGCATACACCAGAATCATAAACGTGTACTTGAAAACAGTAGCATCTGAACATGTGTTCAAATGAGAAGTTATGGAAGGAAATAGCTGCTCAAATAAAAGGAATGGAGACTGTGACATTAATATTTCAGTTACCAGCAGTCAGATTAGAAATGTTAGGAATCAGATGAAAAACATGGTTATTGGGAAACAGAAAAATGGGCTATCATTTCATACTAGAAGTTAGTTAAGACAATTGGAAAGATTTTTTGCTGGGAGAAGAAGAGCAGACAAATATCTGTGAGCTTCAAGTCAAAACATGAGTCTTTCCTAAAGTTTAACTTAATAAGTTTCAACATGCAAAAAGGGACCTTGCTGCAATAAAGAGAGCATTTAATTTGTGCATTGTCAACAATAACACTGGCTTAAAATGTTGAGCCCTGGGATTGTGCTAAAGGTCAACCATTGATTTGTCACATTTATCTTCCACTGCTTTTCTGGCAACTATGTCTAGATTGATGTTGAGTGCAATGGTAAATCCTGCACTGACAGGTAAATACATTGTGTTTAAACTGACTGCAGGCAAAGGAAGTTTAGGTGTATCAGCGGACGTATCCTCAAGGCGACTGAAAGACACTTGGGCTAAATCTTATTTGAACAACATGGTAATGGTCTAATTTCTGCACTGACAGGCTGTACAGTTTGTCAGGTGACGGATAAGCTCACTGTCAGTGTTCAGAGAGCTGCGAGCTAATGATGACAGCTCTTTTCCAATGACACAGACACCGGCAGTAACAGATATTTGTGTATGTGTGTGTGTGTGTGTGTGTGTGTGTTGGGGGGTGATTGTGTGCTCTGCCTTTCTTATTATAACACAGTTTTTTTCTTTTATACCTGCCTTTCCATCTTCAGATCTCACTGTGGAAAATCAGATCACATCTCTATTTCCAAGGGAAGAACTTTGTTTTCTATGTTTTAGAAGTCAGACCAAAATTACTTGAAGAATCTTGTTAGCTGTTGGGAGACAGACAATATAAAAACTCTGGATAATGCATTTAGATTAAGATCGACAGTCGTGTCAAATACATTGAATTTGATGTTTATTGTTGTTAAAAGACCATGTAATAAAATGAACTGTTTGGACAAGAGACATCGATGTTTACTATACTGATATTAATGTTTACAATATATCTGAACATTTTTACAAATATCTTAAACTTAACTTTAATGTGAGCTTTTATGCAGACGACATCTCTTTTACACCTTTTCTTTAGTGCCATCATCAGGTTAACTAAAATGTTCAAAGAATTTAGCAAACTTTAGCGCTGATGATAAGTTTGGTGTTTCCTTCACTTTTCATTTAAAATCTAGATTTCCATATATTTCCTTCTTGTATTTAGTTCTATAATTAGTAAATGCTCGCATGTTAACATTTTAAATAAAAACAAAATTCTAAAAACTACTTTTAGAATTTATCCTTTGACTATGCTTTGATCAAATTTTTAAATAAGTCCCATATCATAAGTGCTAAATCATGCAGATACTTAAAATTTTGGTTTCGCTGAAGTAAGACAAATGTAAAAGTTTTGGCACAACCATTGGTTATTTACACATCCAGAATTAAAAGAGCAACATTACCATTTATTTAAAGTCAACTTTTTTGCAATCCGATATGTTTGTGGATAAAAGCGGCATTACAATTCCCAGACAGTAATAATATTTGTATCCAAGCCGTGCCGCATTTCTTTATTACCTTAAGGAATGCCGTGGAGTACAACAACCTCAGTTGGTAAGGCAGTGAGTCAGTGGGTCGACTCCCGGTCCCTCCTGGCGATGCGTCGTAGTGTCCTTAGGCAAAAGACTGAACCACAAGTTGCTCCGTTGCATGGCAGCCGCTGTCATTGGTGTGTGAGTGTGTGTGTGAATGAGAAGCAACATTCAGTGCATTTGTATGGACTCAAGTAACGTGGTTACAGTTGGGTTCTCAGAAAAGCTAATTTCTTAACTGTGGGGTAAACAGGAAAGCTGTTTTTCCAAATAAAGTAGGGAATCAGGGAAACCGTTTCAGAGAATATGGATTTTTTCTTTCTGGCATGTATATGCATAAATAAGTCTCTAAGCTTTCTCCAACTTAGCATCTGTATACGAACATTTACAGTAACCAGTTTTCTTAAGTCCCTGCAGTGTCATTGTAAAGTGCTTTGCGATGTAAGCAGACCATTTACCGTTTGCCGTTTAAAAGGAAGTCACAAAGTCGTAGTTACTGAACCGGGCAGAGCTTCACATGGACCAAATTCAAATAATCCGTGGTCATAAAACTGCTTGCTACAGCGTTTGACATCTTACAAGGATGATTTTTCCTGTCCCTGTCAGGTTCATTATTTTCAAAAGGGTTGTTTTTATTTCATGCACTTGCTGTAGATCTAAGTACATTGCTACTTTTTTTATGGAGGAAGCAATATAGTAACATAATGAGTAAAATAATGCTGAGTAATAAGTAAAGTAATATTACTTCTGAACCCAAACTTTTCACTTAAGTATTCTTTTAAAGTTCAATACCTACAAGTTAGCTTCTTCCATTGCTTGTATTTGAAGTGTTATTGACTTATGTTTTACAACTCTTGTTATTGATATTAATTTTGTTGGTTTATTGCGGGTTGTCTGGTTTTGTGTCTGGCTGTAGGTGTTTTTTCTTTATTCCTGATTATGTGGATTGTCTAATATGTACATTATCATTCTTGGAGGTTTTTTTCTGAGATCTCACAGTAAGAATCATTTTCACTGCAAACTCACACATCATCGCACATATTTGTGTTTATATCGTTCTGTCTGAGCTTGACAGACGTCTGTTTAGAGTCGTATTTTATGTACTCTGGTGAACTGGTGGGGTGTTGCTGATAGAACTCAGACCAGTTCTGCCTTGTACTAAAGTGCTGCCCACATGCTGATAACATCTTTGCATTACTGTCTGTTTCTTATCATCTGAACATTTCTGACTGAACTCTGCCTCTGATCTTTAGCCTCCGTACCATGTAGTCTTCAGCTCAGGGTGACAAAGTATTTGTAATGTCTTTTTTAACCAGCCTGAGGTGCCAGAGTGGTAGTTAGCTGTAAGAATGATATAAATGATTTGGATTTTAGAAAACAATGTAATTGTCCTTCATACAATCATGAACGATTGTTTGTCTTTGTGCAACTTGTCATGTCTAATGTCATCTGATGCCAGGGTAACAGGTACTGTAATTGAGTCTTACAATAGAAGGAGGTTCTAGCAATTTCTCAATTTGCAGCCACTTTGCAGATACTTAATGAATTAATGTGCTAAACCTGTTACATTTCACATACACATTTAGAGTTTTGTTTTGTTATTTTTTTGTTTTTTTGTCCTTTAGGCTTATCCCATGAGTTCAGGGTTCATTTGTTCATTTGTTATAAAACTCTTGCCTATCTTCTTTAATTCCATGAGTATTTTTGACCTATTAGTTTTCCTCATTCTCACTATAATTAACCTTGTTTCGAGCAGCAGTTTGTTTTTAGCAAAAATAAGTTCTGATAAACCTACTACAGGCTTCTCATCTCATCAGCACCAAATGAAACACAGTCAAAGTCAGGAACTGGCTGGTGAACATAGTAGAGTATTTAGCACTTAAAGAACCAGATAGATTTCCCATGAGCTGGTGGAACCAAGAAAGTAACCGGGAATCAAACCACCAACCCTGGGGTTCAAAAATGACTGCTCTACCAGCTGAGTCACAGCCTTCTCCAAACCTAAACTTTATCCAAGTAGCTTAAAACGTTAAACGTTAAATGAAGTGAATGACAGAGTGGAAAACCAGAAGCTGCACAATTATACAATATACAATAACAATATAAACTTCTTAAAAGATCACTGGGCTGTTGCACGTTTGCCTGGCTGATAGGTCATTGGATCAGCAAACTCCTCTTTTTGGACTGTTTTGGCTTTTCTGTACAGTAATAAACTCTCATAAACTATAATTAGTTGTACTATTGAGTTTATTGTTTGCATCTTTGTCATCTACGCTGCCTGTTTCCCCTTAAAACTTCAGAGCATTGAGCAGCAATGAAGCAGCCAAAGACAAAAGTTTTATATTGTCTTAGTGGAAGGAAGCTGGCAGGAGGCCAGTCTTGTGAGATGGGAGGAAATGTGCGTGTACTCATACATGCATGTGGATGTCTTTTAGAGGGTAAGGTGCTTTGACAGAGTGTTGCTGTGTATTTCTGTGTGTGTGTGTGCGTGTGTGTGTGTGTGTGTCAGATGTGGATGGAGAACAGAAGGGAGAGAAAGTGCGGCTACAGTTCGGAATCCCGACAGGAGTGAGCAAAAGTAATTTACTCAGCCAGCAGAGCTAAATATTAGGCTTTCAGTATATGTGTGTGTGTGTGTGTGTGTGTGTGTGTGTGTGTGTGTGTGTGTCATTCCAGGTTGGGGCTCTGTCATTAGAGCAGCACATTCATACAGGGATGAGGGAGAGAGAGGAACTGAGGAGAGCTATAGAGCAGAGTGACCGACTCCTCTCGAGGGTCCGCGAGCTAGAGGTGCAGAACACCCAGCTCATCGAGGAAAAGAATGAGGTGGCCACTAAATACCAAGCTGTAAGTCTGCTGCTCTGCTCTGCTGCATCTCTCCTTTTTACATCTCTCTTTTTTCATTTTTTTCCTCTTATAAAAAAAGTCTTTTCTCTTTTGTTTCACTCACATGATTTGAGATTAAGTCGGAATTTTCTGCTTGATAAGGGATTGTGAACGTGGTCATTATACCAACGCTGAGTGGATAATGATATCCTAGCAGAGACGGGGGGAGAGATGGCAGTCACTGTGTTTAAGCTTGTTTCAGTGCTGTGGCTTTTTACTGCTGTGTTAACCATTTTCCACTTGATCGTTTTATTGAGAGAACAAGTACAGAATGTGTTTTTACCCAGATTGATGTGATAGGGCACCATGCTGTTTGTTGGCCTGAGGCTCTCTGTGTAATTGGTTGGCTGCAAGGGGAAATCTGTGAGTGGCACATCCCCCTTTGGTTCAGAGGAGGTGTTAGCACAACTTTTATTGTGAGAAATAAAAACCTGCATTCTGATGTAGAAATATTCATACATCTATTAATACAATGGACCATTAAATGAATACAGTAAAATTTGTGCCTGCAAAAACAGACTTTTTGTTCTATTCGAACAACAACTTAAGTCTACCAAAAATACCAAACTCATCACGTAACTTTGTAGTTTTTTCTTAACTCTGGAGCTTTTGATCGGCTTTCGGTGAAGTGTTTCTGCTTTCATGGCTGAAAGTGTGATGATTCACTCTCACTACTCTCTTGAAGCTTGTTTCTAGGTGCAGCTGGAAGCTGTTCTCAGTGAAAACGCTTTGGTAGAATACCTGCCCAAAACACAGAGGCAGTGACTAACTGGGGAACAATGAAGCATTTCCCACATTAAAAGCCCAATATTTCCCTCAAGTGTTGGCGGACACACAGAGCTATAGGGATAGTGATTAAAATTTCACCGGGCTGCCTTCTAAATAAATGGTAAGGTCCATTTGCAACGATGTGATAAAAGTGACAAGTGACCCTTGACCCTAGTTTATTTTGCTACACACAATTAAATGTCAATTGAATGAATTATTGCATTGAACAGTTCCATCTTTGAACCTAATTTGTCCATTTATCCTTTGCTAAATAAAAATCACTAAATTGCTTAATTGACAGTCTGTAAGTGGTTCCAGATATTTTCTCTTTCGATGACAGTAATCGCTCTATTACAGTGGTTGCTTCTTTTTCCAAAAGTGGGAGTGTGGGAGAATGGACCAGTTCTGGAGGCAGAGGATTAAATGTGAGAGTGTGGATGAGTACTGCTGTTGCCAGTGTTTGTGGAAAGTGTTCCAGGGTCGCTCATGGGATTTAGTCATTACTGTTGACTAAGTGCCTTAGCAGACTCTTCAGGCAGCTTCGATGGAACACGTCATAACCTTCAAGGAGTTAGACTGCAGTATTTTACTGCTGTCTGGATACGACAACCTCATGTGTCACTGTGGATCTTTGTCTCTGTGAGTCCTTTGAATGCTCTGACCTTTAGCAGGTATCACCTCTGTCTAATCACTGTCTGAAAACCATGCAGTGATTCTTTTTCGCTTATCAGTGTAAAAAGTGGGTTCAAGTGAGTTTAAGGTAACTGCAACTCTTTTTCCTCTATAACCCACATTCTTCCCTCTTTCATAAAGTCTTTCATTTCACTAGTGATAAAAGTGTTAGGTCTTTAACCCTTTTTGCTTTTACTACTCACCCCACCGACAAAAACACTGTTTTAGAAATTAGTATCACCAGGTGTGCTCTGCTCTGGCTGCAACTGTGTCCTGCTCTGTGAAGCCAACCGTAAATAATGAAGTTAATCTGTGGAGGAGACAGATCAGCCAGTATAATTCATAACTTGGATCCCTTCTGATTTGACTGCAGTGGGAAATGTGACCCCTTGTCATAGTTATTTAGTGCTACTGCTGCCTGTAGGACTCCTTCCAGTTTTTCCGAGGGGAAATTTGTCTCGTTCCTCATTATCCCAGTCGTTTGCAGGAGGCTGGAGGTACCCAACACATCTTTCATCACGAGTACAACGAATTCCTGCTCTTTAATCAACCAGAATGCACTGCTGCCCTGTCAGGCCAAAACTGTCAGAACATCCGACATTATTTCCAACTACTTATTTTATTAGAAAGCATTTTGCTCACTTACTAATTGCAGTCTCTATCCCAACTCAAATGTATTTAAAGTTAATCTCAACAATGATGGAAAGAAAGTGGAATGACCCAGATTGTCTCCGGGAACTGCACAGTGATTTACGGCACAATGTAAGAAGAAAGTAGCTCAGTATTCTTAGTGTGGCTTAACAGGGCAGAGGCAGCAAAGAGGCCCCAAAAAAGGGTTTCAGAGGAAGTGAGGATGTGAAAAAGAGAGTGACCAAGCCGTGGTGAGAGCATTATAGACTTCTATTAAGAAAAATATTAGAAGACAGGTTCACAAATGTTTAAGTCTGTTTTAAACAGTATAGTCAGGTGCTCATATTGACACTGAAGGAGGTCTTACATGCTACAACCACTCCTCTCATGTCCCATCGCTCTTTCCACAGAAGATGGGACCAACATCCACAGACCTTGTTCTGTGCAAAAATGTATTCAAATGTGTATTTGAAGCTAACTATTAACAAGAGGAATGTGTTCATATGACTATTGTTTTATGTGAAAAGTATATAATTTTATAAAAATATCTGTGCTGATAATCCATGTACCAAACTTCTTGGCAATTGTTTAGACATTTTCTGTAAAAAACTGCCTAGTGGATGCATTTCAAAATCTTCACCTATACAGGTGGAGATTTTGTATGTTCCCATTGCAAAAGTCAAAACAAAAAATGTTTGCTTCTAAAGTTCCAACAATGTTCAGTACATGTGGAGATTAACCAAGAAAAGTCTACTGTTTACCCCTCAATTATTGCTAATGGGAAATAAATGCGGAGTGTTCCTGCACAGCTATCCAGATGCCCCAGTTCTGCATGTGGAAAAACTTTCAGTCTGGACTCGCTCTGAAGTTTCTTCAGCCCAAGGCAAACTGTGGGACAAAAGACTGGCAGGGAGAGATGGATGAGGTTGGAGAGAGGAGCAGTGAGAAAGGTGAAGGGGGGCTATGGAAAGGAAGGCTGACTTAATGTGTATGAGCAAACGGAAGGAAAGAAATGAATGTAAGGGCAAACTGGTGAGGGGAGAGAGTTGAGCTCTGGGTCAAAGTGTAATTTCTTCATTATGAGGTTGACATTTTTGTTCTTGGTTTAAAAAAAAAAAAAAAACCTCAGTGGATGCTAAGAAAATCGGTAGAGACATTCATGGTTCACGAAATTGTTAGCTTCCTGACGTGCATTAAACCTGTGCAACATCAGTGAGCTGTTATTATAAGCACATCACAATGTCATAGCAACTATTTTAATGACCATCGGACTAACATGAAGAACAGCTTGAGCTGCTGCTAACTTGTTATACATGTCCATTGTAAGGGCCATGACACATTAAGCCGAGGGTCGGACGCTGTCAGCCCATCAGTGAGTGTCTGTCCCGGGTGTTGCCGTACGTCCCACACCACTTGGACTTTTTTAAACAGTCTTTCAGCTGATTCTGCATGTTGAATCAGTGGCAGTCCCCATGAGCCAACTGTCATTGGCTGTCCAGCTTGGCCAATCAGTGCACAAGATGGAAGCAAGCAAAAGGCTCTTCTTATTTTTTAATCTCTTACGAAGATTCCAATAGAAGCATGTTGTTCACAACCACATGGCCATCTAGACTGAAGAGATTACTGTCTACTACTAATATTACTGTTTATAATGCAACTGACTACTGCCACAAACAAAGAGCAAAAGGTGAAAATATCACACAGTCAGAGAGCATCCAAAACATCCTACTAAACCAACAAACAGTCCAAAATCCACCTTCCAGATTTAGACAATCAGTAGCAATAAAAACATCCATCCATTCATTTTCTAAATAGACTTACAAACAATGCAAAAGTCCTGTGATGCTATTCTTTAATGACAGATTGCTGTGTGTATAATATCAGAATGCTGATATTAATAATCTCATTCAAGATTTCCCATCTCTGTTTAATGATGTGCTTTCTCAAACTAGGGTCACAAACCGTGGCATGTCTCGACTAACCCCACACCAATCAAGCAGCCTGCCTATTAATTTTTTTTTGTTTATGTCATTTCGTCTTATCCCGTGACTTCAGGGTCACCACAGCCGATCATTGTCTGCATGTTGATTTGGCACAGTTTCTATGCCCGATGCCCTTCCTTACACAACCCTCCCATATTTCTACCGGGCTTGGACCGGCACTGCACATCTGGGGATGGGAATGAGCTGTTAGGGGTTCAGTGTCTTGTCCAGAGACACTTCAAAATATAGCCAGGTATCAAACCAGTGACCCTGTGGTCCAGGGACGACCGTGGACCAACTGATCTACAGCCGCTCCTCCAGCCTGCCTATTAGGTTAATTCAGTCAAAAGAGAAACCTTGAAAGAGCCTGGTATTGATGACTGCTTCGATGGAATTGAAACTGCGACATAAATCACTAAGCTTGACATGCTGAAGGGGTTTTACCAGATACCTTTAACACCAGAAGCATCTGAGGTCTTTGCCTTTGTACCTCCTGACCACTTTCTTCAATATACAGTTATGCCCTTTGGCATGTGTAATGCTCCTGCTACCTTGCAAATATTAATTAATCAAATATTGGGAGTTGTCCCAAAATGCAGGTCTTACTTAGACACGTGAGTTGACCAGTCATTACTATAAGCTTCTATATCATCTACTGTATCTTGAGAGAAGTATTCACCCTTCTAGCAAACAGATCCTTAATACTGAATCTTGCCAAATGCGACTTTGGTAGAGTTACCATTCTCTGTCTTGGTCGTCAGGTTGGTCAAGGGTTGGTGTGCCCTGCAGATGCTAAGATCTCTGCTATTGTGGGATTTCCTGTGGCAACCACCAGGAGGGAGATGTACCGTTTCCTTGGGTTGACTGGATGGTTCCAAGATCTCTGTACGAATTTCTCTTCTGTCGCTGCCCCTCAGACTGCTCTAACCAGCTCAAAGACCACATCAACCCAAATACTCCACCACTGAGAAGGAAACACTTGCTTTACTATGGGCTTTGCAGCACTTTGAAGTTTACGTGCAGTGAGCATTTTCCCTGATCACAACCCCCTAGTTGTTCCTATTCAGGACTTATAATCATAAGCTTATGCGTTGGTTGCTCATTATTCACTATGCAACACTATGTTGCTTTCTTAAAGTGATAGGTCCATCTACAGCAAGAACCAAGTAAATGGCCACTTGTATTTCATATGATTGTTGTGCTACTGTTGCCATGCTACCTCTCCAAACAAATTTAGTAAAAAAGGAATTCTGTGATTCTTCCCAGGATAATCAGGTTAGATAATGAAGGTCACATGCTAAAGCTCAGCATGTTAACATTGGTCACTGTAGGCATGATGCAATGCAGACAATGTAGCTCGGAGCACCACTTTAACTAAGTTCAAACTCACAGAGCAGCTGGTGTGGCTTTAGACTCTTAAATCTTGTTATTTTCCAAGACTCTGTGATGAATATCTTGTTTTAAAAGCACCTGGCAGCTGTGCCTCCTCCCTCTAGTGTTATCACTCATCTTGACTATGGGATGTTAAGAGGCAGCTGACAATCAAATGCCAAGTTTTTACTTCGTAGGGAAGTTACGGTATTTTGAAACTTTGGATTGGGTAACCATGGTAAAATATGGTTTCATTGTTCACAAAGAAGCTACAATTAATAAAAGAACATCTTTGCAACCAGAGGGTTTTCCTTTAAAATTTCCATCAACAGTAGCCTTTTCCTACTTACTTACTTATGACAAGACTGCAATGCAAACAAGACATTGGGCTTCAGTTAATTGGTTTTAAGCTGTCTTAAAACAGTTTTAAAACTTTTTTTTAATATATGATGGTAGGCAAACTATGGTAACCTCAGTGTCTTGGGCTTCTCCAGTTCAAATGGGAGTCATACTGTATAAAGATATGACTCTGTGCTGCCTCTCTGTACAAGAACCCAGACCACACTGTCAAAATAAAACAATTCTCTGAAATCCAATTTTTTTCACAACCTTGTGGCATTGGCAATGAGTGCGGAGCCTTCCACTTTTGGGCATTTTAACATTCTGTTCAGTTATTCTGACTTTGAATTTGCCTTTAGTGAGAATCACTGTTGCTATCTAATGCAAATGTTGTACAATGAAATACTTTTGAGTAGTATTGTTTATACTCCTACCACCAAGATGTTTTTTGATTCCATTGCACTTGCATGTGGGTTCTTATTTTTTGGGCACAAAAGGGCCTCTTCCTCTACAGTTTGTGATAAAACAGATAGCTATTAAATGCCCTCAGATCTGCTGGCATATTAAAGACATATAGTGCATATACTGTACCATGAAGGAGTTTTTTAAATGCACATCAACATGTTGAAAGACCCTATATTGTACCAAAGTATGGCCCTCTGACCTGTGTATCTGCTCCCATACATCTATCACATTTTTATAGCACATAATTTATTTACTTTTTAGTTTTTGGCTTAGCAGTGTTACAACTTTCAGATGGAGTCTGATTTTTGCTCAGAATGAGAAAGAGTAAGTCTGTTTTGTGTCTTTAATGAACTTTATTCGGTTCAAAATGTTTGTCAGCATTCCAGTGTCAATGATAAAGTTTCAACATGTACTTCTTCAACCTGGTCTGGTCTTTGTATCCATCACGGTGGCTTCTTTCAAGAAAAAGTGACTCTTGAAACCTAAAGCACAATATGCCTCGTTGTTCTTCCTAAGATGAATGCCATGGCATTGTGGGAGACCATGTGGGTGTGGGCGCTCAAGACATTTCTGTCAATTATAACGTAGACTGAGAGAAGAAAAGGCATTTTTGAATCTGGAACATTGCCCTTGTTTTCTTGTCTCTCTGTGGTGTGGCTTTGATAGTACAGCTGACGGCTGCATTTCTGTGGCAGAAAAGCACAACGTTCAAGGACTTTTCAGACAAGACACCCTACACCAACCGACATTCTCGTGGGACCCCTTTGAAACTCTGGAGAGCCACCTGTTTTTGGGGAGGAGGAGACTACAGTGGGGAAAGAAGCCCAGAGACGTGGTGGTTGTACAGGCTACAGTAAGAGTGGCTACCTGCATAGTGTTACTAATGGCAGTAGCAGTCTGGTAGCATATACCACCACCCCCTGAAGTTAAACCGAGACAAATGCTTGATTGAAGGGAGAGAAAGAATAAGAAAGGAAGAAAAAAACAAACAAAGATATAGACAAGAGTTTGGAGAATAAAGAAGGATGACATGTTAAATGCAATGAGGACGACAGAGAAAGGTAAGCAGAGCTGCAAGTATGCGTAAGGAAGAGGATCTGCAGCATGGTGCAGCACCTGTGTGTGTGAGCCACTGCCAAAGCTCTCTGGGAACAAGCAGAACAGCTGAACACCAAGCGAAGGAGGAGAAAGGGAAGTGATTAAGCCTCTTCTCAGGGCAAACAGTCAAAGTCTGCAAAAGAAAACAGTGCAGGAACTGGAGGGAATATCCTCAAGATGATGTCTGTGAGGCTAAGTCAAAGCCGCCACTCGCTCTCTGATGAATCCGAGGAAGCCAGTGGAAATCATGACATAGGACCAGAAGCAGAACCTGAAGATCTGGACTGGGACAGCTTTAGCACAACACTGGAGCACAGATTAGCAGCTGTGGGTAACTCATTTGGGAATAGATAATGATGGCTTGCCTGTTAGTAAGCGTAAAAAACTATATGTCTAATCAAAATAGATATATCGTGTGGAGTTTTTTTCTACGGATAAAATATGGGTAGATTTTTTTTTCTCTTTATTTTCTCTGTTAATTACCAAGTAGCCAATTCTGTAGCTTAACGTGGCTAACGTGAAGCTGGAGTAGAAGCTATGCTACCCCAGTCATTTTCTACTCTATGTCTTTACTATTTTTACAAATTCCCATATAGAGACTTAAACCAACAATGACCTAGTCGTGGTTAATTTGTCCGTTTCAAACAGGTTTAGTTTGTTCGTTAAACTGAGCTCTTCTGAAATGGCCTCCAGTGAGTGCTAATCTGGAAATGGCATTTTAGCAGTCACCAAACAGATGGTAGCAAGAGCATTGAATTTCTGAAGTTCAGCAAACACTGTGCAGCCAGTTATATATGGGATTTGGTCCTGGTCAGTGCCAGTCTGGCTCCGTCTGTCCTGACAGTCAGCAGAGACAATTGTTAAGTTTGTGCTGTGCAAAGATTCCCATCTTTAATCTTAAAACCCAGTTGCTCTTAGTCATTTTAACGTAAAAGACCAACAGTAAGTACAGCTTTACCTGAACATAGCGTTGTCTCGAGTCTTGGTCGTCCAGGCGTTTACATCCATGAATTTGCAGCTTTTTTATTCTTTTGTTCTTTAAGGCCCAAATTTAAAAAAGTTAAAAATTCAAGATTCCCGTGTAACAGTATATTTATTTTGGAAGGTGTGCGCCACTTCCAGGCTGTCTAGATATCTATGATTGTAAAGACTGTCCAGTCTTGGACAGTCTTTACTAGTCTTCAGGTGTGTCCCAGAAAATTATCTTCCAAATGCATCATAGTACAAGAAATCTACTTTTCGTGTTCATATCAGCTATCACCATGTGTTCAGGCAAAGGTACTGCTAATAATTCTTTATTTGGGTTCTACAACAGACCTGTCCCGTCTGAAATGATTTCTGACCATGCAACTACAAATAACATCCATTCATTGTCTGTAACCGTGCTGAAGCCCATCCCAGCTGTAATAGGGCGAGAGGCGGTTCGCCAGCACAATTATTTCTATGGCAATTTAAGGTCACAAACATGCATGATTTTGGACTGTGGGAGAAAACCTGGGTACCTGGTACCTTGGTTATTCTTTGACTGCTTTCAATGAAGCTTCATTCAACTATGTCTGCCTTCAGAGCAGCATTACCCCAGAGTTATACAACACCAACCTGTGTTTGCATTAAAGTCTAAGTTGGGGTTCAGTGTCTTGCTCAACGACACTTCACTTCGACATCTGACCGGAGGAGCCGGGGATCAAACCAACAACTGTTGGATTGGTGGACGACCGCTCTACCTTTTTGCGCCACAGATTGTTTGCATGTGATGAATCCTCTTCTCCAATTATACCTGCAAACACCAATTGTCTCTTTCCAATATTATTATGCTTTTTATTTTCTAATAATATTGATGGAAAAGCTTGTCATAATGTGAATTGTCGTGCAGGAGGTAAAGCAGTCATCCACCAATACCCCAGTTGCTGGTTTGAGCTCAAAGTGTTCTTGAGCAAGACGCTGAACCCCAACTTAGTTGCTCCCGATGAGCATTGGCCATCAGTGTGTGATTGTGAGTGTGAATAGGTGAATGAGAAGCAGTGTAAAGGCCTTAGAGCACCAACCAAGGTAGAAAAGCGCTAAATGAGTGCAGACCATTTACTTAGGGGGACTTGTTAAAGGTGCAAAAAGCTTAGCACAAGAAATAAACTGTCACTTTTAAAGGGGCAGGGAGCGAGGCCAAACCAATTTCTTTTATGGAAATAAGTGCACATGGAAATGTGGTTTGCGTGATCATTTCACAAATGCCCAGATATTTGGGTATGCCATTAGCTCGTTCCAAATGCCTTCTCTATGACGACTGGTCCATGAGAGAGTAACAGTAACTAGAGCAGGCTTTTACAGTCAGGTCCCTTCACTCCTGTTATGGGTGGCGGTTGACTAAGAGATCTGGTGTTTAGTAGAACTTGCTTATCTGGTCAATACTGTACGTCCCTGCGTTGCCATCCCAGCTCTATTACTGCATATTAAGACAAGTGCAACCTTAAAAAGGGGATGGTTTCATCTGACTTGAGTGAGGATAAGTTTCATCTTGTGGCATAACCCCCGGTAAGATCCTCTTTGTTTGGACTGTCTTTCTCTTTGCTTCCACTGATCCCTCCATATTATCCTTTTTATCCACTAGCCTTTCACTAATTCTCTGTCTCTGTTACCTCATTTAACCTCACTCCTGTTCTCTCTCTTTTACACTGTGTTAACTAGTTCATCTTCTCACCAAAACAACACATTTACTCTTTCAAATATGTTAGGATAGACACAACATTATGATGCGTGAAGGAACGCAGCATCATTAAAATGCAACAAGGGAGATTTAAGTGTTTTCAAAAACAAATGATAGAACCACAGTTAGTTGTCCTGCAAGTAGCAATGCCAGGGTTTAAGATAAGAAAAGATAAACCTTTATTTGTCCTACAGTGGGGACATTTGTACAGTAGTTAAATGGATAAAAAGAAGGATGTGATGTAATGTGATGTAATATCATGTCATCTCCATTGCATAATAAATTCCAGCCAATGCAAAATCTGAAATGTATGGTGCATAAAAATAATACTGGAAAGAATTGACTGTACAGCATGTACCACATCAGTAAATGAAAAAAATTAGAGCCACGGCTGTGTTAACCTCCAGGAACAGGATAGTGCCCAGGCATCTGAGCAACGCTGTGTTCAGCTGGAGAAGGCCCGGCGTGAGCTGGAGCGACAGCTGTCAGGTCTGTCAGACCGCCTGGAAGAGGAGGAGGCCTGTTCAGCCCAGCTAGCTCTCCACAAAGACAGGCTGGAGGCTGAGTGCAGCAGCCTCAGACGAGATCTGGATGAACTGGACGCTGCCTTGACTGTGGCTGAGCAGGATAAACAGGTACATTACTGCATTTGATCTTCGGCAAAGGATGCTACTGTATCTTGGAACTGATAATTCCTTTTGTTGTGACTGGTGGTTGCTACTAAACCTGTCACTTGTGTAGTTTAAATGAATTTAAACAAACACATAGTTTAGTTAATACAGTTAGTGTATTGAAAGCTTGTTATCGTGCTTATTAATTTTAGGTCATGTACAGTTTGAATATACATTCTGCCAGCATTCGAACTAACATTTGATTTTTGAACAAAAAATGAGTGGGCAGAGCAACAGGGGACAGTTTTTTTGATTCACAACCTTGTAGTTCATTACAAGTTTTATATCTTTAGCTTGGTTTTATAACGTTGGATAAAGCCCAGTAAGGTGTTTTGCCCTGGTTCCAGGCTTAGTGCTAAACTGTGTTGGCTGCTGCCAGTAGTTCCCTGTGTGACATACATCATGGGTGAGTGGTGTCAGTGTTGTTTTGACTCTTAGCAAGAAACCAAATAATATTATGCTCTGAAAATAGTTTTCTTACTCAACAGCCAGCAAAGTTAGTGAAAGACAAAATCTGAGTTGATGAAATCTTCGTTTGTTACAGTTCTTTCCAATAGTATGGTACCAAGTATACTGTACTCAACACTACTCTGCTTTTTTTGCTCTTCCATTTGACAGATGTTGTGGATATTACGTGGTTTCTGGTACTTTGTGTGAGCAGAGCCGGTAACATGTGGTTGAAAACGTTATAAGTTGTACGCAGTTAGTACCACTGACTTTCTGCATTAATTTGTCCTAAAATGTGGTCTGGTTTTTCTATAAGTCATAAGTATAGACCGAGATATTTTGCTCAATGAGGCTGTATTTTGCCTTTTTGTATTTGTAGTCATAACTTAGCTGTAACAATGGAAAATCATTGTGTCTCTGTCTGCTCTGTCAACTCTGGTAAGAGGCAAACCTGTAGGTTTTCAAAGCTTTCCAGATTCCCAACGGTTCCATGTAGAAATGTTTTCGCTCCATAAAAGAACCTGTGTTTCAGTCAGCATGTCCCCAACATATACATCACGCCCACAGGCTCTAATATTATACGCATGACTCTTGAAGTTACTAACACAAACATTTTCATTCTGTGGTCAAATTACTTTGACGTTTAGTATCACTGGCTTGCTGCATCACCCAGCTACTACTGAGCACAGGCTGATAAACAGCCACCCTGATATTCTTCTGTGAAGATGAACTCTGGAATTTTACCTGTTCAGACCCAGAGGCAGCAAAGCAGCTCCACGCTGAAACTCACCCTACTTCATTGTGGGGACTCCACTTAGCAATTAGACCTGTGGTCACGTGGTTCTTTCAACCTACACTTTGAACGTTTTAATGATGTTTTCAGGATGGGCAAGAACAATAGAAT